>NW_021319518.1:1374950-1426561 GCF_001605985.2 Dendrobium catenatum | reverse complement strand
AGAGACACTATTGGTATTAGTGCAATACTCAGAGGGTGCCTCTGGGGAGTGGATGTAGGTCTGGTTTAGACCGAACCACTATAAATCTTGTGTCATTTATTTTTACTACATGTTATTTTCTGCATTTTTTTTTTGTTTAAAAAGTTGTGGTTGAAAAACTTTTTATAAAAATTCATTAAAGTTTATTTTCGGTTCAACTTATCTAAAAGAGGGATAATTTTTTAAATAAAATTCACCCCCTCCGCCCCCCCCCCACACACACCCCTCCCGCCCTCTTGGTAGCTTTGGGACATTAACTTAGGTTTAACAACCTATTCACTAGACTCAACAATTTAAGTATCATTATATTCCTTATTTTTTACTTAATCGAGAATTCTGGGATACTAATCAACCTTTTTGGTTATTTTATATTTGGTATCCCCTCCACCCCAATTCATTTAAAATGAGGAGTAGAGGATCTTATTTTCATTATAATATCTCTTATTTTTCAAATATTTTTATTTTGCTTAATTTTCTTTTTAATAAGGCTTCCTTTCATGATGTTTTGAAAGGATTGCTAAGTAGTTCCTTTAAGTTCTAGTTTGTAATAGTTTTTTATCTTTTAATGCTATTTGTATCTTCTCAAAAAAAAACATTAAATATCTCAACTTCTAAAATATATTTCAAGGTTATTTCATTTCTACTAGAAATATTACACATTCCTTGACATTAATCATATTTTCTAATACAGTGATTAACATCCTTAAATAGAGTAATCTAAAAAAAATTGTCATTGGAGGATTTTAAAAGAAGTTCTAAAACCATGAAAATGTCCTCAATGAGAATCATATCATTCCCTACTAATTGGTTCTATCTTCCTTGGGGACATGACTTCTAATAATTTGGTCATTGTAAGCCTTAAATAAATATTATTCATCCCAAAAATAATATTTAGTATCAGCCAAGAATTTTCTCTTTTGAACAAAAGCTAAATCACATAGAAGTATACCACTAACAATAAAAATGACAATATCAGCATACCAAAATAGTTTGTTTAGATTCAAAGAAAATAATTGTTCATCAAGAAAATACTCATCAATTTCAAGCTAATTTGATGCAATACTTCCAATTGAAATTCTAGATAGAATATCAGCAATTTTATTTTCAATTTCTTTCCTATCCAAAATTTCTACATCAAATTGTTGTAACAAAATAATCCACCTCACCATATTAGGTTTGATGTCTTTATTTGTCATAAGATATGAAATTGTAGAATGATCAGTATAATTAAATACTTTTTTATGAATCAAATACAATCTAAACTTGTTAAAAGCAAAAATAATTTCTAATAATTCTTTTTTAAGTAGTTATATACTTACACTATGTGGAATTTAAGATTATACTAACATAAAAAATGACATTGAATTTCTTATATTTCTTTTAACCAACAAAAACACCAATAACCAAATCAATTACATCACACATAACTATAAAATATAAAGATCAATTAGGAGTAATAATCAAATGTTATTTTAAACTATTAAAAGCATTATGACATATAATATCAAAAATAAAATGAACAATTTCTCAATACTTGTATTTAATGAACAATTTCTCAATTTCCTATAAATGAAATAAAGGTTTTTAAATTTTGGAAAAATCCTTTATAAATCTTCTATAAAAGCCTACATGCCTAAGAAAACTTCTACTTCCTTTTATAGGAGTAGGAGTGGGCAGTTTCTCAATACTTGTATTTTTGTAATGTCTACCTTTAATTCTTCTGTAAAAATTTCATTCACTAAGAAAATTCCTTCGATTTTCATAAATTAACCATTCTCCTAATTTAGCAGTAAGTTTATTTATGCACATCTTTCTAATACAAAAATTAAATGCTCAAGGCAAGAATCAAATATAGTGCAAAAAAAATTCATCCATGAAACTTTCAATGCCCTGCTTAATTAAATTTGAAAAAATTGGCATCATACATCTTTAAAAAGTTGTAAAGGCATTGTAAAGATCAAAAGGCATTCTCGTAAAGGCAAATGTCTCAAAAGGGCTTGTGAAGGTAGTCTTTTCTTTGTCCTCAGGTGCTATAAAAATTTTTTGAAACCCTAAATACACATCTATAAACTAGGAAAATAAACACCCTACAAACCTATCTTACATGTGGTCAAGAAATGGCAAGGGAAAATGATCTTTTCTAGTGGCCTTATTTAACTTCCTAGAGTCAATACAATTTTTCCAACCAATGACAGTTCTAGTAGGAATAATTTCATTGTGTTTATTGAATATTATAGTCAAGCCTACTTTTTTAGGAGCAAAAGAAATAGGACTCACCCAAGAACTATTTGAAATAGGATAGATAATCCTAGAATCAATCCATTTAAGTATCTCTTTTTTAACAACTTATTTCATTGGCTTTTAGTATTGAAATAGCTTCCATTAAAATTCTATGCATATAGATTGAGGGGCTAATTCCTTAATTATCAACAATAGTCTACCAAAAAACTTTTTAAAAATATTCTAAAATACTAATCAAATCACTTTTAAATCTATTTCTAAATCTCCTAAAATGATATTTGGAACTTGTTGGAAGTGGTTTTAAGCTATGCCATGCTTTACATGTATTCAATTTATTGTACAAGATCTTTAGGTCTAATTTAGGTTCAAAGTTTATTTCTTTCAACCATAGTTAATCATGATTCACCAAGGGTTCAATCATGTTTGTTCTAATTCCTAGAAGAGTTTCAAAGCCTTAGCATTGTCTGAGTTGACATGTACACATGGTTGAAGGCATATAGCTCAAATGGGTTCTTAATGGTCAAAGTCACCAATCATGGTCAACCAGCTCATCCAATGGTGCATTTGAGTTTGATAATGTTCAAGGATTATTGTATGATGCTTAAGGGTTAAACCTAGTTTTTAGTTGTCATTTCAAAATATAAAATAGTTTTCAACTATCATTTCTAAAATGAAATTAAACCAAGGTAAAACTTGTTTATGGCCTTACTTTTGGAAGCCAAATCATGGTTAATGTTTTGCAATAGGATTTATCAATAAGTAATTGATCAAAATTGAACATGTATATGAAGAATTCAAATTAAGAAGGGATATGTAAAAACACTCATGAAGATTTTGTAATTAGGTGGCTAAGTACCAAAAGAACCTATAAAGAAATTGCATACATGCATAAAATCAAATTTTATTAGTGCCCTTTTAATAGACCTACATATGCAAGGTCGCCTACAAAAAAATAGATTAGTAAGGAGAAAAATAGTCACTCCTAACCTAGGATATCTATTCACTCATCATAGAATCACCACATCATAATATAGGCATCAATAAATCTCTTAAAATAACAAACATTCACAAGCAACACACATCAATCAGCATATACAATACATTAAGTAAATCACACTAATTATGATACCACTCTTATCCTAAAACTAGGATTAGTTGTATAATAAAATAATTTTAAGTGTGTGGTGGTAGGCTTTGGGCCTTAGATGTTCCCTATTAAAATTTTTTATAATTTAAGATTTGTTATAGACGAGGAAGTTTATTTCAAATTTAAATCAATGAATTATGAGTATTATTGTATACATTATCATTTTATATTTGAATTTTTCTTTTAATTATTTTATTTTAAAGTTAATTAACTAACTTAAAGTGTAACAAGTTTATTAATCAACATAGTCTGAGCCATAGCCTAAGCCATAGGAGGATGTATTTATTCTACTCCAAAAGGTTTAGAGCAATCATATAGGGCAACAGCAATTTGTTTATTTTTTAATTTCGTAAGCATTTCCTAATCTAAGTCATTTGTGACATTTCCTAATCTAATTCATTATTTAGGTTTAAAATAATGAATTATAATCAACCAATTGGGTAAGGCATGGTGAGGACATTTCCTTAAATCTCTCCCAAATTTCATAAATTAATTCTTCTAAAAGGGGGGAAAAGAAGTGATAATTTCTAAGCTTGGCAATTATTGTAGATGGGAAATATTTAGCTAACAATTTGTGTCCAAACTCATTCTATAGTTATAGACCATGGGGGTAAAGAATTTAACCACATATTTTCCTTCTCCATTGGACAAAATGGTAATAATTTAATTCTAATGGCATCATTGCTGAAACCATTATACTTAAATATTATATAAAATTTCAAAAAAAAAACATGACTATCTTGGGATCTCCAACAGAATTCCCCTAAACTAGGAATTTTGAATCATTTGAATTATGATAGGTTTCAGTTCAAAATTATTTTCTTGAATAATAGGTTTATTGATAATCTGAGGAATTTCGTCTATTATTGGATTAGCATACTCCCTAAGTGGTCTAAAATATTCGTGATCTTATATTGGGTCAAACATTTTTAAAATCATTTTAGTTTTTAAAATTTTTGAAAGGGTCAATTCTATTTTTGGATCAAATAACAAGGACTCCTAACTAGCTTTATCAAGCATACAAAAGAATTACAACACTAAAAGTCATAACTAAGTAATCAAATAGAATACTTCTTTTCAATTTTTCAAAAAATTTATAAAATAGAATAAATATAAGGGATATAATAGCCCTAATTATGCACTTATTTTAATAATATAATGAAAATTGTAATACACATGTTACTTCCCCTACAATGGTGGCAAAAATATGACCTGGGGCTTATTGATAACTAGCATATGCTAATAGTGTGAGCTAGAATGTGACTAAAAAAGTTTTGAAATAAAATGTCGAATCAAATAATAAAGTGATATAGTAGAGTATCGAACCCATGTGGAAGTGCTATGCTTAATTGTAACTTAACTACTACTACTACTACAAATTCATAACATATCCTATTGAATATAAAAAAAAATGTATTTTTGAGTTTATATTACTGAAAGAAAATAACATGCAAAATAAAGTTAATACTCTTGAAAATAAAATATTTTGGAAAAATGAAGGTATAAAACATAACTTTTCTAATGAGACTCTAAAATATATATGTAAGTCCGAGCATTTGCATCTCTAGATTTCTCTTGACCTTGTAGGGATGAAAAGGAAGGTTTATGTCCTTCCTATAATTTTTTAATCTCCTTAGAACTTGGAATATTCAAACATCTTATGTCTAGGCATGCTAACATTCCATTTGAATACTCCTAATTATTCCAGCATTCCTCTATTGAGGGTATACATCACACTAGATTTTAACTATACATATGATCATTATATGTATTAAATAAAGAATGAAAGATATTAAAAAATTAGCACTTTTATTATAGCATATGAGTCTACATTATTACATACTATGTTAACTACATCATAGGCCAAAACTAGAGAATTAGCCCAACATGGAGGAAATAATAAGAAAACTTGTTACATTTTATTCAATGGAAGAAATATATAAAATAAGTAATAAGAAAATTATCACCAGGAAGGATCAAATGATCTTCTCCAGACTCCTCCAACAATCATAGAGTTACTTATATAGAAAGGCTAAGATCTCTACAAATAAAATTATCTTTTATTTCCCTAGCCTCCCTAGACTTTACATTAAGGATACTAAAGAAACTTGTTTATAAGAATATGATTTTCACTCCAATGACAGAACTCTCTGAAAAAAGAACTAAAAATCTATTTCTAGTAAATAAAAAAATTGGCTCAAGCACCATCGTGCTCAACAAGCTGGTGTTATGGTGGTAAAAAATGAAATAACACCTTGGCGGTATAAAATATGACCTGCTACGGCACTGCATGACATGGCATGGTGACTGGTTAAAATGACACTTTTTTTTATTTTGTCATCATGGCTCCTCATGTTGATAACTTCTCCACCGCAGCACTCCACAAACTTAAGTGTTGTGATTCTCTAATGAAGGATCCATCACTAAGTCATTGAAAGGTACGACACTGCAACATTCATTTTTTTAAGATACTTGATTCCATAATGTTGAATTTTTGCACAATGATGATGTGTGCCACCATGGAATTAACTATGGTTTTGTTGTGACACTTGAAAATAAAGAAGAATATTTATACAATGTTACTAGCTGGTGCTTTAGTGTGATTGAACTCAGCACTGTAGCATGATATACTCAGGCACCTCGAAACTACTCCACACTTATATTTTTTTTGTTATTTTTTGAACAGTTCTATAAATACAACAAAAATAGTATATTTTCACTAAAATTCAAACATAATAAATAATATATAGTTTAAACTTAATATTTATCATGCTTCCTCTAATATAATCTTATGCATACAAATGAATGGAATAATCCCTCAAATGTTAGCAATAGATAATCCAAATGCTCTCTTATACATGCTAAAAAAATTTAATTAACTTAACTTCTAGTTTTTTTTCAAGCTCAGTAGAGATAATGATAGGTAAAATTGTCTTTTCTTAGAAAGGCATATTTTAAGTGAGCAGGTAATGCTATAAGTTCTAGCTAAGGTTCCTTAACTATAGAGGATTTCAGATGTTCCCTATAGATAATGTATCTAGAATTTCAAATCTTTTCCAAAACATCATAGGGGCTTCACTAATAAAATGAATAAAATATTCCTCTATATCACACAAAATCCTCCTTGCATAATGACATAAAATTAACTATCACCTAACATCTCCTCCATAACATCCTCTACATAAGAATCAATAGAATCCACTCTAAAATAATCCTCACCCTAATCTTTAGGAAACTTTGTACATTTATGACATTTAAAGGGAACTTCTTGATCCTAAACTCTCATGGTTAGCTCTCCCCTTTTAACATCAATGATGGCCCTACCTATAGCTAAAACAATATTAACCTAGGATGATAAGTATTTCCCTATATTTCACCATATCTAAAATAATAAAATCTATAAGGAAAATGAACTTATCAACCTTTACTAAAATATCTTCTATTACCACCTTAGAATAGGTGAATGAATGGTTAGCTAATAGTAGGGTAACATGTTGCAAATTTGGACCCAAGTCCTATGATTTTGATAATAACAAGTATTATTGGATTCCTTACTATGTTATCTCTTATTAATTTCTATTATTGCATATCTATTTTTCTTGTGCACTAATATTTCAAGTCCACCATATACTATGCGAAAGTGTTTAGCTCAAGACTGGATAAAATAGGGTTAAGTATCTAAAAGTCTATAATTTTACCATTTTATTATTTCAACATTTATTGAGTCAAATTATGTATTAGGTGGATATTATACTTGGTGATCATGCAAATAACAACTCAAGACAGAAAGATAGTGACAAAATTAGAAGTTTAATTTTTATGAACTGATTGTACTGTATGATACATATTATATTGTATGATCAACTAAATCAAAAAATCATTAAAATGGATAGTTATAGAAGTAAAACTATTTGAACTGATAATACTAGACAAAATAGATCATATAGGACAATCAGTTTAAATTAAGATCCTAGCTACCAATCACAATTTAAGAAATATTTTGAAATTTAAAATTTGAACTAATTATACTGTATGATAGGTATCGTATTATATGATATAATTAAATCTTACCTGAATAAATCAAGTAATTATGAAAAAATTATGGATTAATTAATCCAGTCAAATCATACACGATGATTGGACCAAATTGTATTGTATGACTTGATTCATGTACGAGATGATATTTTATTATCGCCAATTATATGGGATGATAATCCAAGTTGCTTGAACTAATCATACTAGATGATTCTCAAATCTTACTGAATGATTAACATAATTTATTTATTTGATCGTACAATATCTTATTCTTTATACAATACTAACAAGATTATTTAAACTAATCATACCTTACCATCTTGAATTGGACTGTATGATTAGAGTCACCAGAATTAAATTTCTAGTGGGTTTTAAGCCTTATATTGAATCTCTCTAATTAGACTTATTTCAAGATTCTGGCTGTCGAGTGTTCTCGAGAGAGATCTTCAAGAAGAAGATCTAGGATAACTTTGGTAAGAAGAAAGGGAGAGCTTGTGCATGAGGGAGAAGTAGTGTGAGGAGTTCACATGGTTGCTCTAAGAAAGTGTCTTGCCTTGTTTCTTCAAGTGTTTTTCTATGTTTCTTAGGTGGCTCTATGAAAACATTCTTCATCTCGGGGACATGGTTCTCTGCCATCACTAAGAGGGTGAGGAAGGAGTTTGTAGTTCACTGGCATCACCTAGAGAGTGAGAAATGAGCTCATGGTTCTCTGGCATCAATGTGAGGGTGAAAAAGGATTCTACGTTCTATATCTTCTATAGGAGGGAGAAAAAGGATTGAAGGTTCACTACTATCATTTGGACGGTGATAAAGCTTCTAGTTCTTAACTGCTCCAGGTTTAGTGGAAGTGATTTTTATAAGGGCTTCTCTGCCTTATTGTTGGAGCAAAAGGAGAGAACCTATTGTGTGTTGCAACTTTGTTTTCAAAACTATATTTTTTTTATCATATGTGTTTTTGATGATTCCAAAATCTTATTATGTTGATTACTGTTTCTCCTAACATATATTAGAAATTTTCTTTTAGTTATTTGTGTGTACTAACATTTTAGGTAAATCATACTCCAGACTATTAAAGATTTCAAGATAGATTAAATTAGGGTTTATTGTAATTGAAGTATGTACTTTTTTTATTTTTCTTGAGTCTGAGAGAGTGTGATTGTAATTGGGTAACCATACACACACACACACACTGGGGGAGTTAAATAAAAACTTGTATTTTTAATACTAATCATATTGTACAATTATGGATTCGTACGACATAATTTGACCTAAGTGTTCCTCCAGAAAGACGTTAATTGAATCATGCCTTAGAAATTTTTGATAAAACTATTCATATAGATGATTTCCAGAGTATGAAATGGTAACATACCAGTTCATCCCAAACAAACTCATCATTTTTTTTAATTGATCGTACTGTACGAAATGAGTATCATACAGATGACATCTAGAGTATGAAATGGGTGCGTACTAGTCCATTCCTACGAACAGGTAAATTTTTGAACTATTCATATTGTATGAAATTAATTTCATATAGATGATGTCTAGTGTACGAAAAGGACTCATTCATTTTTGTACCAAATGAAGTATTGTTTGGTTAAACTGATCGTATTGTCTGATATAAGGCTTGTATAGTATGCCGGCCAATGAACAAAATACATTCGTATAGAATCATACTGGACGAATATGTTCAATTTTGAACTTTTTGTACTGTACGATGGTAGTTTGTACATATGAATACCAGAGTATGAAATCGATTTGTATAGGATCGTATGAAGATTTTTGAACTAGTTGTACTATACAATCTAAAATGGACAAATTGAAATTTTTAATTTTCTAGACATATTTTCCTGTCTTTTATATATAAGAGTTCTAAAAGCAGACTATCTAGATCTCTTACTATAAATTTCTTTTGGGAGTGCACTTTGAAAGTATTTGGGTGAGTTTCTTGGGATTAGAGAGTGAGAAATCTCTTAAGATGGATTTGTGAGGGGATTCACAAGGTTGTCCAATGGTGAGTATCTCTTACTTGTTCTTCAAAGTTCTTCCTACTTTCTTGAAGACTCTTGGAAGAAGATTTTCAAAGGAGCAATAGTACTCTGCCATTACCAGGAGGGTGAGAAATCATGATGATACTCTATCGATACAAGCAGGATGTGAAAGGATGATGGAAGCCAACACCAAGAGGGTATGAAAGGATGCCAGTTCTCTACCATTATCAGGAGGGTGAGAAAGGATGATGGTACTATACCACACTAGGGTTTGGTGAAAGAGAGGTTATTATAAGGGCTTCTTTGCCTTATTGTGGGAGCAAAAGGAGGGTCACTTTGGTAGAGTGTAATACCTGAAGAGGGAGTCCTTAGGGAGATGATGTATGTCTAGTTGGACTGAATCACCATAAATTTCTTTATTCTTTTGTTTTTGTTTTTATTGCATTTTTATTATTCTTTATTTTTAATTTTATGGTTGAAATTTTTATTTTGAGAAATTTTTCATAGAGCATTAATAATTAAAAAGGTTTTCTAAAAATTCAAGAGTAGAAGTATAATTTTTAAATTTCCAATTCCCCCCCCCCCCCATCTTTGTTAGCCTTGGGATAAATTTAATAGGTCTGATAACCTATTTGGACTTTTAAGTGGTATTAGAGCTTTCTTTCAAAAATTATGGTTTAGATAACTTTTTGAAAATGATCATAGCTATATTTTGAATATGTAACACAACTGAAGGATATTTGATCATTAGACCCACATTATTTGATAACTTCCATTTCAATTTTTAAAAAAATAAGTATGTCTACTTTTCTTAAATCGATTAACTATCGCATGTGGATTTTAGTACAGGAAAGCTACACAAACTAACTATGAGAGTGCTCTGATGGCACTAAAAAGTTCGTTAGGGATGTTAAGCCCTTATGAACTGGCCCAATGCTAATTAAGAGAAAGAGGTGAATCGATATTTAAAATAAATCATTCGATCGAAAACATAAACCAAGATTCACCACAATGAAAACCAAAGTGTGAAAATTAAATGCTGAAATAATAAAGGAAAGAACACACCAGATTTATAGTGGTTAGGTCAAACCTTGACCTACATCCACTCCTTGGAGGCACCCTCCAAGTATTGCACTAGACTAAGTGTCTCTCTATTAGCCCCCACAGCTAGGTGGAGAAGCCCTTACAAAAACACTTCTACCTTCCCCGGTGCGACAGAGTCGTCGGGTCCTTTCACACCAAAGAGATCTTCTTCTTCTGTGAACTTCCCTCAAGACAAGCCATGAATCCGACGATATTAAGGTGCAAGCCTGCTAGAGCAACCGTGTGGAATCCCCCTCCACACTCCCTTGAGTCCCCCCTTATAGCTTCTTCTCCCTCTCTCAAGCTTCACCCGTTCCTCACTCCCTTTCAAGCTCTCTCTTCAAATTTCCCCCAAAAGAACGATGCTATAATGGCTACCAAAAACACTTCAAAAAGTGCCATGTTAAAATCTTAAATAGAATTTCTCAAAATGAGCTCATAAATGCAAATTATCAGCTTTATCATCCAGGCCGATAGGAATATCATCCTAGCCAATCAGTACTAATTAAGCTCAATCAGCTTGAGATGATTTGGGATGATCAGAAGAAAATTGGTTACATCGTCCAGGCTGATGCAATATCATCTTGGTCGATTAGTTTAAAACTGAGTACAATCATCTTGATCATCTCCTTGAGTCGAAGCTGGCCGATGTTAATCGTCAATGACCTCATCCCGGCCGATTCTACGATCGGCCCAACCGATGTGGTCGTATCAATCAGCCTTTAATTCATTCTAAAGATACTAGATTAATTTAGGCATAATAGAGTTAGATCATCCTGAACGATGTGGATATCTTCCTGGCCAATTTTCTAAAATAAAGAATGCCTAAACTGATTATGGTGGCTGATTCTTTCTTAATTGAGCCAATCATCCTGGCTGATACAAGTATCGTCCAGGCCAATCGGCTTAATGACAGCTACCTTAATGAGGATGCCCTAATTAGGGTTTTTACTTTTAAACCGATCTTCCAGGCCGATATAAATACCGTCCCGGACGATGTTACCAAAAATAGTAAACTCTAGGGAACAGTCAGAAAATCTTCCAAGGTGCGTGTGTACAAAGTTACATAGCTTCAAGAGCCACACCAATTACAAAAGACTTAATAAAGGAAAAAAGGGTACAAATTAAATCAGACCTAGTCTACCCAATCTTGAGCTGATTCAAAATTGCAGTCTTGATCTTATGAACCTAAAATATCAGAAGATAAGGTCGTCATAGAGAAATAAGAGGGTTTGTTATCATCAAAATCATAAACCATGAAAACAGATCTGCAATAATCTCCCCCTTTTTTTATGATGGCAAACATTACTATTTGAATTTGCAAAAGACATGTTCTCCTAATCTCCCCCTCACTAGAATAAAACATTTAAAAATAGGGAGATCAAAAAAAATTATTTTTAATTTTTTAAAGAAAAAAAAGATATAAATTCAACAGTACATTCTATCCCTTTGCATTATCAAAAAGAGAAGGGGCACAAACAATAAGAACAAAATGGTTAAAAGATAAAAAAGATCCCTGATCTAGTGAACAAAATAAATATTCTTAAAATAAAAAAGTTACCTTTTAATTTTAATCAAAAACTTAATAAAATTGTATTGACAACGCACAACCCAGAAAAGGTTAAAAATTCAGAATTTGATAATCCAAAATCAAGTTCTTTAAAAGGCTCAAAAACTTTTTAATTCAATATCTAAATCAAGGAAAAAATTAGAGAAAGAAACAGACAATTTTCAAAACTCCTTCCAAAAAATATATCTAATAGAAAATTAATACACGAATTATTGAATCAGGAATCATGATTTTCAAAATCAAGTATCGAAAGTATCAATGATTTTTTTTATCTTTAAGAAGTCCAAGAATTATAAGCATTAAATTTTGTGGGCTCATTTTATGCCTCTTGACAATTGGTTGGAGAACTACGCGTCTTTTAATTTTTGATACACTTTGTGTATTCTCTTTTTTTTTCAATTTGGCATCTTTGCGTATCTTTTATTTTTGGCATCATTGGCCAATTTTTTTTAGTATGTTATCTTTTTAAAATCTTAAAACAAAAGTAAACCCATCCTATTGACATAGTGAATTTCTTGATTAAGAAAATTATGAGTTAGATTCAACAACTTGTAAAAGATCCCTATGCGATAAATAAAATGTTGGGAGATAAAAAATTTTAGTTTCATAAACTAATTTAAAATATAAAAAAGATTTTAAATCAAAAGTAGAATAACCTTTTTAGGAAACAAAGATTGAGAGTCAAAAACATGAGTTTTCTTTCTTTGACTATTTTTAGAGAAGTCAAACACAATTTTCATAAGAATTCAATAAAAAATAGGAGGTAGGTTTTTCATTTTTAGAAAGGTGGTGTGTGTGTTAGATCAGAAATGACATATAAAAAATTTAATGAAAAAGGAAAAAATAAATTAAAAAAAAAAAGAAAATCACAAAAACAAAAGAACAAACAAAAAATGCAAATATAAACATACAAATAAAGGTTTAAGCATCATCTTGCTCCTGATCAGATGATTCAGAAGCAAGGTCTGCCCAAGAAATTTTTTGCTTTTCATTATTTTCCCAGTTTATAATTTGCTTTGATTTACTCTTTTCTTTTGCAGGAAGAATTCTCAAATTAGGGCACTGATTTTTCATATGTCAAGGCTTCCTACATCCAAAGCAAATAACGTCAGAAGTAATATTACCATTCTTACCATTTTTACCTTTATTCCACTTTTGTTGAGGTTTATGTTTTGGTGAGCTTCTTAATTTGCTTAACAAGCTATCATATTCGTCACCAACTAAGCCACTTTGCTCCATATCTTCAGCATTTAGTACTATTGTTTCACGTGCATCAAAAAGTCTTTGACCCAAAGTTTTCTCGTAGGCAATGAGTGTGCCAATCAAATTATCAATAGAATATTCATTCAAATCTTTTGATTCACAAATAGCAACAACTTTAGCATCAAACTTATTTAGTAAACAACGAAGAATTTTATTGACTTTTTCAAAGTTTGAAAACTCCTTTTCTAAAGCATATAATGATGTAACAATTTGAATAAACCTAGTATACATATCTAAGATCGTCTCATAAGATTTCATGCAAAACAGTTCATAATCATGCATTAAAATATTCAACTTGGATTACTTGATTTCACTAGTACCATCATATATGGTGTGTAATTTATCCCAAATTTTTTTACCAGTAGTGTACGTAGAAACTAACATATAATCTTCAAAATTTGAAGCACAGAAAAAATAATTTAAAGAATTTGCATTCAAATGAGCATTGATTTTCTCTTATCTACTCCATTGATTAAAAGAAATATCAATTTTAATTCCATCTAAAATTCGAGATGGTACAGAATAACCAGTTAAAATCATATGTCATATACGAAAATTAATTGATTATAAAAATGTAGACATGTGAATTTTCCAAAAATCAAATGTAATATTTCAAATAAAGGTGGTATGGTGATTGAATAACCTTCCGCAATATTATGATTAGTAAAATTAGCCATGGATCAAAATTCTTTCAAAAACTAGATTTTATGAATCCCGCTCTGATACCACTTGAGAGTGCTCTGATGGCACTAGAAAGTTTGTTAGGGATGTTAAGCCCTTATGAATCAGCCCAAGGCTAATTAAGAGAAAGAGGTGAATCGATATTTAAAATAAATCATTCGATCAAAAACACAAACCAAGATTAACCACAATGAAAACCAAAGTGCGAAAATTAAATGCGAAAATAATGAAGGAAAGAACACACCAGATTTATAGTGGTTCGGTCAAACCTTGACCTATGTCCACTCCATAGAGGCACCCTCCAAGTATTGCACTAAACTAAGTGTCTCTCCTTTAACCCCCGCAGCTAGGAAGAGAAACCCTTACAAAATCAGTTCCACCTTCCCCGGTGCGGCGGAGTTATTGGGTCCTTTGACACCAAAAAGATCTTCTTCTTCTGTGAACTTCCCTCAAGATGAGCCTTGAATCCGACGGTATTAAGGTGTAAGCCTGTCGAAGCAACCGTGTGGAATCCCCCTCCACACTTCCTTGAGTCCCCCCTCATAAGATCTTCTCCATCTCTTAAGCTTCACCCATTCCTCACTCCCTTCCAAGCTCTCTCTTCAAGTTTCCCCCAAAAGAATGAAACTATAATGACTGTCAAAGACACTTTCAAAAGTTCCTTGTCAAAAGCTTAAATAGAAGATCTCAAAATGAGCTCATTAATGCAACTTGCCGACTTTATCGTCTAGGCCAATAGGAATATCATCCTAGCCGATCAGTACAAATTAAGCTCAATCAGCCTGGGATGATTTGGGACGATCAAAAGAAAATTGGTTACATCATCCAGGCCGATGCAATATCATCCAGGCCGATTAGTTTAAAACCGAGTACAATCGTCCTGATCATCGCCCTGAATTGAAGCTGGCCGATGTCAATCATCCACGGCATCATCCTGATCGATTCTACGATTGGCTCGGCCGATGTGATCATTTCAATCATCCTTTAATGCTTTCCAAAGATACCAGATTAATTTAGGCATAATTGAGTTAGATCGTCCTAGATGACGTGGATATCGTCCTGGACAATTTCCTAAAATAAAGAATGCCTAAACTGAATATGGTGGCTGATTCTTTATTAATTGAACCTATCATCCTAGATGATACAAGTATCATCCAGGTTGATCAGCTTAATGATGGCTGCCTTAATGAGAATGCCATAATTAGGGTTTCTACTTTTGAACCGATCATCCAAGCCAATATAAATATCGTCCCGAACGATGTTACCAAAAATAGTAAACTCTAGGGAACAGTAAAAAAATCTTCCAAGGTGCATGTGTGCAAAGTTAAATAGCTTCAGGAGCCACACCAATTACAAAAGACTCAAGAAATAATAAAAGGGTACAAAGTGACTCAGACCTAGTTTACCCAATCTTGAGCTGATTCCAAATTGCAGTCTTGATCTTGTGAACCTGAAATGTCAGTAGATAAGGCAATTGTAGAGAAATAAGAGTGTTTGTTATCATCAAAATCATAAACCATGAAAATAGATCCACAACAAACTAAACTTATTGATGAATTTATAATTGAAACACCATTTACTGATTTGACTATAAAAGAAAAAGACTTAGCTCAGTTAAATGCTAAATATTTAAACAGTTTTTTTATGCACTGAAATTTGAGGATTATATGTGTCTCTCAACTTGTAGAACTGGAAAATAAATTTAGGATAGGCTTTGCATTACATATAAAGGAAACTAATAAGGTGAAACAATCTAGTTTGAACATTCTACTACACGATTATGAATTATTTCGTATGAAAATGAATGAACTAATCACTAACATGTATACTTATTTTATATAAATAGTATCCCCATTAAATGATTTAAGTAGGGAACTAACGAATGCTAAAAAATAAATAATATTCTTCATTGTTTGCCTATTCCTTATGATGTAAAGATAACTGCTATAACAAAATCAAAAGACTTAAATGTTTATTCTATTGATAATCTTTTTCGATCCCTAATTGCTAATGAGCAGGGAGTGACTCAAAGACAGATTGACGTAGGTGACAAGTGGAAGGAGAAAAATATTGCATTAAAAGTGGATGACTCAGATAATGATTAGTCTCATACTGATGATGAAGATGATATTGCCTTAACAACAAGGCAATTCAAAAGTTTCGTTAAGAGGAAGCAAAGAAGACATCAATAGTGGAATAAGGTTAAATTCCATAAAAAATGCTAAAGCTTCTAATAATGTAATTTTCTATGAATGTAGGAAACCTGGATATATCAATTATGATTACCTAAATCTCAAAGCTAATCCTAGCAAGGAGAAGGTTAAGGAGAAAATCAATGTAAGGAAGGGCAAGAGGAGATTATAGAGATTATTATGGGTAGATTTAACTTCAGATTACTCAGAAAAAGAAGCATATGAGGAAGTCACGAATTTGTGTTTAATGGCCGACAAGCTTGATTGGTCAGATCAAGAAGAGGTATGTGACTTAACCTATAATGAGTTATTTGATATTTCTGAGAAAACTCATATTATTTATAGGAAACTCAAAAAGTAACATGCTAGGCTGAACATAGAATTTTTAGAATTATAAAAAGAGCATGAAATCCTTATAAATGATCATGCATTAATTGATAGCAACCATATGAAATTATTGATTAAGTTTGATGATTTGAACAAACAACATGAACTATTGAAATCATCACATACTAAATTTGGAAATGATTTTACAACATTTATGGATGAATTTGATAGTAGAGAGCATTATTTGAAAGTTGATAATTCAGTTTTAGAAAGTGTTAACTCATATTTTAGAGAAAAAGTAAAAGCTCTTGAGGAAAACAGGAAACCCCCAACACTTGAAGATTTTTCTAATCCTAATTAGAAGTCTAAAATGTCAAAAACTAGATAAAGACAAAATAATACACATAGATTGGTAAATCCTTTTCTTGAGTCAAATATTTTTCTTGTGAAATAATTGGCCATATTTTTCATACTTATACTATTCGTAGTAAATCATATATAGTGTGGAGACCTAAGATTCATAAAATTAATCATATCAAATATGTATCTAGATTATTATTGCTAATTGGAGAACCCAAACTTATTTTGTTTCCCAAGTCTAAATTTTGATTATCTTATAGAAACGCTCTCATACAAGACCTCGTGAGAACATTTGGTACATGGACGGTGGATGTTTGAAGCATATGACTGGAGATACGACATAATTCATATCATTGGAAGCCAGGAATGGAGACAAGGTTATACTGGGAGACAATACCACTAGGAAAGTTATAGGCACATGTATGATTGGAAATTTGAATAATATTTTCATTAAAAATGTCTTATATTTAGAAGGCTTAAAACATAACTTATTAAGTATTAGTCAGCTATGTGAAAAAGGTTATAGTGTAAAAATTTTTTTCACTAGCTACATAATAAGCAAAAATAGAATTTATATTTTGTATAGAAATAGGGTAAATAATTTATACATGCTTGATTTAAATTTTATTCAATCTTCTAATATTGTTTGTCTCAAAATAGTTGTTGATGAATCATGGTTATGACATAAAGGACTTTGTCATGCAAGCATGAAAAATCTAAGAAAAATTTCCCAAAAAGAATTGGTTGGAGGAATACCTACACTAAACTTTACTAAGGATCACCTGTGCGATGCATATCAATTAAAAAAAGAGGTGAAGTACTCCTTTCATTTCATTAAGGATCTTTTTGGACAAGTTAGCACTATAAATCTATGAGGTAAAGTGTTTGGATTTATTGTAGTTGATGATTTTTAAAGATTCACTTGGGTTAAGTTTTTATTTCATAAGAGTGAATTATTTGATAAATTTAGAAACTTTTTTATTTGGTTTCAGATAAAATAAGGGTGCGAGATTTTATTAATTCAAGTGATTAAAGAGGAGAATTTAAAAATAAAAATTTGAAGATTTTTGTAAAGAATATGGAATTGATCATAACTTTTCAGCACCTAGGACCCCTAAGTAGAATGGGATAGTAAAAAGGAAGAACATAACACTAATAGAAGTTACTAGAGCCAGGTTGGCAGAATACTCACTTCCAAAATATTTTTGAACTGAAGTAGTTAGTATAGCTTGTTATGTTCTAAATAGGATGAATATTAGATCTAAATTGAATAAGACACCTTATGACCTTCTTAAGGGTAGAACACCAAATCTTTCACATTTGCATATTTTTAGATGTAAGATGTTCATTCATAATAATGACAAAACTTCTTTAATAAAATTTGATCCAATATCTGATTAAGGAATTTTTCTTGTATATTCTAGGGTTAGAAATCTTATAAAGTTTTTAACAAAAAACTTTGGTAGTTGCGGAGATCACATATGTTGTGTTTGATGAATCTGGCATTTCAAAAGAGCCAAAGTTGAAAGAAGAACATATTGAAATATCTCCTAAGGAATTGAAAAGATAAATTTGAAAGAAGATGTTGGAAAAGAAAACCCTTTACGTAGAGAATGGAAATTTTCTAAGAATCACCCTAAAGAATTAATTTTAGGTGATCCTAGTAAGGGAGCTAGAACTAGGTATGCTCTTAGAAAAAGAAGTGAACCATTATACCTTTATATCGATGGTTGAACCCACTAATATAAATCAAGCCCATTCGGATGAATTTTAGATTTTGGCCATACAGGAAGAATTAAATCAATTTGTAAGAAATGATGTTTGAGAATTAATTAAAAGGCTTAAGGATCAAAGTGTTGTTGGAACTAAGTGGGTGTTCAAAAATAAAATGAATGATTCAAGAGTTGTGATTAGAAATAAGGAAAGATTAAAGGCCAAAGGGTATAATCAAATAGAAGGGATTGATTTTGAAGAAACTTTTGCCCCTGTAACAAGACTTGAAGCAATAAGGGTTATATTATCCTTTGCCTATTTTAAAGATTTTAAATTATATCAAATGGATGTTAAGAGTGCCTTTCTGAATAGGGTGATATAAGATGATGTTTATGTTGAGAAACCTCCAAGTTTTAAAAAGTCTAAATTCCCTAATCATGTGTTTAAATTGAAAAAGACATTGTATGGACTAAAATAGTTACCTATGGCTTGGTATGAGAGGTTAAGTACTTTCATATTATAAAGGTCTTTTGTGAAAGGAGACACGACTCTCTTTTTTAAAATGATAGGAGATGACATACTCACTGTTCAAATATATGTTAATGATATCTTATTTAGATCTACTTATAAAAATCTTTATGATGATTTTCTAAAATAATGAATAGTGAATTTGAAATGAGTTTATGGAAGACTTGAGTTATTTTCTTGGTTTTAGCATAAAGCAAAATGAGGAAGAAACTTTTCTTAGTCAATTGAAGTATATTAAGAAAATCCTCAAGAAATATGAAATTGATAATACTAAACCAGTGACTACACCAATGAGTTCCTCGGCATAATTAGATAAGGACCATAAGGGAAAATCTGTTGATCAAAAGAAATTTAGAGTAATAATTAAATAATTGCTTTACTTAATTGCTAACAAACTAGATATCATGTTTAGTGTTTTTTTGTATGCTAGATTTCAATCTGATATAAAGGAATCTTATTTGATAGCAGTTAAAAGAATTCTGAGATATCTTTTGGGAACTCAAAACTTAATAATTTGGTATCCTAAGAATATCTCTTCTTTTGAAATTATTGGATATTCTAATTTAGATTTTGTAGTATGAAGGGTTGATCAGAAAAGTACATCTAGAACTTTTCAATTCATAGGAAACCCTTTAGTTTCTTGATCCAATAGAAAATAAAATTTAGTAGCCCTTTCTACTGCTAAAGTTGAATGCATAGCCTTAGGTAGTTGTGTGGCACAAGTTTTTGGTTAAAATAATAACTAATTGACTTAGGATTTTATATTGGCACAATTCTAATTTTTTTATAATAATACTAGTGTCATATGCATTTCGAAAAATCCTATTCAATATTCTAGAACCAAGCATATAGACATAAGGCATCACATTTTAAGAGATCATGTAGCTAAGGAGAAATTGAATTACATCTCGTTGCTATTGAGAATCAACTTGCAGACATTTTCCCAAAACCTCTGGCTTCTGACACGTTTAGCACTTTAAGGACCAGATTAGGTGTGATTGATCATAATGCTTAAATTGAAATTCTTCGAACTTGATTTGTTATGTAATTATGTGTTTGTTTATTTTCTCTGTTTATTTGTTACTATTTGTTCATTTATGTGTTTTTGTTTTGGTTGTTGTGATTATTTTTCTTTTAGTATTTTATTATTGGTTTTGTTTTTTTTTTTTCATTTTTACGTGTCATTGGATTTCAGGTGGTTGGTTTTCTGTTTATCTTATCTTATTTTAAGTAAGTTATTTGTACTGTACAAAATCTATAGTATGTACATGATAGTTTTCTAATATGAGCACACAAAACTGAATTTTTCATTACATTTCATACTGTATGATGTCATCATCGTCTATATGAACTATGTTATTTCATTAATATGATTGGGGATGGTTTTTAAAACATTCAATTATTTTTATCAGACCGCATGTATGAAATATCATTTCGTCTATACGATCCTGTTATTAGTTTTTACTACGAACAAACCTAACCATCATAAAATGATCTTTAATATTCAGATCATCCCAGATGAACAGTGCTCATTGATGTGATCATTTGGTCAAAAAGTTTGTATAAAAGGATGCCTCGGAAATGGCATTTTACGAAATTATGTTTCATTTTTGGCCATATCTGTTCATATGTACAAAAAAAATTTTCATCAAGTACAATTTTAAAATTGTTCGTACGAGTTCAATTTTGTACTATACAATAAGTCATTTTTTTCTTTAAATAGAAGGGACTTTGATAAGTTTTTCTTCACCTTCTCATTCATTCCAAACCTTCTCAATTTAGAATCTTAGGAATGACCAGTAGTAGCAAACAACCTCGCACTTCTAAGGGCTTGTCCTCCCGATATGGTAGGGATAAAAACTTTCTTTGTAAAGTGAATGAGGAAGCTTTTAATAGGTATTTCGCTGCAAAAATTACCCCCTCTCGACTTCTAATTCAAAGAGAATTTAACTTTTTTGTTATGCCACTTTTTGCCTCAACCAAATTTTCCTTTATCCTAACACTCATCTATGCCAACCATAAAGAGATATTCCAAACTTTTCTGCCTAACATGAAGGTAAACCCAAATCACACTACGATTACCTCTTATGTTTTCAAACAGCATGTAGAAATCACTAAGGAAGATTTAGGCAACTTCCATCACCTTAAAACCCAAGGAGTTAGAGAACATACTTTAACCTCTTGAGTAGATTTTAACTGGTCAAAAATAAATCAAACTCTTAGAGGTGTTCCCAAGTAAGTCATGTATCCAGTCTGTACACTCTTAATCAAAATGTCTGGATTATCCAGTATGTCTTGCAAACCTCTATCATTCCCAAACTTGGTGATCACATAAATTTGACTCCTCTTTTGTCCAATATCACATACCAGATAATAACTAAAAAACCTTTTGATGAAGCCCAACTTATCATGGATTATACTTACAAAGTTTCTGAAATTGGGCTTCCTCACAATAAGATGAAGAAAAATGTGGCCTTAGGACACCTTGTTGCATATATCTTAGAGAAAAAGTACAACCTAATCCATCCTAAAACTCCCACTAAACTTCCTATTTTCTTTACTTATGCCTCTTTACGGACACTCTTTAGGCAGGACCAAAGTTCTAAGGGAGAAGATTCTGAGCGAGAAAAAGGAGCTCGTGCTCCTGCACCTGCACCTGACCAGATCTTCTATCATGAAATGGTCCAATGCTTTGAAAAAATGGAATCTAACTTTGATCAAATTGAGAATCACTTGAATCCACAAGATGTTAGATACAATGAGGACATGGGTTGGATCTGATGGCAATTTGACTCGGTTAATACCAATGTAGCTACGATCATTAGTTACATTTCAATATTCAAACCAATGCCTCCTCCAGATCAAGGCCACTCTAATTATTAGTTAAACTTCTATGTTGCAGTTGCTGATGAGTTTATGTATTTATCTTTGCATTTCTGAGATGTTTTTCTGTTATTTTAGTGATTTCATATGTTAGGGTCATCATGTTGTTATTCTTGTATTTCTAAGAAAAATATGCTTGTATTTGTTTCGAAAGATGAATGAAATGATGAAATGTTGTGTTGACTTGCATTATAATTTCTCATCTTGAAAAATTTATTTTTTTTAGAGAAAAATCATTTATAGTTGATCGCTATAAAGGGATTTTAAATTACATTGCTCTACAAATAAATTCCCTTGTAAAATTTAATCTCTTAAATTTTAAATTAAAATTCTGACTTGATATAGATTAGAAGATCAACATATTCTTATAGACAAGAATTACTTAATTATAATTGTTGCAAGATAGATGTCTTATTTTTATTTCTTATTCAATGTGTTTATATTTGTTTATTATTGAAATTTCTATTCATATTTAATGACAATGGAAAGACTTAAAAAGTAAAAAAAGAGGGATGCACAAAGTGTGCCAAACTTGAAAAGATGTGCAATGTTCGCCAAAGAAAAAAGAGGCACAAAATTAGCCCAAACTGAAAAGTTGCACAAAATGTGCCACAAACAATTGAAAAGTTGTGTAATGTCGCCAATTAGAAATTCAAAATGTTCTTTATTTTATCATTCTATCTCATATACAATTCCATATAATTGGCAATCATCATCACTATTGAATTGGAAAATAATTAATCTTTATTTCATCATTTTTGTAATTATTATTTTTATTTGATTTGTCTAGAATGAACAGTGAACATGATTTACTTTTCTTATTTTAGTCGTTATTCTTTGATTTAAAATTTGAGTTTTTCTTTTTTAGCATTAGGATGTTAATTTTTTCTTTCCAATTACTTTAAAAATCTTCATCTTCATCAACTATTATGATTTATCAAAAAAAAATATCATTTCAAGAGCTACTTTCCTTTTTATTGTTGTTAAAAGGGGGAGTCATTTTATTTATTGTTTGATGTATGTGTGTTGTGTGTTTGTATGTGTTGTATGGGTATTGTGTGTATGTATGTGTTGTATTCTGAATGTGTGTATGTTTTATTGCTTTAGTAGTATTTTTGCTTTTTTTTATTTTAGGTTTGTGTTTTTTATTTTAATGAGAACTCCTATTTAAAATTGGTCATTCATTTTGGGGGAGTTAAGGAGAAAAATTGATTACTATGTTAACTCAAAAAATAATTATTTTGCTATTATAAAAAGGGCAAGATTGTTGCAACATAGTTTTCAAAACTATAATTCTTTTATCATATATGTTTTTTAATTATTCCAAAATCTTATTGTGTTGATTACTATTTCTCCTAACTTATATTGGAAATTTTGTTTGCGTTATTTGTGTGTACTAACGTTTCAGGTAAATCATACTCCATACTATTGAAGACTTCAAGACATATTAGATTAGGGTTTATTGTAATTAAAGTACATACTTTTCTATTTTTATAGAGTCATAGAGAGTGTGATTATAATTGTGTAATCTTGTACACACATACTAGGGGAGTCAAACAAAAAATGGTACTTTTAAAACTAATCAAGTTGTATAATTATGGGATTATATCGGGTGAATTACCTGAGTGTTCCTCCAGAAAGCAGTTAATTGAATCATGGGTTAGATTTTTTTGATTAAATTGTTCGTACTATACAAAGTTGCATTCATACATATGATGTCCAGAGTAAGAAATGGCTACATACTAGTTTGTCCCAAATGAACTTATCATTTTCTGAACTGATAGTACTGTACGAAATGAGTTTCATATAGATGATGTCTAGAGTATAAAATGGGTGCGTACTAGTTCATCCATACAAATAGGTAAATTTATTAAACTTTTCATATTGTATAAAATTAATTTTATACAGATGATGTCTAGAGTGCAAAATGGACTCTATTATTTTCATACCCAATGAAGCACGATTTGGTTAAACTGATTGTACTATACGATATAGGGTTTGTACATCACACTGAACAGTGTATGAAATACATTCGTACATAATCATACTAGATGATTTTATTCAATTTTGAACTGTTCGTACTGAATAATGGCAGTTCGTACATAAGACTGCTAGAGTATAAAACAAAATTTATACGTGGATTTTTTGAACTGTTCGTATGTATGATGTGCGATCATACTGTATGATCCAAAAACAAACAAATTGAACATTTTAGTTTTCTAGATGATTTTTCCTGTCTTTCATATATAAGAGCTCTAAAAACTAACTGTCCAGTACTCCTACTACAAATTTCTTTTGAGAGTGCACTTGGAGAGTGTTTGCGAGAGTTTTTAGGGATTAGAGAGTGAGAGATCTCTTAAGAGGGATTTGTGAGGGGAGTCACAAAGTTGTCCAACGGTGAGTACCTCTTATTTGTTCTTCAAAGTTCTTCCCTACTTTATTGAAGACTCTTAAAAGAATATTTTTAAAGGAGCACCAATACTCTACCATCACTAAGAGGGTTAGAAAGGATGACGATACTCTGCCGACACCAGGAGGGTATAAAAGGATGACGATACTCTACCGATATCAAGAGAGTGTGAAAGGATGTCGGTTCTTTGCTATCATCAGGAGGGTGAGAAAAGATGACGGTACTCTGCCGTACCGATGTTTGGTGGAAGAAAGGTTATTGTAAGGGATTCTCCACCTTGATATGGGAGCAAAGGAGAGTCACTTTGGTATAGTACAATATATTAAGAGAGAGTCTTCAGAGAGTGGACATAGGTCTAGTCGGACTGAGCCACTATAAATTTATATGTTCTTTTGTTTTTATTTTTACTGCATTTTTATTGTTCTACACTTTTAATTTTGTGGTTAAAAAAAATATTTTTAGTGGCTACATATTTAAATGCTACATATTTAAATTACAATTTTTTATGCTTTCGAATCTAAGGATTATATGTGAGTATCTACATGTGCTACAGGGAAGGAAATATGGGATATTTATGCATCACATATGAGGGAACTAGTGTCGTTAAACAGTTTAGGTTAAATATTCTACCACATGACTATAAGCTTTTTTGCAAGAACCTAGCAAATTATATCTAAAATGTACACTACGTTCGCTTAGATAATGACATTCTTACATGCACTACGAATATGACTCATTAATTTTAAAATTTTAATAAGATTTTACATTTCCTACCTAGTTCGTATGATGTTAAAGTCATTGCCATTTTTGAATCAAAGAATTTAAATATTTATTCAATTGATAACTTGCTTGGGTCACTCATTACCTATGAGCAAGATATGAGTCAAAGACTACTTGATGCAAAAATAAGAAGGAGGAAATTATGGATTTGAAAGTAAATGGCTTAAAAAGTGACATATTTGTAGTAGAGGAGCATGACGACATTGTGTTGATGACCTGATAGTTCAAGATTTTCTTAAATAGGAAGCAAAAGTATCATTAATAATAATGGAACAAAGTTAAAGGCACTAAAAATTTTAAAGCATTATCTAACCATGTATGCTTTGAATGTAGGAAACTAGGACATCTTTGAACTTACTTCCCCAAACTGAAGACTCATCGAGTCAAGGAGAAGGGTGAAGAGAAGGTGAAATTTAGGAAGGGGAAAAACATGACACATATAGCATTTTGGGCCGACTCTGCCTCAGAATCATTAGAACAAAATGTAATGGAGGAGGTAACAAACCTGTGTCTTATGACTAATGAAAATCTTGATCAGTTAGATAAAGATAAGGTATGCCAATTGTCCTATGATGAATTGTTAATTATTTCAAAAAAAAATCATGATTTGTATAGGAAACTTAAGAATACGTATGCCAGCTTAAACAATGATTTTTTTAATCTACAAAAAGAGCATCCTAGTATGATAACTAAGCATTCTACATTAAATAGTGATAACATGTCTTTACATTATGAATATGATGCATTAAATAAGAAGCATGTTGACCTAACTAATGTACATAAATAGTTTATGACAAAGCATCCTGAAATGGAAGAATCATTTAAGGGATTGGAAACTCTTGCAAGTGAATTAGAAAGTGATGAGCATGCATTGAAGTTAAAAGTTACACATCTTAAAAGTGCAACAGAATTCCTAAAAGAAAAAGTAAATGCACTTCAAAATAATATACCATCACTTGCTTTAGCATAGTGTCATAAATCATCTCAATAATATGCATCATATAACACTCAAAAGAGGCACCATAACCCACATAAACTAGTAAATCTTTTTCCTGGTGTTAGGTGTCATTCTTGTGGTATTCTAGGTCACACAGACTGCACTTGCACTATTCACCATAGGACACATCTAGTGTGGAAGCCAAAATTACATGCATCACAGCATTACATGCAATCATTTCATTCATCAAAGCATAAGGTGGAACTAAAATTCACTTGGCTTCCCAAATCTAATATTTGAATGACTTTGTAGGAGCGCTCTCATAAAAGACCTAATGAGAGCATGTGATACATAGACAGTAGATGCTCAAGGCATATGATTGGACATTTGAAGTAATTCATCATGCTAGAGGAAAGGTCATAAGGCAAGGTCACATTAGGAGACAACACCACTAGGAAAGTAGTTGGCTCAGGTATAATTTGCAACTCTAAGAATTTTATAATTAAAAATATTTTATTAGTTGATAGTTTAAAGTATAACTTACTGAGCAATAATAAATTATGTGATAAGGGTTTTGATATTAAATTTTTATCTACAAAATGCATGATTAGCTTAAATATAAAACTAGTCTTAAAAGAAAAAGGGTAAATAATGTTTACATGCTTGATTTAAACTACATTGAATATTCTAATTCCCTGTATTTGAAAACTATAATATATGAATCATGGCTATGACATGTGAGACTATAATCATACAAGAAATTAAAATGTTTAGTATATTACCCAAAAATATCTAGTTGGAGGCATACCCAAGTTAGATTTCACAAAGGACAACCTATTTGATGCCTGCAAACTAGGAAAAAAAGTAAGTCTTTATTCCAATAAATTAAGGATATCAACACCTCTAGACCACTAAAAATTATCCAAATGGACCTATTTGGACCCATATATATAATTAGCCGAGGAGGGAAGTCATATGGATTTATAATTATTGATAACTATTTTAGATTCACTTGGGTTAGATTCCTAGTACAAAAAAGTTAATCGTTTGAGGAGTTTAAAACATTTTCCATCTAGATCAAAAAAAAGTTAGGATGTGAAATATTAACCATTCATAGTGATCATGATAAAGAGTTTAAAAATGATATGTTTGAAACCTTTTGTCAAGAGATAGGGATTGAACATAACTTTTCTGTCCCTTGGACCCCTTAGCATAATGTGATAGCTAAAAGGAAAAATAGAAACTTCCTAGAAGTTGCTAGGGAAGTGTTAGCTGAGCACTATTTCCCTAGATACTTTTATGTATAAGCAGTGAATACTACTTATTATGCTTTGAATAGGGTGAATGTTAGATCAAAATTTAATAAGACACTCTATGAGCCCTATGAGCTTCTTAAGAGTATGAAACCCAATCTTTCTCACTTATACATCTTTGGGTATAGATGCTTTGTTCTGATAAATGGAAAATCACCTTTAAGAAAATTTGATCCCAAATATGAGGAAGTAGACTTTTTAGGTTATTCATCTGTAGGTAAGGCCTATAGAATTTTAAATAAGAGGACCTTAATAGTAAGAGAATCTACCCATATTATGTTTAATGAATCTGATAGTACCTTTCAATCTAGATAAGAAGAAGAAGTATTAGAGGTCATCCAAGGGGTAGAAGCCATTAACATAGAGGATAGAGTACAACCTCAAGAGCCCTTGCCTAGAGAATGGAGATACTCATCAAGTCATTCTAAATAATTGATTTTAAGTATCCCGTATGAAGGTGTTAGAACTATGCATGAACTTAGGAAGGAGGTTAGTCATTCTATATTTATGTCAAAATAAAACCCACAAGTATAGATCAAGCTCTAATTGGTAAATTCTAGATCCTTGCAATGTAAGAAGAGCCAAATCAATTTATTAGGAATGATGTATGGGAATAAATCAAAAGATTTAAAGGCTAGAGTGTTGTAAGAACTAAGTGGGTTTTCAAAAATAAAATGAATGACTATGGAATTATGCTAAGAAATAAGGCCAGATTAGTAGCTAAGGGGTTCAATCAGATTGAAGGAATAAATTTTGAAGAAACCTTTACTCCTATATCTAGATTATGAGCCATTAAAGTGCTTCTAGAATTTTCTTGCTTCAGAGGATTTAAGTTGTATCAAATGGATGTTAAGAATGCATTTCTAAATGGGATGATTATAGAAGAGGTGTATGTAGAGCAACCCCTAGGTTTTGAAAACTCTTAATTTTTCAATCATATTTTCAAGTTAAAAAAATATTATATGGATTAAAGTTAACACCTAGATCTTCGTATGAAAGACTAAGAACATTCCTTTCAAATATAGCCTTTTTAAGTATAGTGTAGACACCACCCTAATCCTTAATAAAGTAGGATAAGATCTACTCATTATTCATATAAATGACATTCCTCCCTAGCTAGGAGGCAAGAACTAGCTTTGGTGATTTCCTCTCGCCAAGGGATGAGCCTCGATCTATGTGATTTGTGTGATCCCTTGGTTCTCAAGTGAAAGGGGACTACTACCCTTTGACTATTTTACCAAGTTGGAAGTAGTTATGATCGAGCGAGTGTGCATAATTGAGATCCATGAGGATGAACTCAACGTCAGCCCCCTTCATTGACCTCATGTTCTAGTCATCAGATGACCCTCTCTCTTTACAAAGAAGATATAAGCTCTTTGGAGAAGACAATAAGCAAAAAGATCAGGTGTTCGCTCATCGAGGTGAACCCTAATGCTCACCATCTCTTTGCTTCTACATGTCTATTCCAGAGTAGCTTGCGATGCCGAAGCTCTTGCTCCTCCTATTCGCAACTTTCCCTAGCCGACTCATGCCCATTCTCCTCTGTTCGCAGATGGTGGATGCGCAAAGTTTGTTGCCTATGCCATTCTTGACAAAGATGTTTCAACTTATTCACATTCATAAATAGCCCCTAACGCTTCGCCCGCTCTACTAGAGCTTCGCCTGCTCCTCTAGGGCTTCACCCGAGCAGCTCCTCTGACGCATTTTTTTGAATTTCTGCAGCTTAGTCTTGTGTCGCTTCTTGCTGGAGGTTTCAGGGAAGTTCCATTTCCTTCTCCTTTTGCTAGTTTTTTTTTCTTTTCCTTTCTTTTCATTTTGGCTACCTCATCTCTTCCACCTTTAGCTATTGGCGGCCGAAATGGTGGTTAAATGTGTTAGTGATCACAGTTTTTTGAATGGGTCTTTTAAATCGTGATCATTTGTTGATGCCCTTTCTAGTTCGCTACCTTCTGGTCATTTTTCTGAGCTTCGATAATGTTCTTTTCATGCTTTTACCTTTTTTTGGATATTGAAGGATGAAATTTTAGCTCTTTTAGTTCCTTCTCAATTTGCTCTTGTTGGCTTTTTTCCTACGCGTCACCCTTCTCTAGATGTAATTCATAGATTTATTTCAATTTGAAGCTAAATGCTAATTTCTCTGTGACTGTTCTTGATCAATCGCACATGCTGATTAAGCTTTATAATGATCTTGATTATAGTATAGTTTTTTTTCCATAGAACCTATGTGGTGAATAATTGCTACAAGAAACTCATAAAATGGTCTTCGTTTCTAGATGTTGATGTTGAATCTCCAGTGATTCCTATCTGGGTTTCCTTTCCCAATCTGAGGCCTGATCTATTCTCTTCTCAAATCCTTTACACTCTAGGTTCTATGTTTGGTCGACCCCTAAAAGTAAAAAACTCCACTTTGGTTTGTTCTAGACCATCTCTTGCGTGGGTCTTAGTTGAACTGGACATTACCAAAAATTTCCTGAAAAAATCTGGCTTAGGCCTAAAAAATCTAATTATGTTAAAAAGGTTCAGATGAAGAATTTTCTTTCTTTCTACAAGTCGTGCAAACGTCTTGGTCATCTTAGGGGTGAGTGTAGTATCCTTTCCTCTGCCCCGTTGTCTGTTCTGCAATCTCACGTGAATCCTATTTTGCATGGTGGGAATGTTAAAAGTAATATAATTATTGTTCCTTCATCAGTTGAGATTGATTTGGTGATCCCTATTACTGGTGCTCCTATTGAGCACTATGGGGTTATTATGTGTTGTGCTGATGGTAATGTTGGTGATAATTTCTTGGTGGCTTCCCCTAGGGGTGACATTGAGACGGTTAGCCCTGACATTGTTAGTCTTGAAGCTAGTAATGAGTTGCTGAATGTGGGAGATCAAGAACTTTGTGTTATTAATATGGGGGTGGTGAACATTGATTATAGTGAGTTAGTTCCTATTGTTGCTTTTCCTGTGACGCCTGATGATCTGGTTGTGTCAGTCTCTTCTGTAGGATTGGGTGTAAATAAACAGCTTGTTGATGTTATTGTTGCTTTACTTTCTTCTAATGCCTTAGATGCTCTTGTGGGCGTGAGATCGAGGGAAACTATTATGGAGCAAATTGATTGGCTTGAAAGCTCTCCTTCTTATCTTTCTGAGGTTGGTGAGAAGGAAGTGTTTGAACATGATAACTTACTTGATCTGAATGAAAATTATGTTATGCTTGATACTTTCATTCATATTTTTGGTTGGCTTGGTGGTTGTTGCTTAGTACCCATAGGATTTTTATTGTGGTGCCAATTTTTATATTGTTGGGCTACAACTTTGGATGGCATTATAGCTTTGATTGTAGATGGTTGACTGCTGGACTTGGGTAACTTATTCTAACTTCTGTACTATTTGTTGTGTTTGGCTTGTCTTCCTTTTGTTTTTTGTCTTGGATTATGTATTTATATTGATGTAGATGCTCTTAGGTTATATTTCAATGATGTATTTTAGTGAGCTTCGGAGTCATTAAGGAATTGTATTTTTCTCTTTTTTAACGCATAGGCCTCTTCTGTGGGGTTTTATTAAAAAAAATCTACTCATTATTCATATATATGTTAATAATATATTATTTTGGATATACATATAAAAATTTATGTGATGAATTTTTAAAAATAATAAGTAAGGAATTTGAGATGAGCATGATGGGAGAGCTCAACTATTTCCTTGGATTTAGTTTGAAACAAATGGATAATGGAACTTTTCTTAACCAATGAAAATATATCAAAGATATTCTGAAGAAATATGAGATGGACAATGTTAAGGTAATGAATACCATTGTGAGCTCTATTATTCAATTAGATAAGGATCCAAAATGGAAAATCAGTTGATCAAAAGAGATATAAAGGGATAATTGGATCACATTTTAGTTAACTAACATTAAACTTGATATAGTATCTAGTGTACATCTCTATGCTAAATTTTAGTTTGATCTAAAAGAGTTTCACATGATTTCTGTTAAGAAAATCCTTATATACCTATTAGGCACCAAAAACCATGGTATATGGTACCCTAGAAATAGCTCATCCTTTGAAATTATAGGATATTCAGACTCTAACTGTGATGTATGTAGGATAAATAGGAAAAGCACATCGATCAATTATTAGTGATTATACTGTATGAATGCCTAATTCGTACTGTACGATCTACATGAAACCAGGCATTTTACAAATAGAATTTGGCTTGTATGATATTTAATATCATATTTGTTGAAAATCTGGACCTAAGTATGATGATTTTAATGATAAAAAATATTATTGGATTTCTTACTATGATATCTCCTGATAATTAAGTTTATTGTGTATATGTTTTGCCCTGCTCACTAACTTTTCAAGTTCGTTGTTCACATACAACTTCGACCAGCTCAAAGATTTGGCATACTAAGATTAAAGTCTGTATTTTTAGTCTTTATGTACTTTTTATCTTCCTTGAGTAAATCACATATTTTGGTGTATCCTAAAGCTGAGTAACCTTGTACACACATTCAAGGGGGTGAGTTAATGTGTTATATAGAATATGAGTTTTTTGGACTCATCATACTTTATAATTTACACGTACTGGATGATTAATTAGATAAATAATCATTAGTTAGGGTACTTGTGTTCATTGAGATTTATTAAACCAATCATAATAGATGATCCTTGTCATACATGATGATTGTGTGTAATAATTAAAATAGTGCCCAATCATAATTTGGGTAATATTTTAAAATTCAAATTTTTTTCTAATCATATTATATGATATGCATCGTATTGTATGATATATGATAATCATGCCTAAATTGATCATGTGATTAGGGGAATAAGTAAGATTAATTTGTCCAATCAAATCATACTGGATGATCACTGACGATTGTACTGTACAACCTGAGCATTGTATGGGATGATAATTTATCCTCGCTTATCGTACAAAATAAAATACCATAGTTTTTTAACTAATCGTACAAGATGACTCCCAAATTTTGTATTGTATGAATCAAGCACTGCATGGGACAATAATTTATTATTGCCTACCATACTAGACGATCAGTATAAAGTCTTGAATTGATTATAGGACAAAGCAATTTGTACTGTATAAAAGGCTATTTTGTTCTAATAGTACAGGATAATTGTAAGATCGTACTAGATGATCTTAAATGACAGATTGAAATTTAGGGCTTCTTGAGAGGATTTCTATTTAAAATCTCACATTATCTACTTTCAAAAAGCTTTTGGCTACTAAGTATCTTGAAAGGGAGCATAGAGAAGGAGTTTAGGAGAGCTTTGGGAGAGAAAAGGAGAGCTTTTTTGTGGGGGACAGTTATGAGGGACTCACAAGGTTACTCCAAGCAAGGTTCTTTCCTATCTTCTTCAAGCTTCTACCTTGATTCTTTGGTGGCTCCGGGGAGACATTCTATAGCACTAGACTATGTTTCTCTACTATCACCTAGAGGGTGATAAAAGATTCAAGGTACTCAGTCTTCTCCTTTAAAGAGAAAAAACTTTGCGGTACATAGCCATCACCTAAAAGATGTGAAAAGCTTCAAGTTCTCCGTCACACCTGATTAGTGAAAGAGATTTTGTAAGGGCTTCTCTGCCTTATTATGGGGGCAAAAGGAGAGACACTAGTTTTAGTGTAATACCTAGAACAAAGGTTTTTGTGGAGTAGATGTAGTCAGGTTGGACTGAACCACTATAAATTCTGCCATATTTATTCTTATTATTTTTCACACTTTATTTTTTATGATTAACTATGTGGTTGAAAACTATTATCTTTTTATTATTGTGAAACTAATTTGCTTCCGCATTGAGTGATAGATTTATTCGCTCAGATATTAAAAAAATTATAAAAAGATTTTATTTTTGTTAAAGAAAATTTTAAATAACAAATTTACCCCCCTCTTCGTTAACCTTGAGCTAGTTATTTAAGGTTTAACAACCTTCACATACTTTCAAGTGGTATCAAATTGGGATTCAAAAACTATGTTTTAGAAAACTTTGAAAATTGATCAATTGATAACTTTGGAAATCATGATATTGTAGAAGGATATTCAATCACACGACCACCATTATTCGATAACATTCCTTTTAATTTTTGGAAAATTTACATGTATATTTTCTTGCAATCAATGGACCAATGCATATGAATGTTAGTTTATGAAGGATATTATGTTCCTTATTGCTTTATAAACAACATTAAATTTGAACTTCCTTTTTTTGAATGGAGTATTGTGGATAAAGATTTAACCCAATTAAATGCTAAATGTTTAAATTGTTTTTCTATGCATTAAAATTTGAACGTAATATGTGTATATCTACTTACACTACTGGTATTGAAATTTGAGATAAAATCTGCATAACCTATGAATAAACTAATGAAGTAAAATAATCTAAGTTAAGCATTCAGCTCCATGATTATAAACTATTTCGCATGAAACTTAATGAGTCAATTTATGAATATATACTAGGTTCACTCAAATTGTGACATCCCTGCGTGCTTTAGATAGAGAACTTATAAATTCTGAAAAAGTTAACAAGATTTTATGCTGTATACCAAGTTTTTATGATGCTAAAATAACTATTATTACTGAATCCAATGATATAAATATTTATTCAATTAATAAATTATTTGGATCACTCATTACCTATAAGCAAGGAGTCAAAGATAGATTAATGTGGTAAGAAAAGAAAGAAAAAAATTGTAGCCTTAAAAGCTAATTATTCTGATAGTGACAGTTTTATACCAAAAGATAAAGATGACATATTGTTGATGACAAGGCAATTTAAAAGCTTTCTAAAGAAAAAGCAAAAGCATTGTCAGCAATGGAAAAAAGGTAAGACTAATAAAAATTCTAAGGTTTTTTCTAATATCATATATTTTGAAAGCAGGAAGCCATGACACATAAGGACTAATTGCTTTAATCTTAAAGCTCGCCCAATCAAGGAGAAGGGTATTAGAGAAAGTGTGACTGGGTTTTTAGAGAGAGTGTGCAAATTTTCAAATTTCTTTTGGCTGTGTTTCAACGGGTTTTGCAATGACAGCGGAGGGTCACTGGTCTTTATTAGTTGGTGGTCCTTTGGAAGTTCTTCATAATTCATCTGGTGGTTTGTTATTTCATGTTGGAAAATTTTTAATTCTTTGTTGCCAGCTTTTGGAGATGGGTTTTTGGTTGTCGGTACAAATTCTTTTGTCCAAGAAGCTTAGATGAAAATTAATAATGGTAAACCTTTAATCATCAACGTAGGAGACTTGTTAAATTCAAAGAAGATCATTCCTAATATCGGTAAAGGGAAAATGTGGTGGATGAAGGTAATTTCAAAATTCCCAAAAATTCTGCTTTTCTCAAAGATTCGAGGTGTGATTTGGTTTATAATGATGATGCTTCTTCTTCCTCTTTTGAAGAACTTTGTGAATGGAGTTTGTAATTCTAGCCCTTCTATTGGGAATGGTGGTGGATCTGCTTCTAATGTTTGCAATTTGGTGGGAATTATTTATAGTGATGGTCCTGTTACTGGTTGTTTTGAGGAAAAAATTGGTAGTGGTGGTCAATACATATTAGGTGTTTCTTCTTTTGCTAAGATAAATGCTGGAGAATAATATTCTAATCGATTGGGAGTTGATATGGAAAGGTTTGACAAAGTGAGCCTGGAAAATTGGACTCGATTGATCAGGATGTTGATATTTTCGGTGTTCCCAATTTGAAAGATCCTAGTGAAAATGTGTTGCAGAATGTGTGGAGCAAAAAGTCTAATAGAAGAGTTATTGATTTGGATTATGGGGCCTTTTTGACGGATGATTGTTCAAGTGTGAAGTTGCATGTGGAAAGTTAACTGGAAAATACTAAGAAGCTTCAAAATGTGTTAGTGGTAAAAGTCTTTGGAGAAAAATTTCCTTCTCATTTGATTAGCTTGGAACTAAGAAGGTAATGAAAACAGTTTAGTAAATTCCACATGACTTTGCTTGGTATGTTATGAATTTAATGTGCTTTTAATGATTTAGAAGCCTTGGATTTGGTCCTTTCTAATGGTCCATGGTATGTTAATGGACATATTATTAAGATTGAGAAGTGGTTGTCAACCTTTTCTCCTACTTCTCTAAAGGTGGACAACTCCGATCTAGATTAGGATCCCTAATCTCCCATTGCAGTGTTGGGATGAAATTAATGTATGCAGGATTGCATCCAAAGTTGGTACGCCTCATTTGATCGATGGGAACATGTTTCATTGGGGGAGAAGGGAATTTGCAAGAATTTTGTGTTCGTATCATATTGGATGATAAGCTTCCACTGAGTGTTTGGGTGGAGGGGAGCTTGGGTAGATTCTTTTAGAAGATTAAATATGAAAAAATCTCTAATTTCCGCTTCAATTATGGTAAGATTGGCCACTATAAAAATACTTATTTAGAGATCAGCTTGGGAGTTATTTAGGATGGTTCTAAATAACCTCAGAACTATGGTAATGCGAAAGTTCCTTCTATGCCGAACTCATTCAAAGTCGCTAGTGGGAATGTAAATGGTGCTACTGATGTCAATGAAGTGGGATATTGACCTTGGATCCATGTCAACTATGGGAAAAGGAAATTTAAGAATACTGGATCAAGGAGACCTGGGTTCTGTACGTTGAGTGATGTTTGATTGAAGGTGTCTATTTTAAAGCAATCATTTATTATTGAAAAGGGTACTGATATGGGTGGTGTGACTAAGGAAGGAGTACTTCAGAGTTTTTTTTTTGGGAGGTGTGGCTTCAAATGCTTATCCACCTAAAGTTGTGCCAATTTAGGTCAGTTCAGTGCAAGTTGATGCTTCGGATCCCGGAATGGATATGGATTGCTTGTCTAAATCTCTATTACTTCCTGATGATAGTAATAAGTTTAATGTTTTAAATGGGGTTGGTGAGGAAGGAGAGATAGACCCCATGGGTGATGGTTATGAGTTGTCTATTCTTGGCATCTTTACCACTATAGGAGGAAGTGGAGTTGGCTCTCCTGAGAGAAAATTTGATGATTTGAAGGGTGGATCAGGAATCAAAAGGGAGTTCGTCTAATGTCAAGAAGAATTTTTGCTAAGGAACTTAAAGGACTTGGTCTTATTAAGTAGGTGCCTAGGAGTAGGAAATTAGATGGGGAGTTGAAAGATAAAGTGGGGAACTCTTCCCCTCTTGATCATTAATGTCATCAATTGCATTTTGGAATTGTAGTGGAGTTAGGAAAAGGCAAGCGCGTCTCTATATCTTAAGGAATTTATCCAGGAACATGGTGTTTTTTTATGGGGTTTTTTAAAACTAAGTTGACTTCTATTGATAGAAGGGAAGTTAATTTATTGATCGGTGCTGAGTGGGATTATTATCAAGTTTCGTTAGATGGGTTGTCTGGAGGAATTCTTGTGCTTTGAAAGGCTAATATTGCCTCCTTTTCTATTTTGGAATCTTCTCACCAATTTGTTATTGGAGAGTTAGATGTTCTTAATAAGGGTATGTGGAGGATTTCCATGGTTTATGGAAGCGAAGATGCCTATAAAAGGAAGGAATTATGGGGGAAGTTGGAAGCATTCTCTTTCAAAGATTTGCCTTTGGTGGTGGGTGGAGACTTTAATTATTTATTATCAAAGGAGGATAAAATTAGGGGAGGGAAGATATTTATCTTTTCCCAAGGTCCCAAAGAGGTGGAGTTCTTTTTGGCTAACAATGACTTCCATGAGGTTTGATGTATTGGCCCCAAATTCACTTAGCGTGACAACAAGGTTGGTGGTGTTCGAATTTTGGAAAGCCTAGATAGTTGTTTTTTGAATTTGGAAGCTATAAATTCTTCCCATCGAGGTGGTTCAACATCTTGCTGGAGTTGCTTCTGATCACTATATGGTTATATTAAAAATTTTGAATCAAGTTCTTATGGATAATAGGATTATTAAATTTGAAGATGTCTAGCCTTCTTATATGGCGTCAGCTGCTGTGGTGATTAATGTCTGGAGTAAAGGGGCTGATAGGAGTTTTTCTGAAATTCTTAACACTAAGTTCAAAAAGGGCATTGAAAGCCTTATTCTTTTGGAGTAAAGCTAAGCTTAAAAATTATTTTCAGCTTAAGGATTATCTTAAAAAGGAAATCCTTGAGTTGCAGATGAAGGAAGCTGACACTGGTTGTCTCTCGGTGGAGGATAGCTGGGTTCTCAAGGCCAAGGTGAGTGAATGAATTCAACTGTGTCTTGGTTGGATACTTGGTGGAGGAAACATGCTAAGGTCAAGTGGATGGCTGAGGGTAACATTACTTCTTAGTTTTTTCAATCATTTTCTAGTGGGAGGAGGAATTCTAATTGGATCTTTAAAATCAAAGATGATAATGAAATGATTATCGAGTTATCGAGGATCAACATTAGATAGAAGATGATTTTTTCCATTTCTTTAATGGAAAATGGAAGGATATGGGTTGTGTTCTGGAAGGTTTGCCTTCCCCTTTGTGTTCTCTTGATAAAGATGATAGGAGCTGGATGAATAGGGATTTATCTTTGGAGGAAGTTGAGGGAGTTGTGAATCAAACTGGTGGTAACATAGCTCCTAGTAATGATGGAATTTCTTATTCCTTTATTAAAGCATATTAAGGTATTATTAAAAAAAGATTTCTGGAATGCTATTAACCTTTTTTTTTTTTTTGAAAATGAATGCTGAGTGGAAAGAGACCTTAATTGTGCTTATTCCTAAGGTGAGCAATCCTATGGTTCCTTTCAACTATAGGACTATCAGCCATTACAAAATTGTTTACAAGATGGTTGCCAAAATTCTTTTGAATATTTTGAAATCAATTATTCCTAAACTTATCTCTGAGGAGCAAGTGGCATTTATGAATGGTAGGTCATTGTCAGTTCATGTGCTCGTAGCTCAGGAAGTGCTCCGTAAGGTTAGATTTTCTAAATCTTCTAAAGGTTTAGTCTCCTTCAAAATTTATATGGAGCATGCTTATAATTGTATGAGTTTGGATACCTTGAGGAAAATTTTGGAGTATTTTGGATTCTCCCTTAAGTTTTCCACAATGGTTATGTAATGTGTTGAAGATCCAAGATTCTTGTTAGTGATTAATGAGAGCTTTCCCAATTGGATCGATGCAAGGAGCGATTTCCTTCAAGGTTGTCCTTTATCACCTTTTTTAGTTATTCTTTGCTCTCAACTTTTATCTAATGCTTTTATTCAAAAAGGTGATTCAATTGGTGTTTGAATTTGTCAAAATGGCACGAGGATCTCTCATTTGTTGTATATAAATGATATTATTATTTTTTCTGAAGCTAACACTAAGGTTGTGAAGGAGGTCAAGGGTATTTTAATGGATTTTTGTAGTTGGATGGGGCAGAGGATAAATGTTAATAAATTTGATATTCTTTTTCAAAAAAATATGTTAAGAGGAGGAAAAAAAATCCATTTCTTGTATCATAGGATTTATATCGACTAAGGAGTTCAATTACCTTGGTGTGAAAATTAATTTGAGAAGGCTTGTGGGGGCTGATTTTTAGTTCATTATTGACAAATTTTGGGAAGCAAGTTCATCTCCTTAGGGTTAAGTGTATTCTTATTAAATTAGTAATGCTTTCCTTTCATACTTTTCATTGTACACACTCTCTGGTTTCTAAAGGTGTGCTTGATAAAATGTGTAGGAGTTTTTTTATAGAATAATAAGTGGGATGGAAGGTTTAGTCTTCATTATGTTAACTCGAATGTATTATGCAAGCCGATTAGGTGGGGTTGCCGTAGCCTTCACTTATATGCAAGCAAAGTTGGGCCTTTCAGGGAAAATCTGGCTTGGAAATTTGTATAGGAGAAAGAGTCTATGCTGTATAAAACACTTGGAGCGAAAGATGGTTCTCAGTGAGAGGAGGTTGGATAAAAAAGGGAGGTTCAGCTTCTTATAAAATTATTTCTGATGATAAAAATTTCTTAATCCTATTGTTAGATGGAAGATTGTGGTTGGTGTCTCAATTGATGTTTACAATGATGTTTAGATATTGGATAAATGCATTAATAAGTGTCCAACATTTGTGGCGAATCCAGTGAGTAATGATTTGACTTTAGACAAGTTCATTGTGGATGGACGATGGAATGAACGTGAACTCATAATTTTCTTTCGGGAGGCTCTAGTGGACTTGATATGTCAAATTCAAATTCAGTAGGAGTTATGTGAGTATCATATGGAACTTATTCATAAAAAATTTGGAAAATCTATTTTCACGTTGGCTTTTGAAGCTTTGGTGTAGGATCAGTTCGACAGTCTTTTGAAGCTTTATATTGTATGATTAGTTAACCAGAAAAATTATTAGTTATAACACTTCTATTAATTGAGATTGATTAAAGCAATCACACTGGACAATCCTTATCATATAGAACGATCATATATAATCATGAAAATAGCCGCAAATAATAATTGAGGTAATATTTTAAAATTCAAATTTTGTTCTAATCGTGCCGTACGATATACATCATAATGTATGATATATGATAATAATACCTAATTGAATTTGTGATTAGTGGAATAATTAGGACTAATTTGTCCAATCAAATAATAAAGGATGATTGGTGATGATCATACTGTATGACCCGAGCGATACATGGGAAGATAATTTATCGTCACCTATTGTACAAGATGAAATATCATAATTTTTCAACTAATTGTACATGACAACCCCCAAGTTCATACTATACTAATCGAGTGCTGCATGAGACTATAATTTATCGCCGCCTATCATATTGGACGATCAGTACATAGTCTTGAATTGATCGTACAGGGCAATGCATTTCATACTACCTAAAAGGTTTATTTTACACTAATCATACAGGACGATCGTAGGATTGTACTAAATGATCTTAAATGACATATTGAAATTTAGGGCTTCCTAATAGGCTTTCTATTTAAACTCTCACATTATCTTGTTTCAAAAAGCTTTTAGGTGCTAAGTGTCTTGAGAGGGAACATAAAGAAGGAGTTTAGGAGAACTTTGGAAGAGAAGAGAGGGAGAGCTTTTTGTAAGAGAGAGTTGTAAGGGAATAACAAGGTTACTCCAAGCAAGGTTGTTACATGTCTTCTTCAAGCTTTTTTCCTTAATTCTTTTGTGACTCCGGGGAAATAGTTTATAGCACTAGGTCGTGATTCTCTGCAATCACTTGGAGGGTTAAAATGTATTCAAGATACTCTGCCTTTTCCTTGAAGGAGAAAACGCTTTGAGGTACACTAACGTCACTTAGAGGGTCTGAAAAGCTTGTGATTCTTCGTTGCTCCTGGTTGGTGAAAGTGATTTTGTAAGGGCTTCTCCGCCTTACTATGAGGGCAAAAGGAGAGACGCTAGTTTTAGTACAATACCTAGAATGAAGGTTTCCGGGGAGTGGACTTAGGTCAGGTTGGACCGAACCACTATAAATTCTAGTGTGTTTGTTCTTATTATTTTTCACACTTTATTTTTTTGTGATTAATTGTATGGTTGAAAACTCTGATCTTTTTGTTATTGTGAAATTAATTCGCTTCCACATTGAGTGATAAAATTATCTATTTTTAAATATTGAAAAAATTATAAAAAGATTTTATTTTTGTTAAAGAAATTTTTATATAACCAATTCACCCCCTCTCTTGGTTAGCCTCGATCTAGTTCTTTGAGGTCTAAAAATCTTCATAAACTTTTAGTATCATACTGTATGAATACCTGTTTGTACAAGACGATATGACAAGTCAACAATCATCTAGAATGGCGCCTCAGGATGAACATCTTCACTCTAATCGTCTAGTACAATTATGATTATATTGTATGATAAGACCACCTTTTTGACTGATCAGATTAGATAAATTGAATGCACCCGATTGTATTGTATGATACCATATCTCAATGTATGATATGGTTGATTTTTATTTAAAGGGACAAAAAAATAAGTTTTTTCTTCACTCAACTCTTTTCAAATTCTATTTCTTCCTCCCTAAAGATCTTAGTCCTTGAAATGGCCGATGGAAAGTGATTAAGAGCTCTTGTCGAAAGCTCTTCCTAATGACTTGTGGATCCTTGCTTTGCTGAAGCAGCTGACGAAGAGGCCTACAATTGTTAAAAGGATATTGGAATCACACCCTCAAATATCATAAATCAAGAAGTTATGTACTTCCATGTACTTGCTCTTTTCACTCACACCACCACTCTTTTCATTCTCACTCTTGCCTACCATTTCAATTCCATAATCCTTATCAATTCTCTTCTAGCCTCCTAGTTATGTGGTTAGCTGACAGTCCACTCTAGGTAAACATAATTTCAATATGTGTCAGGTCTCTTTCTGAACTCTTTGGATTTCAAGGTACAAGTCTCAATACATACTTCCTACACATGAGTAGATTATGATCAAATCATTACCTTATAATGGTCCAGTCTTGATCTTGGATATGAGGTTAATTTGAAGTCATAAATCATCTTCCTTTTGGAATATAACCGCGCATGTCTAATAATTTAATCAATTCAACCATAAATTTAATCTAGGTTATATATATATATATATATATAGGCTTTTGAGTATTCCAGAATCATAAGTACTCTCTACCTTTCATTCAATGAATTCTATAAATAATTGTTCAATTTTGATCTAATATATGTTAATTAATTTATAATTTTTAATCTTTATGTAAATCATTGAAATCCAAAAATATTTAGTCACAATTTTAATTGAGAGTTTTCTTAAGAGCTACTCTTGATATTTAATTAATCATAAAGGTTCGCCTTTATAGATATTTCAAAACTCTAGCATAAAATAAGCCCTATTTAGTTCACTAAGATCAGGAAAAAGTCTCTGGGATTGTATACAAGTTTACATAAAATCTATTTTCATTTTTAAAATGATAGTGAAATATTATTTCTGTCTTTTGAGATAATACATTATTCTTTATGTTGCATTTTATCATGAAAGTAATAAAATCTATTTTTGTTCACAAATAGATAGTAAATCATCATTTCTTTCTCTCAAATGGTATGTTGTTCTCAAAATATATTTGATTAAAGGAATATAAATTTCAAAATTGCATGGCATTTTATTTTCCTATAGTTTCATGATGAGAATGGATTGTCGGTCAGACGTTAGTGGTCATATGGCAACGGCTAGGCGACGACAATCTGATGACGATATTTAGATGATACCAATAGCTTGCATTGGTGTCGAACATCAGGTAGAGCTTTAATGCTCTTCAATATCTATATTCTCTTTAAATTCAAGTCCATCTTTTTCCATGTATAAAATGATGGTTTATTTATAATATTTTGATAGTAGCATTATAATAAATTTGCCCAATATTCCATAACGCTCGATGATATGATTAATATTAAATTCTTTAAACTTAGACTATTTATTCGGAATTTAGGTGCCTTAATTATCTTGGAATTAAATGACATTGAGCTCATTGGATTCGTCTTGTTGAGTCGCTTAACATAGATAGGTAATATTTAGATGCCATTTGGACATTCAATTAATATCCTAGAATTTCCAACATTACTTAATATATTTGATTTGGGCTCATTTGTACTTGAATTAGAATATCTTTGATGTCATTAAGTTGGTATTGTGGAGCATTATATTAAACTATAAATTTCTGAAAATTATAGTTTGAATATTCTAAATTTAATTTTGAAAGTCTTTAATACGGATAATATTCTAAATTTAATTTTGAAAGTTTTTAATACGAATAATACATCGAGGTTAATGATTACTAAAATTTTAAAGTCATATCAAGGCTGAATTTTAAAAGTGAATTAATTAAATTTATATATATTTTTTTCGAAAAATTTTTATTAATTCGTTATTGGCTTATTACGACATCGCAGAGAATCTTGCGACATTAAAGTAAAAAAAATGAAAAAAACAAGCCATTTTTTTAGATTGCGTTTTTTAGTTGCAGCTTATGTTTTTTTTTTTTTTTTTTTTTTTCTGATGAGCGTCTCCTCGGTTCCCCCGGCTCGTCTCTCTAGGCGGCGAGCTCTTCCTCTGCTCTGCCCTAACCTCATCGCCATTGGAATGCATAGCCTTTGAGGAGAAGTCCCTGCTCTTTTCATTTAGCGCAAAGTATCTTGTTTTTACCTAAAAGCTCGTTTATTTATTTTCCAAACCCTTCCTTTAATGGACGTCGGATGTTCTGTCGCAACGCCCACCTCCCTTTTTTTATCATCTGCGTTGCTTTCCTCCGTCACCAGCAACTACTGCTCGAAACGGGTTTCAATCCTTCCTGTCAATGGTTGGAACTCTTTGGCTGTTCGATGGGTTGCTCCATTGAACCCCAGTTGCAAAGTATCCATGTCGACAAGCATCAAAACTTCTGGAACGGAGGTATTAAAAATTATCCCTTTGCAGTTCTTAGAGCGTTTTGATAGCTTATTTTGTTTCTCAATGTGTTTTCTCTTGTTGCACTTTACACAAGAAACTATGGAATAAAAAAGTTTCATTATTATAAGATGTGATGCAAAACAAGAATTAAAAAGCATACTTACCAATGAAACTAAAATAAAAAAACATGAAACTCAATCATGAAGAACACTTGGATCACTTCACCTATTTCATGGCTGACCCTTCCCTCAAATAGCAGGTTTGTAATGTTCCAAAGCAACTAAAAAATTAGTCCTAGATATTCTCCAACCAAATATAGTCAACCGCTCCTTCAAATCTATCTAGAGATCTCCAAATAGTAATGGTCACTCTCCTTCTTTAAATGCCTAACCGAAATATATGTTTTAGAGGGAGAATTTTGAATATAATTTAATTTTTTGGAGGCTCTTATATCAGGCCAAATTGTGATAAATCAAGGTTACATTGCATCTTTCAATTGGAGTATTTTAAGAGACCATTCATATAAGGAGACCGACTATAATGGCTGACCATGCATGATTTATGAAGGATTTGTTATGTGGGGAATTTTGTTGTAATTCTTATATATTTTCCTCATTTTTCCTTGTACTTTCTTAGGCACTCTACGCTCGAATACCATTTGATGCGGTATGAAATAACTATTATTTTTTATGAAATGATAAAAAGTCATCCTTCACTCTCTTACTGAAAGCTAAATTGACTCCAACTTCAACAATGCTCATTACATTGTGCGCCAAGTTTTGTGCTGAGTTAAAACTTAGTTGTATGGTGCTACTTCTTGTCACCAGTGCATTCTACTTTGATGTTGAAACTATTACTAAAATTGAAATTTTTAAGAAATTCCCCATCACTCAAGTGGTGCATATTCCCTTTGAACTACCCACCTTTTAGGATCATACAACACCACATTGATTTCATTTTCGGATCCATTCTATTGAACAAGCCTCATTATCACATGAGTCCCAAGGAGCGTGAAGCCTTTTGGGATATTGTTAATGCCTTTTAGCTAAACATTTGATTCAATTGAGCTTAAGCCCATGCATCATGACAATGCCAAGTTATTAACAAGATTAGAGTTAAATACTGGTTCTTGATCCCATCCATAGAGGATCTACTTGATAAGATGGAGGGCTCTAGCATTTTTTTTTCTAAATTCAATTTGAAGATTGGTTATTAGCGAGTCTACATTTGACCCGTAGACAATAATGTATCGACACTTCTCATCAATGAGGTATGCAGTATCCGACATGTATCAGACACGATACTCGTCCGACATGCCTCCGATATGTATTGGGCACGTCAAAGACGTATGAAATTAAAAAAAATATTAAAAGTAAACTGGACACAAGTGTCTTAAGTATTTTATGAAAAATTTTTAATACAATTTCTTATATTTCAAAATTTTATTTACTAAAAAATAAATCTCAATTTTTTATTTTCTCTCAACAACCCTAAATCAATTGCTCACACTCAATATCCCATTCCTCGATCATACAATTTTCATTTATATCAAGTAGATCGCAACTAGGGTTTCACAACAATGCCCGATGCCATCGCAATATTAACGTCTGACGCCATCACAATATCAATGTTTCAAAATCATATGAAAATCAAAGTTTGACGCTAGCAATTTCTAGGCCGATAATCACACCCTGCGTTGTCTCGACGTTTCATCTTTGACCAAGAACATCTCAACACAGACGACTGACGTTGTCTCAACATTGACGCTCGATGCCGACATTTGATCGATGCCGACTCTTGATCGATGCTGACTTTTGACAGCATTATCGTCTCCCCTCTCGATGCATGCAACACGACATCGACGTCCAACTCTCGACATCCTATTAATAATCATTTTAAGCAATAATCGTACTTAAATGATTTAAAATTTCTTAATTATTCTTAATATTCTGCTTACTTAATTTCCATACGCTATTTTTAAATATAAGAATTATAATCTCATGTCCAATCCATGTTCGTGTCTTATTTTTTTAATAATTGATACGTACTGTGTCCGCATCCGTGCTTCATAGCCTGTATATGAATGGAAAACATCTTTTAAAACACAAGATATATTTTTTGATGACAGGTTATGCATTCAGACTTTGCAAATCCTTGAACGCCTTCATGCCCCTACATGTTTAAAATATTGAAGCCATTCTTATGATTATGTGCTGTGGTTTACTTTGACGACATTCTAGTTTACGAGAAAACTAAGAATGATCATCTCACACTTAAAACTAGTATTAAAAGTTTTGGAGCAAAACGTGTTTTTGTTGAATATGAAGAAATGCAGCTTTCTCATTGTGGAAGTCTTATTCTTAACGTATCTTATAAAAAATAAAGGTATTTAGGTGGATGTAACATTCAAGAGTGGCTGACACCCACTAATACTCTTGATCTATGCAATTTTCATGGCCTTGCAACTTTCTACCATTGATTCATGTGCAACTTTGATACTCTTGCTGCACCTATTATCAACTGTTTTTTAAAAAATGAAGATTTAATTGGGGTCATGAGAACAAAACTAATTTACAACAAAATTAAGGATGATCATCTCACACACTTGAGACTAGTATTAAAGGTTCTGGAGCAAAGCATGTTTGTGCTGAATCTAAAGAAGTGCACCTTCCTTATTGTGGAATTCTTATTCTTAGCATATGTTATAAAAAACTAAGGTATTTAGATGGATGAAAAAAAGGTTTGCAGCATTAAAGAGTGGCCGACATCGACCAATATTCTTGCGGTATGCATATTTCATGGCCTTGCAATTTTGTACCATTGATTCATATTCAACTTTAATACTCTTGTTGTACCTATCATGTCATGAACTGTTTTAAAAAATGGATATTCAATTAGGGTCATGAGAAAATTTGAGCTTTAATGTTTTGAAAGAAAAACTTACCTTAGCACTTGTCTTAATATTCTCAAATTTTGAATGTATTTTCGAAGTCGAAGTGAACACATGCATGATCAGGATTGGCATAGTCTTTAATCTTTATGCAGGAGAGGCGGCCCTTTGAATTTTTTAGTGAGAAGCTCAGTGTCGCAAGGCATAAATGGATGACATATGAGCAAGAATTATATGCCATCATATGAGCCATACAATATTGGAAACATTATCCAGTGCACAAAAAATCTAACAAGAATTTTTGTTCAAAGTAATGCAGGTTTGCTCACTTGAGGTTCTCTTTGCAACTTTGTCATCCAAAATCTCCACTCAAGCAGCCTTTTTGCTCATACTGGACATGAAAAGATGATAGTTACTGTCGAAATTTGTCTCTTTTGGCCTCAAGTGGCTTGACATTGTTGAATTTGTGCAATGATGTGGGGTGTGTCAATCGTCTAAGGTTTAAGCTCAAAATACCAGCATCTATATCCCCTGCATGCTCTGGAAAACTTTAGGTGGATATTAGCATGGACTTTGTGCTGGATTTTACCTACATAACACGATGGCAGAGTGATTATAGGTTCTAAAAAATAGCTCACATTAATCCTTGTTGATAGAAAATCGATGTAGTTAACATTGTCAATTTATTTTTCCAGGATATTGTTTATCTACCTGGAGTACCGAAGACTATTACCTCCTATTGTTATGCAAAATTTTTTAGCCACTTTTGATGAGTATTATGGAAGAAATTTGACATAACTAACACTAGTAGTGCCTACCACCTCTAAATTGAGGGATATAAATAAATTATATACCATACTCTTTAACCATGATATGAAGCAAAGCTAGTGATGGACTGAAATCATTGGACCAGATCTTAACCACGTTAAATTTGCTTTCAATTGCATAATCAATCGATCGAGTGTTAGATTACCCTTCACCATTGCTGAATTCTCCGGATTTATGAAAATCTTACCCATCTGCATTATCAATGTGCTAATCAATTACAGCTAGGTTTGCGAAGCCTAACATATCCATCTCCTCCAGATTTATTCTTACACATCTTTATAATCTTCTTAAGAACTCAAACCTCATAGCCTCTTAAAAAATTGAGACGTAATCTTTTCACCAAAACACAATTTAGGCTGTGGCCAGTCCATAAAGAAAATTCTTAATATCTTAACCTCACGTCTTATTGATCTAATTTTCATCATTAGTTAGTTTACTTCTTAAACTTCTGATATAGAATTCCTCATAATTTTTGTACCAAAGATAACTCTACCATCAACATCATAAATTTTCAGCCTGAATTTTGTTCAAAAACCCCATAACTTGCGCAATATTTCTTAACCCTTTCTACCAACCCTATACCTTTCACACCAATCCAGCCTCCCCATCAAGTTGTTTATCTTGTTTGCCTTTTTTTTTCCCTTTGTTTTGGGTTTTCGATCTGCTTTTCTGGCTTCATATTCACTTTTTTTTGGAGGCATAATAGATTTCCTTTGCTTCATGCACGCAAAAGTCTAAGCATTACTCTTATATCACAAACTTTCATGTTCATTTGAAGGATTTGACCTTTTTTTATTAGAAATTTTCTCCAACAACAAAAACAACATCAAGTCTTTATTGCACTGCGTGGCGTTGCCTACATGAATTCTTTTTCTTCATTGTGTCATATTAAGAGTCAATTTTTCATTTAAATCTAATAAAAAAGGACATTTTTGATTTTTTCTAACCAAGTCTTTTTTAGGATTGCCTTTACCTTTCTTAACATATTCCAAATCCGAAGGCTCACGTTTTATGTGACCAAACTATCTAAGGTGACTCTCTCTTACTGGAAATTTTCTCTCCTGAACCAAATTCAGCAGTAAACTTTAGTGTTCGTGCCCTAATAATGACCCTGCAATTTAGACTTTATTTGACTGGAATCGGAAAAAATCTCTTTTCTTCAGAACAGGTATGAAGCATAGGTTCATGAAAATGCTTATATGGACTATTGATGTCATCTCCTGGAGTGTGTTCAGAGCAATATTTAGGCCATTGTCTTATATGTTTTTCCATTTCTGCAGTGAAGTAATGTATTTTTAATGTGGATAATTCAATATCTTATATGTTATGTTTTAATGATAAGTTCAGCATTATCTTCTTAATAGCGATTAGCACTTGTTTATATTTGAAAAGCTGACTAACATACAGTTTAATGCAAATCATTATTTATATAACAGATAAGGCAGAGTTACTCAGAAGAGTTTCATGACTCCGGAGAATTCAGCATTATGGGTTTGTCACCTTTAGATGGACGCTATGCGCAAAAGACCAAGAATTTGCGGCCCTTCTTTAGCGAGTATGGGCTGATTCGTTACCGAGTTATGATTGAGGTAGAGCTATTGATATTGGTTTCTACACCTATTGGAAGAAATTGTTAATGCACTTGCTTTTGTAAATCGTTTTTTTTTAAGCATGCAATCCAACAAATATTATCTTCTATCTTTTCTTTTTTTCTCTATGGACGTTTTCCTTATTATTTTCAGATCAAGTGGCTCTTAAAACTTTCTGAAATTCCTGAGATTAAAGAGGTTTCAGAATTAGGTGAGGATGCCCGGTCTTTCTTGAAAGTAATAGTTGATAATTTCTCCATAGAAGATGCCTTGGAAGTGAAAAAAATTGAGGAGAAGACTAACCATGATGTTAAGGCTATAGAGTATTTTTTGAAACAAAAATGTAGATCCTGCTCAGAGCTTGCCGAGGTAAATATTGAAGTCGTATTTTACTTTCCATGTTTTACTTGATATTTTGGTCTAAAATAAATGGAAGATTATACTACTTATTGGCAGTTTAAAATTAGCCAATCACTTCCTTGTCTCAGGTACTGGAATTTTTTCATTTTGGATGCACTTCTGAGGATATCAACAACTTGGCTTATGCGGTTTCACTGAAAGAGGCACTTAATAATGTCATCCTTCCTGTGATGATTGAGCTCTGTAAAACAATATCTAACTTGGCTAAGGAGAATGCTAACATCCCAATGTTGTCTCGTACTCATGGGCAGGTATGTGAGTTAGTCTTTTCTCCATATGAAGGTAATTCTGAACTAGGTTAGCTAAGGGAAAATCTTTTCATTGATGGTCATAATGGTTGCATTGCAAGAGTTTGACTTTCTTTGAAATTGTTGGAATTTTCAAAGAACTTTTAACTAGTCAAAATATAATAAATAGAAAAATGGGCAACTATGTATTATAATATTGGTATGATTGATTTGATGTTGAATTTTGCTTAAGTAAAGCAATACTCAATTCAAAATAGGCGGTAATAATTTCAAAATGATGAACATTGGATAGATTAGGTGAGTATAACTTTTTTGCGAAAAACATTAGGGAAAATCTAGAGAACGCAATCTATTATAATGTATTTTATACGACAGTTTTCATATATATATATATATATATATGGGTTAAAGTCCTGTCTTGCCTATTTCTCCTTCATGGGAATATTATGAATGTCTTAATTATGTGTGTTTATTTTAAACAAAGTATGAAAGCTATTTTGGAGCTGTTTATGATGCTTTAATCCATTTTTTAGCCTAGTACATGTATTTGCATTTCTTATTTGTTAAAGTTCCTTGTCTAACAAATCATTATTATGCAGGTTTCATTAGGTGTCCAGTGAAGTGTCAAATGTACTTTACACGAATCATTGTAGATAAAATTCAGTGTTATTATCTAGTCTTACCAATCCATTGTTATTAATTGAATTATTGATGTCAAATGTACTACGTGGGGTCAACTACATGAATCTGATATGACAGGTCCAGTAGAAACCGAAACTAGCCAATCGGCCCAGTAAGGACCGGTCCAATAGAATCTATGAAATAATTTTTGCCCCCCTTGTGGGGCCTGACAAAGAAATAATCTATTATGTTAGAAAGATGAATAATGATGGAATTATTTAGGGAAAGCATTCTGAATTGAATTCAAATAGGAGAGAAAAATAATGAAGGAAAGAGGGATGTTTTGGGGAGAATTAGGGAGAGGTTATTTAGGGTTAGTTATGTTGATTATTTTTCTTTAAGGGCTTTTTTGGTGAGAATTATGTATTTGGTTTGGTTTTGTTGTAATTTTTCTTTAAGGGCTTTCTAGCGGTTTCTAGGTTGTTTGGGAGAGCTGATCTACCTCTAGAATCGTAGATCAACTGTATCTTGCTTTTGTATTGATTTATAACCCAAAATCAGCCACTATTCTAAGTATTCTTGCAGATTTTCTATCATTCTATTATTGTTTTTGCTTCCAAGGCATAATAAATTGGTACCAGAGCAAGGTAAATGATAACCAAGAAGGTGGATGCTTTGAAAAGCGAGATGGAACAAATCAGGGTTGGGTTGGTGTTAACCTCTGTATAGAAGAAAAAAAAAAAAAAAAAAAAAAATTCCTGCATACACATACCTCATACCCGACGGATCCATAAAATCTGCCGAAATACCCGCGCAAATACTGCAGATATCCCGCTGAACTCTTTATGTATTCGGCGCCGCTTCTGTCGCCTCCCACAAATCTTGCGATAGCTCCTCGATCCTGCTCCCATTCGGGTCTTTAAATACCGAGTGAACGAAGTCACTCGGCGCTGGCTCTCCGCTCTCTGCCTCTTCTTCACACACGAATCCTCCAAGCTTCTCCTTCCCTGTCGCACACCCTAGAGGTGTCAATTCGGGTCAACCCGTCGGGTTCGGGTCGAACTCGACCCGACCCGTTTTTGCAAACGGGCCGGACATTTCAACCCGGACCCAACTCGACCCGCAACCCAGTAGTGGCGCGGCGGCACGTGGTTCGGCAGCGCGGCACGCGGGGCAGCACGGACGGGGAAAGCGGGCGGGAAATTCAAAATTGTCGGG
>NW_021319518.1:1360799-1374850 GCF_001605985.2 Dendrobium catenatum | reverse complement strand
TCCAACTCATTCGGGTCGGGTCGTTCGTTAATTCAAAATACACCCCTAGCAGACCGCCTCTCTACCGATCCAAAACCAAGCCGGGCCGGCCCCCTGCTGCTCGATCGTAGAGAGAAAACAGAGGAGCAGTGGAGAGGAGCTCTTACCTAAGCCGTCGCTCCTCTTCTAACTAAATCCGGCTCCGATGACAAGGCTCAAAAGCCTCTCATCCCCTTCCTCAATCCATCTCTGACCAAACCCCATAAGCGCCAGCCTTTCAAAGGATCCCAGATCTAAAAAAGAAAACAGAGAAGAGAGGAGAAGGAAGAGAGAAGAGAGAAAGAAGAGAAGAGAGAAGAATTCCTTCTCCTACCTCAACCAAACTTCTGAAATCCCTCTGAAGCCGACTGCCCCCCTGTCTTCAATCCAACATTCTATGCCTTGATCCCCTCTCTACTCTATCTCTTATATATATAATATTTATGTATATCAAATATAATATAATATATATAAAAAAAATGAGAAAAAGAAAATATTTCAAAAAAATAAAAAAAAATAGTAATTTCTCCCATGCTGCGACGCCGGCAAATACCCCCAAGCGCATCACTAGCGTGTACGGAAACCGGCGCGATGCTTGCGACACTAGACCCTCTTCAATGCTAGCAACGACCGGCAAACCCCCGAGGCGCTCACCTCACGTAGCGTTGTAGAGCGGGAAACCGGTGCGACGCTTGCGGCGAAGGGGATAAAAAAATGTGTTTTTATTTTCTTTATTTTTATATAAGTACCCCCGAACGCTCACGTGGTGCAGAGAGGGGAAATTTGTGTTCTTTCTAACATTTACTTTCTTCTTATAATAAAAAAACACCCTTAAACGCTCACGTTGCGGGCGGGGATAAAAAAATACAAATGCGACCGCGGTGTCATTTTTGACACCTACCTGAAGCGCTCACGTAGCGTCGAGGGGAAGATTGCCTCTTGATTTTTCCCCTAAACAGGGGAGACGCCGGGAGGTTGCCGAAATTTCCATTGAAATATGGGACTTGGACAAAATGTGAACGAATTGAATTTGAGCTCATATTTGAATATGGACAAATAAAAGGACTTTAATTCAATTTCAAACAATAAGTGATCTTGCAAATCAAATCAAATGAACATTGGAACAAAGTGAAAGAGGACTCAAATTAGAACTTGACATTGAACAATGAAGTGAACTCAAAATCAAATTTTCATAACTTGAACAACAGGGGACTCGAATGGAAGAGATTCATGAAGAGCCTGAACTATATGGGCAAATAAAAGGACTTTAATTCAATTTCAAACAATAAGTGAACTTGCAAATCAAAATAAATGAACATTGGAACAAAGTGAAAGAGGACTCAAATTGAAACTTGACATTGAACAATGAAGTGAACTCAAAATCAAAATTTCATAACTTGAACAACAAGGGACTCGAATGGAAGAGTTCATCAAGAGCCTATACTTGAACTCAAAGGAGCTTGGTGCAAGGAATTTGAACTTGAATAATTTGAATAAGAGCTTGAATCCAAGCTGAACTGCAGGGGACATATTCTAGAATTCAAATGATTAATGAATACTTGAACTCTATTTGAATATTAAATAATAATTTGAATGATATGAGCACAAGCAAATTCTTGCAACTTGATTGCAAAGGATTTGGTCTTTAACTTGGATATGAACTACGATGGCTTTAGACATGAACCCTTACAAAAGACTTGGACTTGAATCAAGTTTGATTGCAAGGGGGGAGGGCTAAATTCAATATTGAACAAATGGAAGTGAATGAGCATCATGAAATATAATTTAATGCCTAAGAAAAGACTTATAAGTTGGCACAATAATAATGTTAAGACAATGCAAAACCTCCAATTGTCGCTTCCGCTAAACAGCAAATGTTAATGATCCATGATGTTAAGTTCACCATATATTTGTACACATTGCAGTCCCTCTTTTGGGACAAGAGATTTATGAGTACAACTTGTTTGCTAGCAACGAGAAAATCATAATAGATGTGGCTTGGGCACCTGATTAAATTTATCTCTAAATGAGATTAAATGATGCTCATATCTCTCATGAAATAAATGTGGTGATATCCCTACAATCTACTAGAGAGCAAGATGTTAATTTCTACAACAAGCAAATCAAATTGCTAGCGAATATCTGTCTCTAATAGATATAGCTTGGATCCTGCCAATCAACTTGTAGTTAAGGAGGGATGAATGCAATGCCTACAACAATACTTTCAACATCAAGGTGACATTAAGAGCACAATAACTCACTGGTTGATATGAAAGAGATAGTTGATGGATCCAAGTCATCCAGAGAAGCATTAATTAACAGAGCAAGGGACTTCTGCTGAAGCTTCAGATGAATATTTATAAACAAATGCAAATGATGAACGATGAAATTCATATGGCTCAAAGTGTTCAAGAGAAGGTGATATCTATCTATCATGCAATCAAATGCTACTAGAAGGATTTTGTAGGTGATGAACACAATAGTACCTTCACAATCAACATCTGTATGCAAGCAAACAAATGAAAATTAGAAGGGTACATATAGTTGATTGCAAGCAAAGATCAACGATACAAGTCCACCATGATTATCACAAGTGAATATAAAAGAGTTTTCACTCATATAGTAGTCCACCTATGGATGATGACGATTAATGTGTAGTGGAGGTCGAATCATCCATACAGTTGATAACCACTCAGCGTTAGTCAAACATATCAAGCTTCTACAAATAAGAATAAAAGATCTGCAATACATACAAGTCCTCTACGAATACAAATGTATGTACAACATCTACCCCTGTGTAGATACATAAAGACTATAGTAAATGCAGTATCCTGTAGTCAACTTCAGTCTAAAGATGAATACATCTACCTCCGACAGTAGTAGACGTATTGTAAAGATCAAAATCACAGCAGAATGCATAAAGAATACAAGTTCCTATGAGCTTCTACAACCCAAAGCAGGAGATTTGTTAGTGCACTACAATCCACCTGTAGAAAGTAGTGCACGACAGTCTACCTGTGCAAAGCAGCGAACAACTCAATTCAGAAGCTGCTACTATACGCCACTGGATCTGCAACATTCGTACAAGCAGACGGAAGGCGTCCACAAACTACAATGCCACGCCACTGGATCCACAACACTCGTACTAGCGGACAGTAGGCTTATATAAGCTCTTAAATGAAAAAGTTGTGTGTACTCAAATGACAGTTGCTTGTACAACTATAATTATTTCAGAATACTCCCACACGTGCACTGTAGTTTGTATACACATAGGTACACTAAAAGGGGTAAAAGCAATCTCAACCCGCAAGGGCCCCGGCGAGCGTATTATTGTTACACATGTGACGTCTAGGGATGCTGCGCGGGTTATTAAATTTGAACTCGATACTTCTAAGTAGTTAAAAAGAGTTGACAGGGTTCAATTATAAAATGCCCCCAAACACCCGCATGGGCCCCGGCGAGCATGTTGTAGAAATACATGTGACGTCTAGGGATGCTGCGCGGGTCGATAAGTAAATTCAAGTTCGAGCCCGATCCTCCTATGCAGGCAAGCGGGAGTTGACAAGGCTCAAACCCTTAAATGAATATCCGGTCACGAGATCGACTGAGATATTTATTTTATACATTCATATTAGGCCTTCAAGACCTATAATCAAAAGAATTCATTAAATAAAGACATAAATCATACGAAATCCGATCCTCTGTCAACATCCAGACAGAGTCGACAAGGTTCAAGTTTTAAATGGAAATAACCCCTAACACCCCGATGATGGCTGTGTTGAATAGCAAATCTCAACCAGAGGGGTCCATCCTAAATATCACTCAAATGCCACTCCAATATCCAAATGTCCATTCCAAAATCCAAACTCCATCCAAATGCTCAAAAATCCAAAATCCAAAAATATTTAAAATTGAAATTCAATCCATCAATACTTAAAGCAAAATCCATCCACCCTCCGCAACAGTTTGCCGAGGTGGACAAATCAAAATTTACTCTAGCTCACAAAGAGCCAAATGCCTAGTCGAAAATATCACTAGGATCCATTCTCAAACAATCTCTTGCCAGTAAGGACGTGGTACGTGTCCTCTAACCGGCGGTTGACCGCCAAATGGCATCGCAGGATAAACGGTTATGACTCGGGGCCCTCTGAACCGAGTGGTTTTGCCACCAAATGGCACCACAGATAGCGGTTATGGCCAGAGCCAATACGCTCCTTAATGGCGTTAAATCCTTGAGATATGAATCAATAGGATATGATTGATAGGGCATAAAGCCTTCTGTAAGCTAAGGTGGATTTAAATTTGTCCCCTTAGACAAGCATCAACCCCGGTCTACAAGGTTCCCTTGGACGAAGCAACCCATGGCTGCCGACAAGGATCCTTCTGTCAGGTTGGGTCGACTACCTCCTCTGACTAAGTAGACCAGGGACCACGATGGCCCGGACGACGGAACCATCGGATCTTGATTGGGTCCTGATCGGGTTCATCATCCATTCCCCCACCATCCTCTTTAAGTGCTAGGTGGTGAAATTACATATTTTAAATATCAAATTTTTCAAACCCTTCCAAATATCCAAATTCAAACCCAATTTTCAAATCCAAATTCGTGCTGCTACTATATGCCAGGTACCACGTATCTCTACATATCTGATTGACGAAAGTTCTCTCTCGTGATCGAGAGGGGTAATTAACTATAGGGGTTTGCGCCTATAGGAAACCAGAACTCAGATCATAAAGTCCTCGTAAAATGAGGGCGAAATTTCTGGGTAGTGTCTTATCTATAAACCCATCTGCCTTCCAAAATTTACCTCGGAACTTATCAGTTAAAACTCTCTCGCTGAATAAAAAGAAAAGCGAGCGGAGGCTGGGGCCGAATTTTCGGAGCCCACAGTTGAAGGAGAAATATTCTGGTATTGAGGAGAAATATTCCGGAATGGAGAGGAAGTTCACAACTGTGGAAGGAAGACTTTCATCTATGGAGAATCCCTTTGAGAACATAGAAATGATGATGAAGAAGTTGATCGTGATGCAATCAAAAGCTTCGTCGTCTATTCCTAGAATTGATATGAAGGGGAAGAAAGTTCAAGAGGACGATGATGAAGTGGAGTGTGTTTTCCCTCAAGGACCACCCCTAGGGGTTCCGATGGGGTATCCTGAAGAAAGGGAAGCAAGAAAAGAGGAAGCCGAACCCTTTTGGAGACAACCCATGTAGGAGGAAAGGTGGACTGGAGGAAGCAATGAGTGGCCGAACCATGGGGTCCCAATCCACCAAGGGAGGAAGGGAGGGAATCAAACCATCATTACACGGAAGGAACTAACAGAGGGAGAAATCAGTGGGGTATGGATGCAAGATCAAGGAAGCTAAAAATGTTAATTTTTGAAGGGGAAGACGCTCAAAATTGGGTTATTGGGTGGAGCATTGCTTTGCTATTAATGGGCTGATGGAAGGGGAAAAAATCATGGCGGCAGGTCTATGTTTGGAGGGGAAATCCTTAGCGTGGTTTTAGTGCAGGGAGGTTAGGTATTCGATCTGTTCATTGGGAGAAATTAAAGAGTGTTTGCTGGAATATTTCCGAGCCATTAGGGAAGGAGACCTTCACGAGCGGTACTATGCCTTCACTCAGGAGGGGATAGTTATGGAGTATTAGGAGAAATTTGAGTTGTTGTCAGGTAGGCTGAGGGAAATTTCTTAAGGAGGACTTGAAGGGAATTTCATGAAGGGTCTTAAGGCAGACATAACTACTGAACTCAGGGTGTTGAGGCCTTGAAGACTAAGGGAGATGATAGAGCTAGCTCATAGGTTGGAAGATAAACATTAGAGGGAGAAGACTAGCTAGGGAAACACTATGGGAAGGGCCTACACCTTGATGTGGAGAAAATGTTCCTAAATTATGTTCACTCACAATCACACCATCAAGGTGAGGGGGCGGTGAAAAGCCCATAGTGGTTTTGGTGGATAGTGGGGCTACTCATAACTTCATCTCCAATCAGGTTGTGGACCAGTTAGGATTGAAGTTGGTGGATACATGGAGCTTTGGAGTTATAATGGGAAAAGGAATGGTAGAGAGGACTAGGGGGATTTACAGAAGATTGGCGCTTACACTCTAAGGCATATAGATAGTGGAGGATTTTCTTCCCTTAGAATTGAGAAGTTCTGACATACTCCTAGGGATGACGTGATTACAGACGATTGGGGAGACCAAGGTTGACTGGAAGTCATTGACTATAGAGATTCAGGTAGAGGGGGAGAAGGTGGTGCTGCGAGTGGATGCTAGCCTCTACAAAACTATGGTTTCACTCAAAATCATGGTCAAGGAGATAAAGGGAGCAGGGCTGGGTTACTTGGTAGAGGTAATAAGCTTGGAGAGGATTTGAGATTCAAGGGAAGATCAGGTCCTTAAGTGTGTACATCAGCTTCTGCAGTAGTTTTTGAGATTTTTCAGCTGCCTAGTGGTTTACCACTACCACGGGAGAGCGAGCACGCTATTACCTTGAAGGACGGAGCTTCTTCTATCAGTATCCAACCATACTGATACTTACAAATTCAGAAGGATGAGATAGAAAGTCTCATCAGGGAGATACTTAAGCCAGGAATTATTAGACTCAGTGTGAGCCCCTTTTCTAGCCCAGCTTTACTAGTGAAAAAAGACACTAGTTGGAGGTTTTGCGTGGATTATTAAGTCCTAAACAAGAAGAATGTACCGGACAAGTTTCCTTTTCCCGTGATTGGTGAGCTGCTGAATGAACTGTTTGGGGTGATACTCTTTAGAAATATTGAATTGAAGCTAGGGTACCTCCAGATCAAAATTAAGCCAGGAGATGTGCAAGATGACTTTTAGGACTCATGAGGGTCACTACGAGTTTTTGGTGATACCTTTCGGCCTAACCAATTCACCAACCATTTTTCAATCCCGCAAGAATATGATTTTTCAACCCTACCTCATAGAGTTTGTATTAGTATTTTTTGATGACATCCTGATCTACAGTTTCATGGAGGCATAGCATGTAGGACACTTGAGGATGGTATTGGAGATGTTAAGGGAGCATCAGTTGTATGCCAACATGAAGAAATGTTCATTTGCACAATCTCAGGTGAAATACCTAGGACATGTGGTGAGCAAAGCAGGGGTAGTAGCAAACCAGTTCAAGAATGAGACTATGCTAGATTGGCATTTACCTAAAAATCTAAGGGAGCTGAGAGGAGTCTTAGGCCTCACCTTGTGTTACCATAAGTTTATGCGAGGATATAATACGATAGCTTGGCCATTGACAGAGCAGTTGAAGAAGGATAGTTTCAAATGGGGAGAGGCAGTGGCAAAGGCTTTTGAGCAGCTAAAGAGAGCGATGACTAGTGTACTAGTGTTAGCACCGCCACTCCCTGACTTCAGCAGGCTATTTGTGATAGAGATGGATGCATCCGGATACATAGTGGGGGTAGTGCTCATGCAATATCAGTGGCCTATTGCATATTTCAGCCAGGTGCTCACAACGAGGGAAGGCTCAACTGTGTGTACAAGTTGGAGCTTATGATTATTGTCTTGGCTATTTAGTGTGGCAGCCCTATTTGTTGGGTAAATATTTCATAGTTAGGACTAATCAGAGAGCTTGAAGTATCTGTTGGAACAACGAATTGTCACGGAGTAGTAGCAGAGATGGCTATCCAAATTACTTGTGTATGATTTTGAGATCCAATACTGACTGGGCTTAGAGAACAAAGCATCAGACGCCTTGCTCAAGAGAGTTGAGGAATCTTAGTTAGCATACTTGTTAGTACCCATGATCTTAGATTGGGAAGCCTTAAAATAAGAAAGCAAATTGGACGAAGGATTGAGGAAGATCATAGCAATTTGTTGTAGAACTTAGATATTCATCTCGGTTACACATTGAGAGGAGTACAGCTGCTACATTAGGGAGGTTTTGTTTTACTGAAGGGATTGGGATACATTCCTAAGCTATTACAGGAGTTTCATGACAGTGTAGTTGGGGGACATTCAGGAGCTTAGAAAATCTATAGTTGGTTATCACAGAATTATACTTGGCTGGGATGCACTGCGAAGTAGAAGATCAGGTGGCTAGATGTGATGTGTGCCCAAGGCACAAGTTCTTAGCCATGACACCAATGGTGTTACTACGGCCTTTAGCTCTGCCTGAGAGGGTGTGGGAGGAGGTTACGATAAATTTCATCGAGGGTTTGTTGTGATCGAAAGAATTTTTGGCGATAATAGTAATAGTGGATCTTCTAGGAAAATATGCACACTTCATCCCTCAGGAGCACCCTTACACAGTGGTCTCTATGGCTACAGTTTTCATACGAGAGGTTGTACGCTTGCATGGATTTCCAAAATTTATTATGCCGGACAAAGACAAGGTGTTCCTTAGCCACTTTTGGAAGTTGTTTCATTTATAGGGACAATTTCAAAGAGAAATACAGCCTACCACCTCCAAAAAGATGCTCAAACAAAAGTGGTTAATAGAAGTGTAGAGACCTATTTGAGATATTTTGTATTAGATATGTCAAAGAGTTGGGCAAGGTGGACAGCTTTGGCTGAATATTGGTACAACACCTCGTACCATTCAGCAACATAGACTAACCCCTTCAGGATTCTCTCTGGGAGAGATCCACCTCATCTGATTCATTATGGATAGAGCCAACGTTTAAAATTGCGCAATAAAAGGCGCGCCTTGAGGCGCGCCTCAGCGCATTTTCGACCAATTAAGCCTCAAAGCCTACGCAATAAGTTTAGTTTATGAGGCTTACGCCTCAAGTTTACTGAGGCGCGCCACCTCGCCTCATATATTTAAGGCGTCGCCTTTTTAAAATTTAACCTAATTTATTTTTTTTTCAGTTCGGACCCCCAGTTGCCGACGTGGCGCGCCTAGTGAAATGTCGACGTGGCATCAACATTTAAACCCTTGTAAAGGTCGAATGGCGGAGTCGACGTTTCGTTTTCAACTTACAGTAAACTTTCGAACTTTCAAGCATTCACCCGGAGGAATTTCAAGCATTCTTCACTCAGTTTCTTCTAAGATGGCGTCACCCCCAAAGAAAAAGGTAACTTAATGCTATGTTTTCTGTTTCGTATTGCGTATTTTGTGGTTATGCTATGCGTTCGCGTTGAAGGGTCTGAAGATCTTCCGATTTTATGCTTATTCTATGCGTATGCATGGCTTCTCGAAATTTTTTAAATGTTTGATACTATGATGCCATCATGTTTTCTCTGTATTCAGATTTATATGATAAATTTATGTTAAGATTTGAAACATAAAACCTAACCAAATTTTAACCATCGAGTAAATATGCGTAGGCTGTGCGTACTCAATGCGTCTTTTGTGCGTACACAATGCGTACACGTTGCTTACTTAGTGGGGATCTACCTCAACATAAAAATGCACTCACTAAAGCCAAAAAAATAACCAAGTTTATTTACAACCACTCTTGGATTCTAGCTCTTATGAGAAAGTTTTCGAAGAAAGGGGACAAAGTCTTTCTTGAGCTCATTTTGGAAGAGACTTCAAAATGCAGTTGGCACATTCTTGAAGCGGAGTACAAGCATCACCACACAGGAACAGACGGAACAGTTCTGAGGTGGTGAACCGAGCGTGGAGACTTACTTTGAGATGCTCGTGATGGGGAGGCCTAAGCAGTGGGTCAAATGGCCTGCGCCATGGCAGAATATTGGTACACACTTGTTTCAATACGCATCCTCAGTTCTACACCCTTTTTCAAAGATTCCTTTATGGAAGAGGAATCTCCACCGTTGAGTGAATTATCAGAAGGGGGACGACCCTGGTATTATTTTAGTGATCAATACTTGGAGAGAGAGGGATAGGGGTGTTGGAGAGTTGAGGAAAAACCCTTAAATTGTAGGGCCACTCCAGTAATCATGAAGACCAAGGCGGATGCTCATCCAAGGATGTGAACATTTGAGGTGCGGAGAATGGTAATACCTTTAAGCTACGGCCTTACAGACAGAAGACATTTAAGCCTAGCAGAGAGTGAGAAAGCTCTCTCCACGATACTTATGGGCCTTTTCGAGATGAAAGGAAAGTGGGATGGTTGGCCTACCGTCTCAAGTGTACTCCTCATTCATCATCCACCCTGTATTCCATGCCATCACATTGACAGAAGAGATGGGGATCATATTTGGGCACTTCCTACTATACCCTAGGGCTCACAGAAGATATGGCAATTCTTACTAGAGCCACTACAGGTGAGGACAGTGAGGAAGGAATGTCAAGCAAGAGGGGAGATGTCTCATCCGAGTGGAAGGCTTCCGACACATGAGCGCTACTTGGGGAAGATGTATACGAAACCATGAGACGCAAGTTTCTCAGACTTCAACAACCTTGAGGACAAGGTTGAATCTTCTAGAGGGCGGTATGATTGACCGGCTATTGATGACCGGTTCACCCGGTCCATCCACCGTAGACCCGGGCGGGTTCTACAGTCGGAGAGGAGTGTGGGCGAACCCGAGTGGGTGAGCAGGGGGAAGCCAACGGTGGGCCCTTGGGCCACCTTTTGATCCAAACCGGCCCCCCAAAAGGGGGGGGATGTGGAGGGGGAGATGGAGTGTGGATTGAGAGGGTAATTTAAGGGAGGAGTTAAAAAAAAGTTGTCGAAGTGGTGGGTATGGAAGGGGGAATTAGGGTATCAGTTTTTGGCTATTATGCTAAGTGAAAGTCTCTTTCTAGTTTCTTACTTGCTGTTTTTTTCTCCTAGGCTTTCTTGTGGGGAACCTTGTCCTTTTCTAGAAAGTGGAACCAAACTTATTCTTGTTTTCTTTGGATCAAATACCAAAAGGTTTCTTGTTCTTTCATTTCAATTTCTTTTGTGTATTTGTTCTCCCTTGGTTTTGGTGGAAAGGATTCTTCTCTTTTGAGAGGAATTTGGGCAAAACCGAAAGGTTGTGAAACCTTAGTCGGGGTATCAGCAATACTTAAAATCAGGCGGTATCAGAAATCACTTAAAATCAGTGGCTATTTGAATTATAACCTTAATAACAAATGCAAAGATACAGTGATCTATATTAAGAGGGTGTAGGTATCGTCTCTCTGCCAAAGCATTCTATATTGTTGCTAGGGGAAGCCCTTAAAATAAAATTACAGGCAAAACAAAAAACCAAAAAGATGATCAAAATAATTAATACAAACTAGTTCCTAAAATAACCTCTCCCAAATTTCCCCCAAAACAAGCCCTCTTTACATGAATTATTTTATTCTCCTACTTAAAATTCAAATTAGGAAATCCTTCCTTAAATAATTTCCCTCCTTATTCCTCTTCCTAACAAAAATAGATTATTTCTTTGTTCGGCCCCCAAGGGGGATGTAATCCTTTGTCCTTGTTCCAGTTGGATTGGACATCAATGGGTCCGGTTGGTTGGTTTTGGTTTCTGCTGGACCAATGTTATAATTGTCCTCCTGATCACTCATATGGCTCCCATGTGGCATTGTGCTATCGTAGACTTTTGACTTGATTAGGCACCTCCTATGCCTCTATCTCGCCTCAAAAGACACCTATTACGTCTAGGGGTTCCCAAAATGACATCCATGTTCCTCTGTCAAAGTCTATAACGTAGTAAATATGATGTGTGCTCTCCTACAAATGTGATATTATGAAAGACTGGGTGCAAGGCTGATAAAGGGTGATAGTTTATATTTATAGATAAAGCTCAACACAAACTACGATTACCGCTCCCACATGACCTCTACATCCACATCGACCCACTTTAAGACGAATACTAAAAGTAATCGTCGGAGAGCGAGACTATTCTACACTTCCTCTCTCGCGTCTATGCATATTCCCAAGTTCTATCTCTCCACTCCTTATCTTAAGCCAAACCGGAAGAACTCCATATTTTTCACCAGTAAATGTTATCATCATGTTCTCCTGGCTCGAAGTTCAACTTCCTCTCCTATATTGTGAGCCGCGTCTCGATCCAGAGACCCAGTATATTCTCTACCCAGCTCAAGAGAAATGGGAACTACGGGAACTACCTCCTTCTCGCGGTCAAGAAGTATGACGGTATTCTTACAATGACAACTAGTAATTACAATGCTCTATCCAAGGTTGCGGTAAACCTACGGTATTCGGCTTCCGGCTGAGAAGCGGGTATTGAACATTTTCGGTGGCTCAGTTGAAAGACGTGCAGGGCCGTAAGCCTCAGACGGTCGTATCTTGAACGGGATCCGCAGAGAAAGCTTTCATACCAAAATCTACCAAAATACGAACATTGCTGAGGACGACGGAAAGGAGTAAACCATTTATAAATTAACCTCCATAAATTTGTAGTAATTACTAGGATGAGTAAATAATATTATTAGATTATAAAACATAACATAAAAATGCCACAAGAAAATAGCAGAGTAATAGCTCCATAAGTGACATTCCGAGTATAACATGATCAAGGTGATATAAATAGTAAGTTAGAAACTCACTACGAAATCCCTTTTAGATTAGCATTATCATCACTCATTCAGTCAGTCACTAAGGGGTCTTCATTTGAATCATCATTATGATGAGCTGCTTCTCTCCTCCTTCCCCCTCGTCCTTTTATGTAGTAGAATAAACACATATTATCCTCAATCATGTCTTCTTCTTTCTTCCCATATTAGTTACTTGCTTCACATTCTTCCTCTCGACTACCTAAATTCATAATTTTTTAAATGTTTAACATATTAAAATTTCGATGAAATGTATATTATAATAGTGTAATACATAATAAAGTTTAAGAAAAAGAAAAACTATAATATTTAATATACCTTTTTTTATTTGTTCTTTGTGAAGTTCGTTGGTTAGAGTGAAAACGATATGTGGTAAGTGCTTTAAGTTGAGGAACCATACAAATTTATGTAGAATCAACATTTAGAATCTTCATGCAGTATTTAATTAGTAATTACAGCGATCGGGTTTCCGCCAAAAGTTTTCCATTTCCTAAGACGTTTACAAAAAAGGCTTATCCTCTATCTTCAACTTACTGAATATCTTAGAAAATGTTTTGAAGACATAAATTAGATTTTTGATCTTCTGAAACAGAGATTTTGGGTTCCATTTATGATATTTTGATCTCTATATCTAAAATTCCGAAGATTACTACATCATCGCCAAAGCTAAAGTGAGTGTATACTTTACTTATCATCCATTAAGTCCTTTTTTCTTCAAAATTTCATTAAATCTCTATGAGTCTTACGGCTAATTTAATTTATCAATAGAAATAGTACTCACCAAGTGTGATGGATTCATGGAAATATCTGCTCAATGATCGAGCAAGCGATTTTCTACCTAGATTTCTTTTGTATGCCACCTTGGTTGTAGGTACCGTCTAAAAATATCCTTATCAGGAGCTCAGTATTTAAAAATCCCTGAGAATATCAAGAGATCAGTGTTTACATTAAGTCCACTTAAAATAAATCCCACTTTTCACAGTGTCTATAAAACGTCGTTAAGTGTGAGTAATATTGCTGGGAGGTCCCTAAGGGATAAAATGCCAGTATCACCAAATTGGGAATCCTTTAGCAAATTCCAGACTTCTTTAGCGCAAACACTATATCGATGTGATACACAAGTTTTTGGCATAGGTATGTATCCCATATTCTGTCTTGTATGTCCAATTTTATTAATTAAAAAACCTTCTTTTTCTTTTACATAAAAGGTACCAATTGCAATCGTGGATGATATCTTGATCTATTTTCAAGGTAGTGAAGTGGTGCAATCACTTATTAGACGATCCCATGAGCGAGATGATAATACATCTCCATGACTTTATTTCAGGTGGTTTTCGATAGACTGTTCTCTTGCATATTAGTACTGTAGGAGCTGTTAGAAGTAGTAGCCCAGCGACACTGACAAGTGTCGGTGAAGCTGTAGTTCCCACCCGCTTTTATCACTGATTCGAAATAATATTCCAAATCTTAATTTAAGAATATTCCCTAAGAGATGCTGTATTACCGGTGTTCCTTCACTGAGAACCTCTCCTAAGGTTTGGACAAGGAAATCATCTCTTTCGGCTTAAGTCTTCGCACTTTCAGAATGATAG
>NW_021319518.1:1312208-1360606 GCF_001605985.2 Dendrobium catenatum | reverse complement strand
TATCTGAGACAATAGAAGTGGGGACCCCATGCAATCTAACCACCTCTCTGATGAAAGTAGATGCCACAGTAGGAGCTGAAAAAGGGTGTCGTAGTGGAATGAAATGGATATACTTGCTCAACCGGTCAACTACCACCATGATGATCGTATACCCATCAGACTTGGGTAATCTCTCAATAAAATCCATAGTGACTTCCTCCCAAATCTTGTTTGGAAGCACCAAGGGCTGCAGCAGACCACTAGGGGCACAAGCTTGATACTTGTTCCGTTGACAAATATCACATTTGCTTACCATGTCTTCGACATCACCTCTTAACCCTTTCCAAAAGAATTCGGCCTTCACCCGCCGATAGGTCTTCTCCACCCCTGAATGTCCACCAATACAGCTATCGTGGTACTCCCGTAGTAGAATGGGGACAAATGCGGAGTCACGGTGTAGTACTAACCTCCCCTTGTACAACAAAAGAGAGTTCTCCAGGTGATACCCTTTGAACCCTCCTCCCTTCTGGATAGCCGCCTGAATCCTCTCTAGCTCCTCTACATGTTGATTTTCCTTCACCATTTCACCCCAATCTACCAATTGTGGTACAGATAGTGCCATCAGCTGTGAGCACTCCATACGGGAAAGAGCATCTTCCGCCTTGTTTTGAACCCCTGACTTATACTGAATCTCAAACTCATATCCCAAGAGTTTGGCTAGCCACCTCTGATGTTCTTTTGCCACCAATCTCTGCTCTAGTAAGTACTTGAGACTCCGCTGATCAGTACGAACTATGAATCGTTGCCCCAATAGATAAGGCCGCCATTTTTGAATAGCCAACACAATGGTCATCAGTTCCCGCTCATAAACTGATTTCAACTTTGCTCTAGGCGATAAGATCCTGCTGAAGAAGCAATCAGCCTATGATTCTGTATGAGTACCGCTCCCAAACCCACTCCTGAAGCGTTAGTCTCAACCACAAACTGCTGGGTGAAATCTGGAAGTGCCAAAACCGGGGCACTAGTCATGGCCTCCTCTGCCTTTTCTCCCCACTGAAAATTGTCCTTTTTTAACTGATCAGTCAAAGGACCTGCTATGGAACCGTAGCCCTTGATGAACCTCCTGTAGTAGCCAGTCAGTCCCAAAAATCCCCTTAGGCCTTTAAGGGATTTTGGTGTAGGCCACTTCACCATGGCCTCTATCTTGGTGGGGTCAGCCGCCACCCCACTCTCTGAAATGATGTGTCCTAGATACTCCACCTCCTTCTGAGCGAAAGAACACTTCTTTTGGTTGGCATATAGCTGATGCTCCAATAAAGTCGTGAGTACCACCCCAAGATGGGTGTTATGGTCCTGCAGAGATTTGCTATACACCAATATATCATCAAAAAAGACTAAAACAAACCTCCTCATGTAGGGCTGGAAGACCTGATTCATTAGGGCTTGGAAGGTGGAGGGAGCGTTAGTGAGCCCGAACGGCATCACTAAAAACTCATAATGGCCTTCGTGTGTCCGGAAGGCTGTCTTCTGAATGTCTTCAGTCCTCATCCTAATCTGGTGATAACCAGACTTCAAGTCCACCTTGGAGAAGATGGTGGCTCCCCAAAGTTCATCCAAAAGCTCATCTACCACAGGAATAGGAAACTTGTCCAACACAGTCTCCTTGTTGAGGGCCCGGTAGTGTACACAGAATCTCCAACTACCGTCTTTCTTCTTCACTAAGAGTACAGGAATGGAAAATGGGCTCACACTGGGCTAGATCACCTGAGCCTCCAACATCTCTGCCACCAGCCTCTCAATCTCCTCCTTCTGAACATGAGGATATCTGTAGGGTCGCACGCTGATGGGTGCTACCCCGGTCTTCAACACAATAGCATGCTCCCTGGATCTGATAGGTGGTAGTCCCTTGGGCATCTGTAACACGGTGGAGTGCTGCTGTAGAAGGTCCTGGACCACCTCAGGTATGACTTCTGGCTCTCTTTCTGCCTCCCTGCCCACTTGCTGTAGCTCTATCAAATAGCCATCTTCCTCCTCTCTCAAAGTCTTGAAGATGGACTTCAAGGCCACTCTGGCTCTGCATAAACTGGGGTCTCCCTGTAGTATCACTTTCCTGCTCCCCTTCCCATACTCCATGTATAACTTCTTCCAATTCACCTTCATCTCACCCAAGGATTGGAGCCACTGCATCCCCAGTGAAGATTTAAATGTTGATTTCTTTGATGGTCTTAAAGCATCCACATCCACCACAACTCAAGAACAAATCAAAAAAGGTATATAAATAATATAGTTTTCTTTTCTTAAACTTTTATTAATGTATTACACTATTATTCATTATGATATTGTTAAAAAATTTTTACTATTTAGGGAAGAGGAAGATAACTAATAATGAGGAAGAAGAAGCTGATTGAGAGATATTGGACTCTATAGGAGAGGGGGAAGAGGAGAGAGCAGCTCATCATAATGATGATTCAAATGAAGACCCCCTTAGTGATGACTGATGAGTGATGATAATGCTAATGACTAGTGAGTTCCTAACTTCTTATATGATATGTTAATGTCATTGCTATTTATCTTGTGCATTTTTATGTTTTATATATTATTTACTCATTAGTATATACAAAATTTATTATTTTATGTTTACGCAATTTTTTGATTTTGAGGCTTACGCTTCAAATCGCCTTGAGGCTTACGCCTCGTCTCACGAACGAAAAACGCCTCAATACCCGAATACGCAATTTTAAACCTTGGATAGAGCATTATACTAGTGTCCAATGTAGAATAGTACTTTGAGGAGAAGGACAGTGTATTATTTGAGCTGAAGAGATATTTGTCGAGAGCTCAACAAATATAGGAGAGAAGTGAACTTCGAGCCAGGAGACATGCTTTACTTAAAATTGAGACCTTGTAGATGGATGACATTAGCTAAGAGGAGGAATGAGAAATTGTCTCCACGATACTTTGGGCCTTATGAGGTCTTGGAGCGCATCGTAGTTGTGGCTTATCAATTAAACTATCAACCCTTATCAGCCTTGCACCCAGTCTTTCATATATCACATTTGTAGGAGAGCACACATCATATTTACTACGTATGACTTTGACAGAGGACATGGATGTCATTTTGGAACCCCTAGACGTAATAGGTGTGCTTGGAGGCGAGATAGAGGCATAGGAGGTGCTAATCAAGTCAAAAGATCTACCATAGCACAATGCCACATGGGAGCCATATGAGATGATCAGGAGACAATTACTAACATTGGGTCCAGCAGAAACCAAAACCAACCAACCGACCCATGAATGTCCAATCCAACTGGAACAAGGACAAAGGATTACATCCCCCCTTGTGGGGCCGAACAAAGAAATAATCTATTTTGTTAGGAAGAGGAATAAGGAGGGAATTATTTAAGGAAAGATTTCCTAATTGAATTTAAGTAGGAGAGATAAATAATTATGTAAAGAGGCTTGTTTTGGGGGGAATTTGGGAGAGGTTATTTAGGACTAGTTATGTTAATTATTTTGATCATCTTTTTGGTTTTGTTTTGCTGTAATTTTTCTTTTAGGGCTTCCTAGCAACATCTAGAATGCTTTGGAGAGACGATCTACCTCTTGAATCATAGATCAACTGTATCTTGCATTTGTATTAAGGTATAATTCAAAATCAGCCACTATTTTAAGTATTCTGATACGCCCTAGGGTTTCACAACTTCGGTTTTGCCCAAACTCCTCTCAAAAGAGAAGAATCTCTCCACCAAAACCAAGGAGAAACAATCACAAAAGAAATGAGATGAAGAACAAGAAATGAGATGAAGAACAAGAACCTTTGTATTTGAAATCCAAGAGAAAACAAGATAAGTTTGTCCACTTCTAGAAGGACAAGGTCTCCCACAAGAAAGCCTAGAGAAAAACAAGAAGAAAACTAGAAAGAGACTTCACTTAGCATAATACCAAAAACTGAACCCTAATCCCCCCTTCATACCACTCCAACTTTTTAACTCCTCCCTAAATTACCCCTCTCAATCCACCCTCCATCTCCCCTCAACATCCCCCCCCTTTCTGCCATTTGATCAAAAGGTGGGCCCAAGGGGCCCACCGTGGCTTCCCCCCTGCTCCCCTCGGGTTCGCCCGCCCTCCCTCTCCGGCTGTAGACCCGCCTGGGTCTGGGCGGATGGACCGGGTGAACCGGTCCATCAATAGCCGGTCCATCATATTCCTATAGATTTTCTATCGTTATATTATTGTTTTCTCTTCCCAGGTATAACAAAATGCTTTTTCTTCATTTTTTCATGTTAAGAATCTCATTTTTTAATCTAACTGTCTTTTTAGGTCTACCTCTAACTCTCTTAAAGTAGGCCAAATCTAATACATCTATTCTACTAACTAGGTCAGTAGAGGGATGACATTTTATGTGATCAAACCATCTAAGATGACTCTCTCTAATCTTATTTGCCACTGGAGCTACTCTAACCATTTCACGTATATGCTCATTTCGCATTCTATTTCCAAGAGCAAAGCCACTAATCTTGCTGAGCATTCTTATCTCTACAACTTAATTTTATGCTTCTCTTTTAATGGCCAACATGTTAAATTTTAAAAGCGCAACTACCATTACTAACATTTATTACTCCCACATTTAATCAAACATGATGCATTCTTCCATACAGTGTTATGAAGACCAAGATTGTTCATAAAAGTTTTTTCAATTAATGTTGATTCAACATTTGCATGTGAAGTGCCACTTGAAGGACTGGTTGAATGTTCATGACAAACCTTCACCGTAGCCACCACTATTGTAGTCGTCATAGAGGATCACTTAAAAGCCACACGCCCACCACCAGCTCTTCTAAAAAAATTGGAGTATTACCATTATCTTTATGTTGATGACAAAAATTTATGAATGAAGATGCTGGAATAAATAAAGAAGCACATTGAGAGTTGCCCATCCTACAAAATGAGTCAATGGAGAGATTTGTTATGACGACGACTCAAATAAAAATCCACATAGTAATGATAGTACAGACGATTTCTGAGTTGCTACCAATTATTTCAACTTTCTTTAAGAATTAAACGTAGATTAGTAGGGAACTGAGAAAGAAAAAAATTAGAGATAAACTTGATATTATATGGTAATTTTATACAATTCATATATTTTATGTTGCTTTGCTCTTATAATATTTGGATTTCAATTCTATTTCACATAATTTATCATTTATCACTTTACATCTTATGCAATTTTTTATTTCATATTTATGTAAATTAGGCACTTCATAATTCAATAGAAGTTAATATGTCATCCTTTAACATATTATTTGTATATTATATAAAAAAATCATTTTTTAATTTTTATTTTCATTTTATACAATTTTTAGACTTTGATGCTCACGCCTCAAAATGCATTTAAACCTTAATACCCAATTGTGCAATTTTAAACCACGGATCAAGACTCACGAATTTGAAACACAGTTGAAGCCTGGTTGGCATCTCTACTTCAAAACAATGACCTCTTAATACCAGAAGGCCTACAACATGGCGTTGGCATTATCTAATAAACATAAGCATCGCTTGTTCTAACCTTTTGTGGAAGTGCATGGAAATTCTTGATGGTTACAGTTATGGAAAAACTGCTTGGGTCTTATAATATTGATATATAACCTGCTTGCTGCTGCATGCTTGCATAGATCTCTCTCTCTCTCTCTCTCTCTCTCTCTCTCCCTCTCTCTTTGTGTGCATGTTTGAATGCTGGTTGCAAGATTTGAGGTGGGGTGCATGGACTCATGCACACGTATTAATGGTGGGCCATCAATAGAGTTACAGAGCTTTGGCTAGTCTTGATTTGATTGTTGCATCATTATTTTTAGTGGATTTACATAATTATTTTTTTCCAACTTTCATGTCTTTTGTTAGCGTTAGTCGTGATACGTGAAAAGGTTGGAGTAGCTCCAGTGGAAGATAAGATTAGAGAGAGTCGCCTTACATGATTTGGTCACATTAAACGGAGGCCTTCTGATGACCCGGTTAGGAAAGTTGAGGTATTAGATTTGACTTATGTTAAGAAAGGTAGAGGTAGACCTAAAAAGACTTGGTTAGAAAATATTAGAAATGATCTTTCTTTATTAGATTTAAATGAGAATTTGACTTTTAACCGAACACAATGGCGAAAAAGGATTGATGTAGCTGACCCCCACGTAGTGGGACAAAGGCTTGATACTGTTGTTGTTGTCATGTCTTTTGTTGCATCACTATCCTTTTTTTCGTCACTTCATCCTTATTATAGTCATTGTTTGTATTCTTATGGTGTTTTAATCATGTGATAACGTAGAGCCCATTTATATAGCGCACTTTTGGCTTGTAAATGATAGTTAATTATTATTGAATGAAAATGATTGCTCTCATGGATGGTTGCACATCTCCTTCACTCAGTTAGCAAGAAAGGCCTCTTCTCTACCCTTTTATCTTCATCTCCTTGTTCTTTATGGTCATATTGTCTTTTTATTTTCATGTTTTTGTGTTATTCTTCTTTCCATTTTATGTATTTGTGTTAATGGTATGTATGGAACAAAAGAGAATAGTTTTATATATTTTGGGATAAATTTTCACCAACTTGTACAGAGTTTTCATCACATTGCATCGGACTTCAGCCACATTGCATGTGAATTTTATTCTATCATTCATTCTTGCTTGGGGAAGCCTCCTCATGAGTAAAATTGGCATTTGGAGCAAGCCAAGGTCAACCATGAAGGTGGGAGTATGATGTGGAAGTTTGTTTTTTAAGATTTAGAGTGATCTTAATGTATCTTCTACTTGAAGATTTGGAGTGGACATAATATAGTTTCTCTATGAAGACTTTTAATGAGGATATGAAAAATGAAAAATGCTAAATGCTAAATATAGTTTCTCTTCTTTGGGGCGGTTTCCTCATAGCTTAAATTTTTTGACATTTGGAGCAAGTTATGGTTGGCCATGAAAGTTGCAGCATGATTGGCAATGCATGATGTAAAAATGCTAAATGCTAAATATAGTTTCTCTAAAGATTTTGAGTGATCCTAATGCAGCCTATCTTATAAGATTTGGTGTGGACATGAAGTAAATTCTGCGTAAAAAATCTTAATATGAGGAGATGAAAGATGAAAGGATTAAAATTTCATTTCGTGACGTGTGATGATGTGAATCTTCATGATTATGGCTTTTCCTTTACTCATGTGACCTTTGATATTCCTATGGCTTTCTACATTCTTCAGGAAGTAAAATCTATAAATAGCTATGAAATATTGGTTTTAAGCATCATTGTTTTGTAATTAAAATTGAGAGTTCTCTCTTTTTCAAACTTAGCTTAGTGGCTAATTTGATTTGCCTCATCCTATGATAGGGTTGAGCGATACCCTTTCTTTTTTGAGCAAAAGAGATGGTTATCCTATTGTTTTGTTCTTTGGCATTAGTTTGATAATCTTTCCATCCCTATCCATTGGTGTTGATTGATTTTCTTCACTTAGTATCCATCTATATATTATCTCACTACACTATTATAGCTTCCCTCTTTCTCAATCACACCTATGTTCAGTCCTACATCGCCTCACCAAAATATGAAAGAATTATCACAAAAAATTTACGAAAAAGTATGCATGGAAGTCAATTTCATGCATTGCCACAGCCATTAGAATCTCTTCTCCATTCCCACAGCATCATATGTATACATGCTAATACAAGCTCTCATTTTCCTCTTTGCCTCCTTGAGGCAGTCTGCTCCTTTGCATGCCTATATAATATCAAGAAATAATAAAGAAAGTGCTTATGCTGGTTTCCCTCAGCATAAATCTAACAATTATTTGGAGTAAAATCTGGATCCCAACTTTTTTCGAATAGTATGCTTATTTCATTCAATTGGTGTTCTAGCAGATTCAAATTTTAGTGGAGGTTCCAAGGACCTTCCAATCTTTTTGGATGCCTGATAATAAAGATTGCAAGTGCTTGATTTTGAGGTAAGGTTTATAAAGGAAATGGAACTTGGATTGAGCTTTGGTGGGAGTTGAATTTAGGTTCCTCGAACATTCTTTCTTTTAATATAGAAATATGTTATATTTTTTAGTAAACTAAGCAGATGAGTATCTAAACATTCAATAATAAAATATTAATGATCCTGATAGTATGTTAATATCCTGTGAATTCCTCTGATAATCTAGGAGCACCCAATATGTGTTGATCGTCTGTGTATTTTTCCTTGTGCTGCATTATGTTGAATCACTTGTATTACGGTTTCAACTATAACTTGAACTTCGGACTTTAGGGACCAGTTATGTATTTCTAGGTGTTTTTAACCATTTCATGATCATCATGGTTAGCTTGATAAGCATGAGGTATTGCAGTAGTTACCTGAGAGGCTCATGTGGGTTTCCATTGGCGTGGCAGTTTGTATATGAATTTTATTTTTAGTCCCTTAACATTTAATCTTTTTGCTATTATGTCGATGTCTTTTGCAGCCAGCTTCACCAACAACATTGGGAAAGGAAATGGCAAACTTTGCAGTTAGATTAGGCAATCAAGGAAAAATATTTTCTGGAGTTCGTATACTAGGAAAGTTCGCTGGAGCTGTTGGAAATTACAATGCCCATAAAGTTGCATATCCCAACATTAACTGGCCAAGAATAGCGGAAGAGTTTGTAACTTCATTGGGCATCGGTTTCAACCCTTATGTGACACAGGTATGATCTTCAACGCTAAGAAATCAATTTGCATTTTCCTAATTTGATGATTTTTATAGAGGTCTTTAATTACAATCATAATTTTAATACACAGGCTTATATGCTCACCTTTTTTAATGTATATTTTTATTGTCCGTGTGAACTTCATAGATGGTTTTTTTAAACAGTTTTTATATATGCTAGTTTAATACTCTATACATGATTCATACTTCATCAAAATAGAGAAGAAGTTAAAGAAAAATCTAATGCTGTGTTGAAGCACATTCGCATTTAGCTTTACAAATTTTTATTGGTAGTCTATCTGACACAGGTCAAATACTGATGTTGTAATGCTGATGATACGGTAAATGTTCCAAGCTGGTACTTTTGGATGTTGTAGAGATTTAAGAAGACCTAGAGTTGATAAGATGTTTTCAAAAGGGTTAATTATAGAATATCGATGAGGTTAGCAGCATGTACCATATGCTAGTTTTATTAACAAGAATTTTATAGGAAGGTACTTGATGAACTAAATCTCAATCTACTCATTTTTGGGGTTTAATTTGGTATATTGCTTTTATGTGTGTCTGTGTGCGCTTTATTCTTTTTGGTGTTTGTTTGCTTTTATGTTATTGCTTTAACTTTCAAAGCATTCAATTCTCACTGCAGATTCTCTTATTTGTTTTCATTCTTGTTTGCAGATTGAGCCTCATGACTACATTGCAAATTTGTTTAATGCTGTTATCCAGTTCAACAACATCTTAATTGATTTTGATAGAGATATTTGGAGCTATATATCATTAGGTTATTTCAAGCAGGTACGCTTTTCCGCTTAACTAATAAATTGGTATTTCTTTGTCACAAACAAATTCAGAAGTTGATTATTGATTTTATTGTTTGTCCTGCAGATAACCAAGCCTGGGGAGGTCGGTTCTTCCACCATGCCTCACAAGGTTAACCCTATTGATTTTGAAAACAGTGAGGGCAATTTGTGCTTGGCAAATGCTGTCTTATCTGCTCTTGCCATGAAATTACCCATTTCACGCATGCAGGTAATACTTTATTTTCTAATTTCTTTTCAGTCTCTCATATTTTTAAAATCTTGGAGTCTAATTGCTCCATATGATATTTTGATGCTTCTGGATATTTCGTGTGTTATTTTCAATACTTTAATTTACATTTTGACTGTTAGCAGAGTAATGAATTGCGAGTATCAATTTCTTTGACAGAGGGACCTAACTGATTCCACTGTTTTGAGAAATATGGGGGTTGGTTTAGGCCATTCTCTCCTGGCTTATTCAAGTACTTCACGGGGGATTGGGAAACTTCAGGTAAGCAATATGTTTCAATTTACATTGGCTCTTGAAATATTTCTCTCATCTTGAAACTGAGTGAGTAGAAAAATATACATTTCTAAACTAAAGTTGAGCACAAAGTTTTTCTTAGCCATATAATTTTGGAAGTTAACTTCATCTTAGTGGAGTTGAAAGTCACTCAATGTACACAGTAGAAGTGAGGCGCTTCTATCTGAAAATTTTTCAAGAGTCCCGTACATGATGATACATATTTTACATGTTTTTGGTTTTTTTCAGTCCTTGGCGAATATATCTTTTATTAGAGATTATATTTCCTAATTTCAATGTTTATTTTCTTCTAATATTTTTGTCAGTCTAGTTATAATTATTACTATTTAAAGTTATCTATTCATGCTTAGTTTCCTGTCGATAGTTTTATTGCATGGAAATACGCTTCATTCAGCGTTATATACCTCAAAAGCAAAGACCCCAGTCTTATTAAGTAGTGTTGTCAGAACCACATGGGAACCTACACTTACGTAGTTCTTCGAAGAAGAGCTGCATCCTTATGATGTAAACCTGTGAACAGGTGTTAAGATGTGGAAACTAATTTTCTATTAAATATGGATTAATTCCAAGTTAAATTTGCTCAAATCTAGTCAAGAGTTGCTACCTTAATTTAAGGATTAATTTCCGAGCCGAAAGTCATAAAAATTACATGTTTTTGTTCTGTAAACTGTACTTTATTTTGTTTATATGTTCAACTGATATAGTTGCATGATCTAACAAGACGAGCCTACACCATTCCATGTTTCTGTAAGGCCTATTTGCATGAATTTTTCCTTTAAGCTGAACACTTGAATGTTCAACAGGTTAATAAATCTCGCCTTAATGAAGACTTGGAGCTCACATGGGAAGTTCTTGCTGAACCAATACAAACAGTAAGGATGCTTTATCAATCTTATATATGGACGAGTTAGTCAAAATTAGATTTTGATAATATTAATTACTCTTCCTAACGTTAGTTTCAGCCTTCACTGATTTCCGAGACATCTTTGATTAATTTGAAAGAAAATGAGCTGCTCTTTCTATATGGTTTAAAGAGGAAATCAAGACCGATCTACCCATGTGACAATTATTCTTTTATTTAGTTTTTTTTAGCATGCAGCTAATTTGCCTTCCAAAATAAAAATCTTAGTTGCACTGTAAATGTTTATCCATTTGGGGTTGCGACAATTTTCTCAGAAAATAGTTAGAGATTATAGAACTGATGTGCGAAAAATAAGTTTTTCAAAAGTTAAGATGGGTATTGTAGATTGTTTCACTTTTGAAAAAATAATACTAATTTTCTTACAGCTGCCATACTTCAGTCGATCTAGTTTTTAAAAAATAATCACTTAAAATTTTGAAAAATTATAGAAAAGTTAGCCAAATAGAAAGTAATAGTTTTCTTAAAAGTGCAGCTATAAAAAGCTGTCTCAAAGCACCCTTACATGGCTGAACTGTCTATGTTTATGGCTTTATTGTGAGACCTGTACTGATCTACCTATTATTCTACAATATAGTATGTTTAGAATGTTGTTACTAGTATAAATATGTAATATCAAATTGATAAAAACTTTTGTCTTCTATACTGTCCTTATTTCGAGTGTGCTTTTTACTGCAAGAGATTATTGCTTGTCGACCATCTAAGCAACTGATTCAATTTAATTCATTATTTACAGGTAATGCGAAGATACGGTGTCCCTGAACCATATGAGAAACTTAAGGATTTCACTAGAGGAAGGGCCATCACCAAGGATAGTATTAGAGATTTCATAAAGAATTTGGAGTTGCCTGATAAGGCAAAATCAGAGCTGTTAGAGCTTACTCCTCACTTGTACGTAGGAGAAGCAGAAAAATTGGCAAAAGATGTGGATCATGCGATTGATTTGATTAGTGGATTCAGATTACAGTAGACTGACAGTTTTTTATTGATTCTATTTTGAATGGATCCCAGAAATAAATTGGTGGGAAAGTTGGGAATAATTGTAATAATAAAAGTTTGGCATTTATTTTTAAATAAAAGATGCTTCAATGAAATATTTTAGTCTCCGATTCATCGAACGCAAATATGATGACATGAGCACTAGAAACCTGCCATTTTTTGTCGGATTAAGTATAATGTTTTGTGTCCTTGGCATGCTACTAATAGTTAGGATTTGTATATTTTTATGTTATTTTTTGAATTTCACATGTTATTGAAGTTGATAAGATTTTCAGCTCTTGGATGCAACATGTCCCTAGAAATGCAAATATATGATCAGATTTATACTTCGTTTTAGATGGCAATTTTGTACTAGAAAGTTATTTTAAGAGGTAATAAAAAATACATCTTAAAAGTGGTCTTAGGCTCTCTTTTCAATGACATGATAATTTAATTAGAGGAAGGTTTTTTTCTTTTCTATTTTTTATTCTTTTTTGCTCTGAATTTAAAATTTTTCGTATATTCCCCACCTTTCACATGTTCACCAAAAACGTTGAAAACATCATTGCCTTGGTTCCAGTTTGTAGTTCTTACTCCTTGCTATGAAGTCTCTGCCTTTTCTAAGACAAATCATAAGGGATTCCCCTTAAAATTCTCTGAGGAATTAGTTATCATCATACATTAATGCATTTTGATTTGTTCAGTTTTATAGTATGAATTTTACATGGTTAATTTAATTTAAAATTCTTTAGTTAGGCCTCTAATCTTGCCATTAAATTTTATTTTCCTATATCAATACCTATTACGGTTAAGCTGTTAAACAAAGTTCATGGTTAGATCTGTTAAACAAAGTTCATAAAAATTATTTTTCAATTAACCTATTATCTATATTTTCTTTTATTTTTTGACGGATTGGGAATCTTTCTACTCCGTATGAATCATTCATGCTCTGGATCTACTTAAATTTCGTTATTTTCTTGAAGGTGCATCAATTTCTGCCCGTATTCCCATAAATTATCCTAAAGTTTACAATGAATTGATTCTATGGTGTTGAATTCGAATTTATTGGTGTATGATATTCAATTTTACTAGAAAAGAACATTAAGGAATTAGGAGTTTAGATGAATATGGAGAATGAGCGTGAAATAAATGAACTCAAAATATTTAAGAGCATTTGAAAGTGCTAGAGGTTGGAAATGTCCAAGAAATTCAAAATGAGCCAACCTCTTATTTGTAGGATTTAGAGTTCAAGTAAGGCTACACAATCAAAAGTAAGATGTAAAATATTTGATATGACCCATTATAGATTATACAAGACACATGTCGTGGGTTGGAAGTTGTCTATGTTGCTCCAAAACCTTTGCTCAGTTCCAAGGTGAGTTTTCCTGGGTGAGTATATTGTGCGAGTTTTCAAGATGAGTCTATATGGGCAAGCCCATCTAGATACGGAAGAAAATCCTGAAAAGCTATATATGACCTTTGGGCGTAATGGATGAGTCCCTTTGGGCAATGGTACCAGTGAGTTAAGAACTGGTCGAGTTTGGAGGATCGAAGCTATGGAGTCTTTTGTAGTGTGTATGCCCTATGGTTGGATTGGCGGTTGTTAGTGGGGTCTTAATGGTTTGGATAACTTCAAGTAAATTTAAGAGGTCAATCCCCTCTTGGATGAGGGATTCCTTAAGGGTTGGAATAGACTTATACAAGTCCTTTAATGCAAATTTTTTGGATGACTCCTTGATATGAGTGGTCAAGGTGAGTCACGGTCCATGCTGGCTAGTGTCTTTAGTAGACAATGTGATTTCTTCGACCTAGTTCTCTTGTTGAAACCGACCAAATATGTATGAAATACCTATATGGTCCCTTTGAAAGGCAAGCACCAATAAGACAAGTGAGTTAATGATGTAAGTTTATTATTTTCACCTGACAATAAAAAGGAGAGTAAGTATAAGTTACCATTTTATTATTATTACAGCTTCAAAGATCATATAATTTCTTCATCTTGATAGTGATTTGACTCGACTAACATTTTTTTTTTTTTTGCTATAAGCATGGGTTTGAAAGGTGTGATGTTTTTATCTTTAACTATGTATTACCTTGTAGAGTTAGTCATGCTTAGCTTTAAATGAGTGAAGAGAGAAGCTATTCATAAATTAAACAAAGAGGAAGAAGATAGGAAAATAGGGTCATGGGAGATAAAAGAAGTGGCTGCAAATTGAATGCCTTTGTGGGAATTATATAATTAATAGAATTGGTGGCTCTTATACCTACAATAATAATGGAAGTGGAGCGCCAAGTGTGGCATTGCAAAAAGTTGTGACGCCATCTATAGTTTAACTGATAGCTAAGAGTTCTAGGAGAGTGGCTCTCTCCTTGAGTTTTGGCGATGTTCCTCTAATCATTATGATTTTTACATAATTTCAGGTGAAGTTAAGGAGCCTATGAATTGAGGCTTAGCAGTAATGATCAATTTGATTTATATGGTTTATATGTATTCTTTTGTAGTCAGTGATTGCTATTATATAATATATTATAACTTTTGAGTTTTAGAGCTTGTAGCAAAATGTAAATTAACAGTAGGAATGTAATTGTACTTTTATCTCTATTCATTTATTTTATTTAATGATATTAACAGGAATGTAATTGTAATTTAGCTCTATATGTCAAATTGATCAGGTTGTAAATGAATGATTATTATTTATTAACAGAAAGAAAAATGAATATGATGAGTTGAAAAGATAATAAAGAGATTAGAAAAAAATTGTTATACTTTAGATCTTGTGATTTGATATGACACATGGAATACAATGTGAATACCAAACATATGCTCTGGCAACAATAATCAGTTGGCAGACTTTCTAATTCTTTCAATCACTTCAAAAGGTCCAATATACATTGAACTCGGCTTTCCTTGTTTTCCAGATATGCCTATACCTTTCATCTATTAGATCTTTATATATATAATATTATATATATATATATATATTATATATATATATATATATATATATATATATATATATATATATTAATATATATATATATATATATATATATATATATATAGTATATATATATATAATATCTATATATATATATATATATATATAATCTACAACTTGATGTTGCGGATCTATTTTCATGATTTATGATTTTGATGATAGCAAACACTCTTATTTCTCTACGACTGTCTTATTTATTGACATTGCAGGTCAACAAGATCAGATTATAATTTGGAACCAGCTCAAGATTGGGTAGACTAGATCTGAGTCAATTTGTAACCCTTTTCCTTTCTTTATTCTATTGTATTGGTGTGGCTCCTGATGCTTTGTAACTTGGAAGATTTTTTGACTGTTCCCTAGAGTTTACTATTTTTTGTAACATCGTCCGGATGATATTTATATCAGCCTGGACGATCGGTTCAAAAGCAGAAATCCTAATTAGGGTATCCTCATTATGGAAGCCGTCATTAAGCCGAGCTGATCGGCCTGGATGATACGTGTATCGGCCAGGACGATAATCTTAAAATAGAAAGAATCAGCCGCCATGATCAGTTTAGGTATTCTTTATATTAGGAAATCGGCCAGGACGATAGCCCATCGTCATGGATGATCTAACTCAATTATGCCTAAATTAATCTTGTATCTTTGAAAAGCATTAAATGCTGATTGATTCGATCACATCGTCCGGGACGATCGCAGGATCGGCCGGGACGATTGACATCGGACAGCATCTATTCCGGGCGATGATCAGGACGATTGTACTCGGTTTTAAACTAATCGTCCAGGACGATATATCATCGTCCAGGACGATGTAACCTATTTTCTTCTGATCGTCCCAAATCGTCCCAGGCTGATTGAGCTTAATTTGTACTGATCGGCCAGGACGATATGTCTATCATCCTAGACGATAAAGTTGGCAATTTGCATTAATGACCTCATTTTAAGATCTTCTATTTAAGCTATGACATGAAACTTTGTAGAAGTGTCTTTGGCAGCCATTGTAACTTTGTTCTTTTGGGGGAAACTTGAAGAGAGAGCTTGAAAGGGAGTGAGGAACATGTGAAGTCTAAGAGAGGGAGAAGATCCTGTGAGGGGGGACTCAAGGGAGTGTGGAGGGGGATTCCACACAGTTACTCCGGCAGGCTTGCACCTTAATACCGTCGGATTTAAGGCTTGTCTCGAGGGAAGTTCATCAAAGAAGAAGATCTATTTGGTGTCAAAGGACCCGGCGACTTTGCCACACCGGGGAAGGTGGAAGTGGTTTTGTAAGGAATTCTCCGCCTAGCTGTGGGGGCTAAAGGACAGACACTTAGATTAGTACAATACTCAGAAGGTGCCTCCGAGGAGTCGACGTAGGTCAAGGTTTGACCGAACCAATATAAATCTGGTGTGTTTTTTCCTTTATTACTTCCGTATTAATTTCCGCATTTGGTTTTTATTGTGGTGAATCTTGATCTTGGTTTTATGATTGTGTTTGTTTTAAATATCGATTCACCTCTCTCTTTTTTAGCCTTGGGCCAGTTAATAAGGGGCCTAACATCCCTAACAAAATTTCAAGTGGTATCAGAGCGGGATTCATAAAAACTAAGTTTGAAAAGTTTTTAAATTTTGATCCATGTCTAATTTTTCTAATCTTAATATTGCGGAAGGTTATTCAATCACCAGATCACCTTTATTTGAGAATATTACTTTTGATTTTTGGAAACTCGCATGTCTACATTTTTGTAATCAATTGATTTCCGAATGTGACATATGATTTTAACTGGTTATTCTTCACCGTCACGTGTTTTAGATGGAATTAAAACTAATATTCATTTTAATCAATGGAATATGGAAGAAAAAATTAATGCTCAATTGAATGCAAAATCTTTAAATTGTTTTTTCTGTGCTTTAAATTTAAATTCTGAAGATTTTATGTTAGTATTCACGTGCACTACTGGTAAGGAAATTTGGGATAAACTACACACCATATACGAAGACACTAGTGAAATCAAGCAATCCAAGTTGAATATGTTAATGCATGATTATGAATTATTTTCCATGAAACCTTTTGAAATGATCTTAGACATGTATACTAGGTTTATGCAAATTGTGACATCATTGCATGCTTTAGGTAAAGAATTTTCAAATTTTTAAAAAATCAATAAAATTCTTTTTTTGTCTATTGGATAAATTTAATACTAAAGTTGTTGCTATTTATGAATCAAAAAAATTGAATGAATATTCGATTGAAAATTTGATTGGCTCACTCATTGTCTATGAGCAAAGTTTGGGTCAAAGGCTTTTGTATGCAGGTGAAACGATAGTGCTAAAAGCTGAAGATACAAAAAAAGATAGCTTAGTTTATGATGAAAGCAATGACTTGACAAGCAAATTAAAAAGCTCACCAAAGCATAAGCATCAACAAAAGTGGAATAAAGGTAAAAATGGTAAGAATGTTAATATTTATTCTGACGTTATTTGCTTTGGATGTAGGAAATCTGAACATATAAAAAATCAGTGCCCTAACTTGAGAATTCTTCCTGCAAAAGAAAAGGGTAAAGAAAAAAAATTATAAACTGGGGAAATAATGAAAAGCAAAAAATTTCTTGAGCAGATATTGTTTCTGAATCATCTGATCAGGAGCAAGATGATGCTTAAATTGTTTTGTGTGTTTTTTTATGTTTTGTTTGTTCTTTTATTTTTTTTTTGTGTTTTTTATGTTTTTTTTCTTCTTTTCTTTTTCGTTAAATTTTTAAATTTTATTTCTCCTCTTTTTTGATATTTTCTCTGATCAACACACACACACTCACTTTTCTAAAAATAAAAAATCTACTTCTTCTTTTTTCTTGAAATCTTTAGTAAGTTTTGATTGACTTCTCTAAAAATAGTCGAAGGAAGGAAAATCGTCATTTTTGACTCTCAATCTCTATTTCCTAAAAGAGGTTATTCTACTTTTGATTTAAAATCTTTTTCATATTTTTAGTTGGTTTTTGTAACACAATTTTTTATCTCTCTACATTTTATTTATCGCATAGGAATCTTTTGCAAGTTGAATCTACCTCATAATTTTCTTAATCAAGAAATTCGCTTTGTCAATAGGATGGATTTACTTTTATTTTTTAAGATTTCAAAAAGGTAGCATATTCAAAAAATTGGCCAATGATGCCAAAAATAAAAAGATGCGCAAAGACGCCAAATTGAATACACAAAGTGTATCAAAAATCAAAAGATGCGCAGTGCGCCAACCAATTGTCAAGAGGTATAAAATGAGCACACAAATTTTAATGCTTAACATTCTTGTACTTCTTAAAGCTTAAAAAAACCCCTGATACTTTTGATACTTGAGATTGAAAATCATGATTCAATAATTCATACATTAATCTTCTATTAGATATATTTTATGGAAGGAGTTTTGGAAAATGACTGTTTCTTTCTCTAATTTAATCCTTGATTTAGATATTGAATTAAAAAGTTTTTTAGCCTTTTAAAAGAACTTGAGTTTGGATTATCAAATTTTGAATTTCTAATCTTTTCTGGGCTATGCGTTGTCAATGCAATTCTACTAAGTTTTTGATTAAAACAAAGTGGTAACTTTCTCATTTTAAGTATATTTGTTATGTTCACTAGACCAGGGATCGTTTTTGACTTTTAATTTTTGAAGTGCTTCTGGAAACAGATAGTGATGAAGACAGGGTCCCCGTAGGAGAGAAAGTGGAATCTGAGTCATCTTTCTATTAGAAAATGAAGAAGTATGTACGCACCTTAACTCTAACCCCACTGTCTTCCAGCACTATTACAAGTTAAGGTTTCACCTGGTTGTAAACCTCAGAGGTTTTCTTGTGGTTCCTCATCTTTAAGTTCCGTAGTTGATGTCAAACGATGAATCTTTGAATGAATTAATATAACTCCCTTTTGACTGGTATTCTCCTTGTGGTGACAAGGCTGGGTACTACCTGACAAGCTCTGGTGTGGGCTATCTTTCAAAGAGCCATAATAACCATGGAAATTATGGCGGTAAAATTGTATTAGTCCTTTGGTTGTATTTTATCTTGACTAAGTCAGGGGCTCTGTTAGTTGGATGAAAGTATCCAGGTAGTACCCAGCCTTGTTGAATTTGTTTCGGACCCTTCTCCGGGTATACCCAGAGGGAGCTACCTTGACCTTATTGAGGTTTGCACATTCCTATTATACCCTGTCTCCTACTATACCTCCAATTTCACGAAAGTTTTGTTATTTTATTTTTATTGTTTGTGCCCCTTCTCTTTTTGATAATGTCAAAGGGGGAGAACGTACTGTTGTTGAATTTTATACTGTTGTTGAAATTTGTATCTTTTTTCTTTCAAAAAATTAAAAACAATAAAAATTTTTTATCTCCCCTATTTTTAAAGTTTCATTCTAGTGAGGGGGAGATTAGGAGAAAATGTTTCCTTTTTGAAAATTCAAATAGTAATGTTTGCCATCATCAAAAAGGGAGAGATTGTTGCAGATCTATTTTCATGATTTATAATTTTGATGATAACAAACATTCTTATTTCTCTACGACTGCCTTATTTACTGACAATGCATGTCCACAAGATCAGATTGTAGTTTGGAACCAGCTCAAGATTGGGTAGACTAGGTCTAAGTCAATTTGTAACCCTTTCCTTTCTTGAGTCTATTGTATTTGGTGTGACTCCTGATGCTTTGTAACTTGGAATATTTTCTGACTGTTCCCTAGAGTTTACTGTTTTAGTAACATCATCCGGTACGATATTTATATCATCCTGGACAATTGATTCAAAAGCAAAAATCCTAATTAGGGCATCCTCATTAAGGCAGTCGTCATTAAGCCGAGCTGATTGGCCTGGATGATATGTGTATCGGCCAGGACGATAAGTTTAAAATAGAAAGAATCAGCCGCCATGATCAGTTTAGGTATTCTTTATATTAGGAAATCGGCCAGGACGATAGCCCATCGTCCTGGACGATCTAACTCAATTATGCCTAAATTAATCTGGTATTTTTGGAAAGCATTAAATGTCGATTCCAGGATCGGCCGGGACGATGTCCTAGATGATTGACATCAGTCAGCATCTGTTCCCGGCGATCATCAGGATGATTGTACTCAGTTTTAAACTAATCGGCAAGGATGACATATAATCATCCAGGACGATGTAACCTATTTTCTTCTGATCGTCCCAAATCGTCCCGGGCTGATTGAGCTTAATTTTTACTGATCGGCCAGGACGATATGCTTATCTTCCTGGACGATAAAGTCGGCAACTTGCATTAATGAGCTTGTTTTAAGATCTTCTATTTAAGCTATGATATGACACTATATAAGTGTCTTTGACAGCCATTGTAACTTCATTCTTTTGGGGAAAACTTGATGAGAGAGATTGAAAGGGAGTGAGGAACGGGTGAAGTCTGAGAGAGGGAGAATATACTATGAGGGGGGACTCAAAGGAGTGTGGAGGGGGATTCCACACGGTTGCTCCGGCAGGCTTGCACCTTAATACCATCGGATTTAAGGCTTATATCGAGGGAAGTTCACCAAAGAAGAAGATCTCTTTGGTGTCAAAAGACCCGGCGACTCCGCCGCGCCGGGGAAGGTTGAAGTGATTTTGTAAGGCCTTCTCCGTTTAGCTGTGGGGGATAAAAGAGAGACACTGAGTTTAGTGTAATACTTGGAGGGTGCCTCCGAGGAGTGGACGTAGGTCAAGGTTTGACCGAACCACTATAAATCTGGTGTGTTCCTTCCTTATTATTTTCGCATCGTTGATTTCCTTGTGGTGATTTTGAGTTTTGTTGATTTGGTTTAAAGAATATTTAAAATACCAATTCACCACTCTCTTTATTAGCCTTGGGCCAGTTCATAAGGGGTCTAACATCCCTGACGAACTTTCAAGTTTGACTCATAAGTTCCCTTAAAACCCTAAATCCTTCATATGTATGCACCATATTTGAAAACTCAAACTGGAGCTAGGAATTTAATATAAAATATCTCTCATGTGACTTAACTGCTCTTTGCTCTGGCAATTTTTTGGCGATCTTGGTTTCTTCCTGTAGCTAGCTGGTTTCTACTATTGATTTGCGTCTTTATATTCATTCTCATTTATCATTGTCAAATTGCTCTCTATCTAAGGATAGAGTTAAAATATTATGTAAGATTAATGATATTCACCTTCTTGTTTTAATTGAGCCATTAATTATTGTTGATAAGTTGGATTCTGTTTGTAAGAACTTGGGGTTTGATGTGGCTTTTGGCAACTATTCCAATAAAATTTGGGTTTTCTGGAAGCATTTTATTTTTTAATATATTTTTATAGCTTTGCTCTAAATGATTCATACTAACAATATTTTTAATCAATTCTCTTATTATGCTTCATTTTCTTATGCTTCTTGCTCCAAATTAGACAAGAAAACTCCTTAGAACCATTTCATTGATTTTTATTCCTCTATTAAGGCCTCCTGGTTAGTTGGTGGGGATTTTAATTGTGTTACTAATGCTTCTGAAAGGGTTGGAGGTAATCCCCCTAACTATCAAGCTATGGAAGATTTTAATGACATAATCTTGAATTGTAATGGATATTGGTTTTTATGGTCATGTTTTTACCTGGAATAAGGGCTCTATGTGGCAAAGATTAGATCACATTCTTTTAATGACTATTGAATTTCTTTTTATCAAAGGACTCACATTGAACATTTAATTAGAACTTTATAAAATCATTTGCCTTTATTATTAGGTATTTCTATAAATTGTCAGAATATATTTCAACCTTTTAGATTCCAAAACATATGGCTTCTTGATAATAACTTTTGAATGAGGTGTAGAGCAATTGGCATGCTCCACTTTTTTCCTTGTGATAATGTTTCTTGTATGACTAGGTTGTGGTTTAAACTTAAGAGACTTAAACAAAACTTATCTTGGTGAATAAATGCATTTTTAAGAATATCTTCTCTAGCATTTTTCTTGCTAAAAAATATACATAATATGGATATTACTTACATGTTGGACTCTTCATTTTAGAACTTGACATCTCTAAATGAAGCTAAGGCTACTTTTTCAAACTTCAAGAAAAAGAAGAGGCTTATTAGAGGATGAAAGCGTCTTCTAAATTTCTTGTTGAGGGGGATCGTAACACTTCCTTTTTTCATAACATTGCTAATCATAATAAAGTGATTAGGAAAATTCATAAGGTAACTTCTCCTAATGGTGTTGTTATTGACAATCCTGATTTAGTTATTGCTTCTAGTATTGAGTATTTTGAGAAGGTTTTCAATACAGTTTTTTTTTTCTAGATTTAAACATTGATTTTTATTTTATTCCCTCGGTTATTACTGAGGAGGATAACTTCTTATCATATAAGATTCCTTCTAAAGAGAAAATTGGGTTAACCATGAAAGGTATGAATGATGATTTTATGGCTGGTCCGGATGGTTTCACCACGAAGTTCTTTCAAAAATCATGGGCTATTATTAAAGAAGATATTGTTAATGTTGTTATTGATTTCTTTTTAGGCAATACAATTCCTAAATTTTTTACTGCTACTTCTATCGCTTTAATTCTAAAATCTAATGTCATTAATTATTGGGATGATTATTAGCCCATCAGTTTATGTACCTTTTCAATAAACTTTTTTCTAAAATCATCATATGTATAGCCATGATTTGACCTAATATAATTTGGATCAAATGGGGTTTGTCAAAGGTAGATTGCTCTTTGATAATTTTTGCTTTCCCAAGAATTAGTTCATTATTTGCATTCTAAGGTTTCTAGAAGCAATATTATTTTTAAAGGTTATATAACTAAAGCTTATGATAATCTAAATTGGAAGTTTCTTGACATTATTTTAAAGCAAATTGGTTTCAACATGTAATTCATTAATCTGGTTAAAAATAACATCAAGCATTATTTCTTTTCTATTATTTTCAATTGTAAGACTCATGGTTATTTCAAATCTTCGCATGGCTTGAGACAAGGAGATCCTCTATCTCATGTTCTCTTCATTATTGTTGTGGAATTCTTGTCCAGTGGTATTAATAATCTTTTTAAGAACTCATCTTAATATGCAATTTAGAACTACTGTTTGATATCCTATTACTCATTTGAGTTTTGGTGATGATTTCATTATTTTTTTTCTAATGGGTCTATTAAATGGTTTACTTTTTGTTTAAATTTCTCAACCAATTTTAGCATGCTAGTTGGTTGATTTTTAACCCCTCCAAAAGTTGTTTATTCCTACTAATTCTATTTCTCCTAGGAGAGTTACTAGTATTGAAAACAAATTTGGGTTCATTAAAAAAAACATATCTTTAAAATACTTGGGCATTCCTCTCTACAAGGGTAGTAAATGTTTTTGCTTATTTGATGACATTTTCTCTACGATTCATCAGAAACACTCTTCTTTGGATTTTACTATTCTTTATTTTGGTGGTAGACTTATTGTTATTAAACATGTGTTATGCTCTATTCCTATTTACTTGCTTCACACTCTATGTCCTACTCTTATTGTTTGTAATAGAATGGAGATTTTGTTTAATAAATTTCTGTGGGAAGCCAAAGAGGGTAAACATGCTCTCCTATGGGGTTCTTGGAAAACCATTTATGGAAATGTTGATGAAGGTAGATTAGGCTTAAAATCTATGACTGAGATGTCTAAATCTTTTTCTTATAAAATATGGTTTGCTTTTAGAGATAAGATCAGCTTGTAGGCCAAGTTAATAACTTTGAAGTACTTTGCTGGTAAACACCCTCTCAATTGTTTCTTTAAATAAGGTTATTCTATTATATGGATAAGATTATGTGATACTAAATGGGAGGCTAAAAAGGTTATCCAATAGGGGTTGGAAGCTAGCAATATTTTCTTTTTGGCAAGATAAATGGTTGGGTAATTTTTATATTGATAGTATGTTAAACACTCACTCCACTTCTGCTAACAAAGTCAAAGATTTTATCACTAACAGGATTGGAATATTGATATGCTTAACAATTATGTGCCAAATTTTATTATAAGTATTATTCTCAAAATTCCTATTCATTTAGATATGGATGATTGTATTTAGTTTTATCTTTCTAATGATAGTAAGTTTGCTACTAATAAGGTTTAGAATTTTTTTAGGCATGCTTATCCTAAAGATCCTCTTTATTTAGCTTTATGGAATGTTAGTATTCCTCATTCATTTTTGTTATGGATAATTTTGCATAAATTTTTTCCTTTGGATTCTATTGTAATTGGAAAAGGTTTTAACATAGTTTCTAAATGTAAATGTTGTTATCATACTGAGAACATAAACCATGTTTTTATATATGGACCTATTGCTATGAAAGTGTGGTTATATTTTGACATTCTATTTAATGCGCTTCCCTCTTTTCGTTATAATTCTTTCTCTAATCTTCTTAAAGAGTGGTTCATTCCTACTAAAGGTCATATTAGAAACATCTTACATGTTATCATTAGGTGGTTTTTATGGACAAACATAAATGAATTTAAACATGAGAACATTAAGATGAAAGCTATTAGTATTATTTCCAAAGTCAAGGAGAAATATTTTCAATTTTTTTGGCTATATTATTAAAGGTTGATTGTTTTAAAGGATGTTATCTTGTTACTAATGACTTTGGTTTGGTTTTCCAATCCTCTTCCCTTATTTTTAAAGACAAATTTGGTTTTTTTTTTTAAGAATGCAAATTGCATTAATAATGGAAAAAAAAAATCAAAAGAACCTAAAAACAAATTATTGAGAGTAAACCAACCTATCACTTTTTCCTTCACAAGTTGAACAAAAGAAGTAGGTAGTTTACTCTCACAAAACAAGTCCCAAATAAACTCATAAGGAAAAGCTAAGTTAGCACAACAATGAACTAACTTATTACAATCACGACCAACATGATGAAAAATAACATTATTCCAACTGCCTAAAAACAAACAGTCTTCATCTTCAATGCTTCCACCCAAGTTCTTCTCTTTGTTATACACTTTATGAAGAAATTGGATCACATTCTTATTGTCACCTTCAATAAGAATACCTCTAGCATCAAGTAAGCTTCCATTCAACACATCCTTCAAAGAAGTAAATTCCAAAAGCTCCAACTGTGCTATGTCCCAATGAACTCCATAGAAATCGAATGCTTAAACAAATCTACCTCTATTGTCCCGAACAATGCCTCTGATTCATGCTTCATAGTTTTCTTTGAGGGAAGCATCAATGTTTATTTTATACCACTCGGGTGGAGGGGGATGCCAAAAATCAGAAAACAGTCCAAAAGACTGATTGACATCCCAGTGGTCCGAGAGTATTTGATTCCTTTTAGCCATATTTACAAAGCTGAGAATAGTAGCAGTAATCATTGTTTCACTATTCATCACCTTTCCATGCTTGATCTTATTTTTATTACTCCAAGAGAAGCATAATAATGAACAATATATCCTAACCATCAAAGGATTAGTTCCAACCAATACTTCCAACTTATACAATCAATCCTAGACAGATTTGTTATTTGGAGGAAGCTTTTAAAGGGTTTCTTTAAGCTTAATACTGATGGTTCTATGAATAACTTGAATGCTGTTTGTGGTGGTATTATTAGGGATTTCAATGAGTTTGTTATTGCTCCCTTTGGTGTTCCTTGCACGTCTAATACTGCTATTAAATCTGAAGTTGAGGTCCTTCTTCATGGTATTCAATTATGCTTTTCTTTAGGCATTACTAATGTTTGGATTGAAGTGGATGCCATGCTTTTGATTCAATATATTAATAGGAAATCTAATTCTGACCCTGTTAATTTTTATATGTTAAGATATATTAAGCATTGAATCTCTTTCATTACTTTCTCTATATATCATATTTTGCAAGAAGAAAATGTTGTTGCTGACTTCTTTGCTAAAGTAGTGTGTAGTTTAGCTGGTTTCACTAAATTTACTGAACATTCTTTACCAAGGGAGATTAAAGGTTTGATTAGAATGGATCATTCTGGTCTTCCTTATGTTTGTATGTCTTAGTCTGTTCTGCTTGTTTTTATTTTTTGTTTTGCTTATTGTTTGGCTTTGGCTTATTTTTTCCATGGATAATATTGGTTTTTTATATGTCTATTGTCCTAATCTTCTGGAGCTTTAGTGGTTTAATATGTGTTGGAGACATTTTTATCATATGCTTTTAGAGTGGAGTTTAGAAAATTGGCTAATTGGTTCTAGTACAATTCACTTATTTTATTGGGTTATATTTTTGTATTGCTTATATTATTTACTTTCATATTTTTTGATGGTGTTTAATTATTGTGACTAGTTGGGTTTTAGGAATGATTAGAATAATTATATTGCTGATTTAACCCCTATTTTTTTCTCCCTTTTACCTTGGTGGAGATTTCTGGTTTGCTTGGCTGTGATCCTTTTTAATCTTTGTCCCGTGGAGTTTGATGTTTGTTTTGGCATCTTGAAATTGGTTTTTTAAAGATGTATAAAGTTATTTCATCTTATTTTGGCTTGGGGTTATTGGTAGTGGATTTCAGTTGTGTATTCATCATGAGTTCTAATTTTGTATATTTTGTTGTCTATTCCTTTGCTAATTTTTTGTGCTAGTTATACTTGTGGGTATGTGATTAGATTTGAGTGGCATTTGGGGTTTCTTCATGATGGTTTTACAAATACTACTCTCATGAGCTTTTCTCATCCTAATCACTTCAGCTTTTCTACTTTTTAGTTAACTTTTTATATTTTTAAGAATATATGGTTTATTTATGATTGGGATCCTTCCAGCTATGGTTTATTGTCTGAGTTTTTTGTGTTGTTGGCTAATATATTTGAGTTTTTAGATTGTTATTAATTTACTTTGTAATTGTGCTTAGTGGAGATATTTGACTCTTTGGTTCTTTTTTTTTTTAGTTTTTTTGTAGCTCTTCCGAGTAGTAGCAAGTTGGAGGTTACTTTAAGGATCTTGTACTCTTTTTTTTTTTATATTAACACATAGACTCGTAGGTGGGTTTCAACCATAAAAAAAATACTGGAAAACTCAAATCTATTTCAAACCAGGATCCCAAGCTTATGTTTTGATGATTATAAATGTTTAAGAGTTTCTTAATTTCTCACATTTATTATTATTGTATATATTTTCTGTGTGAACTAACGTTTCATGTATAACATACACTAAGCACTACCAAAGGATCAGGGTTCAAGGTTGGGTAGTATATGATTAATTTTTGAAAGAGTATATATTTTTAACTTTTATAGAGTCAATGTATTATAAAAGATGTATGTTAGCTTTGAAAATGTACACACACATAGGGGGAGTGAAAATGAAAATATATATATTTATATATATATATATATATATATATTATAAATCATACTATACAAACTTGATCGTACTATATGTTCTTTTTTAGACTGTCAACTTATGATCGGACCTAAAAACCTGACCCAAACCTAACCAAAAAAATGTAATTTTAGGTTGACCTGCTTAACAAATGGGTTAGGCTTGGGTTCTAATTTCCAACTGGTTAAAAAATTGGGTCAGGTCTAAGTCAGCCCGCTAACCCTGGAATGACCCGAAAATGACTCGGGTAATCAGCACACACCACTTTCCCACACCCACATAGCTTCTGCACTAGCACACCTCTTCTGTGCAAGTAGGCTTGTGTGTAACTTCCATAATCCACACTAGTGCACCGCTTCTACAAGAGCAAACCTACTAGTGCATCGCTTCCACTCCTGCTCTTACACCCACTAACTAGTGCACCGTAAGGCTTCTGCACTGCATTTGCCCACTAACTAGCACATTGCACTGCTTCAACTATGGTGCCTCTACTAGCAGCCTAGCGCACTGCACCACATCCGTATAGAATCCACACCACTTTTTTCTGCTTCCTAGCGCACCGCACCAGTTCTATAATCTTCACCAACATACCACTTTTGCACCACATCAAGGGTCCTACATCTACACTACACAACCATATCTAGGGTGACTGCGCTGTACCACTAGTTCATAGTTCGCATCGCATCCAATATGATTGAAACACATTATGTCCTTATTTGCTCTAGCCTACTCTCAGCTCCTTGGGTTTGCGGGTTGGTTCTGGTTTATATTGATTTAATGCAAGTCAACTTAAGGTTTAGCTTTTTGACCCATTTGTGTTATCGATCAGTTCAAGTTAGATGAGTGGAGGGCGGGACAATTATGGGTTAGGGCTGAATCTAACTTAAAATCACATTTTTTTACACCCCTAAACATATTGAAACATAAATTAAAAAAGGAAAATTTTTATTTTAAATGAAAATATGAAATATAATTTATCATAAAGTATGAACACCATAACATATTGGATGATTAACTATAATAAAAACCCCCACCATTGAATCTACGTTATCTAAAATAGGTAAATTTGAATTTTGAAATTTGAACTATTCATAGTGTATAAACTATTTTGTACTATACGATTTGTTGATTTTTTTACCTAATTAGATCCATTAATTAAAATCAAATTAATCAGATCTAATTTAATTGATGATCATATTGTACTATAATTGATAATATTGTATGACTCACCATAGAAGTTTCGGATCACTACTGGAAAATCATCTATTAACGACTCATTTTATGGCAGAAAATTTATTCAGTTTTTGACTGATTTGAAAGTTTTTCGACAAATTTCTAGCAAAATTTTTTCCATGGTAAAATGTGTGTCAGTAAAATTTTTTGGTGCAAAAAATTTGCTGGAAAAATTTTCTTGTGAACTTTATTGGGTGGAAAATCTGATGGAAATATCTCATTTAATCCATAAAAAATCCACCGAAAATTTTTATGAAAAAACTCCGCCGGAAAAATTCATCGGTAATTGGCAATTTTTATGTAGTGGATAATGTTTGGTTCATCCAATTTTATATAAAATTCATACTATATGAACAACTCGATGACTTTCTCGATGATCTTATTCATCCAGTATAATCTAATTTTTAATTTGAACTAATATGAAAGTTCAATGGAGGGTGTTATGCCTTATTAAAATGACCCTAGGTACACCAAGAAGGGGGGGGGGGGGGGGGAAAGAGGGGGGGGGGGGGGGGGGGAACAAAAAAATTTATTTAAAATTCTCATAAACTTAAATTAAACTATTTGATCACCTGATGTGGAAGATAATAAAGATAGCAGTAATTATTATGATGGTGATCATAATTTGATCAAATCAATCTAATATCAACACAAATTTTTCAACATGCAACTTTTAAGAAAATAAACTCAAGAAAATTAAAGTTCAATACACTAGAATTTTATAGTGATTTAGTCAAATAATGACCTACGTCAATTCCCTAGAGTCCTACACTCCGGGCATTACAGTAACTCTTGGTGTCTATCTTTTAACCCTCACTATAACATGGAGAAGCCCTTGTAAGAATCACTTCCACTAACTCAATGCGGTAGAGAAGCAGAATCTTTTTAGCCCTCTTGTTGAGGTAGAGAACCCTGGAAGCTCTTTTTACCCTAATGGTGAAAGAAACAAAATGGAAGCTTTTTTACCCTTCTGGTGAGAGGAGAGTGCATTACAATCCTTTATCACCATCCTGGTAAAGGTAAAGGCCCCAAAGCTTTGATCTTGAAGCTTTTATTCCTAGAGAAGCCCCAGAAATTTATTGAGCTTTGTGGAGGAATTAAGGTGCAGCTTGCTTAGAGCAACCGTGTGAAAACTCTCACACTACTTCACCCTCTTGCACAACTCACCTTCTCCTTCTCTACTCTCCAAGATATCTCAGAACACTCTTACACAATTCCTTTAACAACCAAAAGTCCCTCTTTTAAAAATAATTAAGAAAAGCGTTAAATATAAGGTCTTCAAAAATCTTAAAATTTTAGTTTAGCTTAAATTGATCATACAGTATGATCTATAATCATATAACATGATTAGTTCAAAAATAGATAACATCAAGTTTGATGGAATAGTCCTAGGATAAACTGTTCAAAATCTATATACTGATAGTACAATACAATTATTTTAATTAGCTCTCAATCGTACATAATGATTTTCAGGATGTTTCAAAATTGTCTCTGCCCATTCTCCAGTACGACTAGCATTATATTGTAGAATTAGTATAAAAACTAAGGTTTTGACTAGGATAATCACTGAGACGGTTGATTTTTGTCCTAGCTATCATATAATACGATCCATATTATGTAGTAAGATCGACCATATTAATTAAATCTTGATTTGATTGACTAATCCCATGGATTAATTTAAGTATATTTTTAAATATCATACTGTATGAATGTCATCGTATAAAATGATTAGTTCAAAATATGAAAATTTAAATATATACTTAATTTTGATTTTTAGCTTGTTTTTTTATTTAAATATATTAGGAGTATGATCTAGATCGGTTATTATGATTAATTTAAAAATATTAATTAGAAAATTAACCATTTTAAATTATTTTATTATTAGCTGATCGTACACTATGATATGAATATTAATGTACCTTTAGTTCAAATAATTTAGAACTTATTTGCTCCCTCCCATGTATGAATGCACACTGTTGCCAATATAGCATACATATTTTACCATACTTTGACTTAAGAAATTAAAAATAAATAAATTAAAATTACATACTCTTGTCAACCATATTCCTACTCTACCCAAACTCTAACCCTTAGTTTTCTTGCATGGTGTACAATGTACCTAAAATGTTAGTAATTCTAAAAATATATGTGAAATTCAAATTATTAGTAGTGATGAAAATATAGTCATAAATATTTGTTATAATCAAAATCACAAGTATGAGATCTCGGATTGCAATAATCTCCCTTTTTTATGATAATAAATATTTTTGGTCAAATTTACAAAATTTTGTATTTTCTCCTATCTCTCCATCACTAGATGAGATATTTTTGAAAAATAGAGAAAAGTAAAATTTTAATTTTATTTATTTTTTAAATGATGAAAATAGATATAAAAATATAAATCATATAGAAAATAAAATTGATTACATAGAAAATTACAAACTACGATAAACTATATACTCCTCTTTTTAACATCACCAAAAAGGAGAGAAAAATGAACAAAAAATACAATCACAACAAAGTCTGCCATAAGGACTCCAACAAAAAAAAATAATCCTAGAAGTAGAATCTTTAATTAGGTGGTGGTGGTTGGAAATAGTGGTGAATAGTGTCAAATTGCTCACCAAATCATGCCATGTCGATCTCATGCTGTTGTTGCTGCTGAATGTGGCTATCCAATCAAGATTCAAATTGATCAAAGCATTATATCAACATCTCGTAGGAATTAGACTAGTATTATGGCTCAGGTGCTTGTGCAGGGACTGGTGTTGGAGTTGGTGCTGGTGCTAGAGCTGGATAGTCTACCCCTTTCTCATTAAATTCTAGCTCTTCTTCAACCAAATCCTTTTGGTGACAATGAAAGAAGAGATTGAAAGTGCCATCATAGTAAAAAATAAGGAAATTGTTTACTGGTGTGTGATACTTAAGTTGATATTTATAGTCCAACACATAGTCAATAAGATGACATAGTGTTTTGTTGTGCTTATGATGAGTTGAGCATGAGAAAAGAGAATTAAGGTTGTGTTGATAAGAAATGATCATTTGGGATTCATGAAAAATATTTTTTAACATAATTAAGTATGCGACTACATTTAAGAGATGAGTGTTATTTACCCTATCTCTGGCTTTAGGAAGAATAAAAGTCCAGAGAATATGTTGGATAACACAAGCATTTTGATTTAATGATTGGACAAGTGGCTGGTGTTGGTTTAGAGGAGCATTCCTAATGTATAGATTTAGAATGGTCCAGTCATAATCTCCTCTAGATGATAGGACATGGGGTTGAACCCCTTCAGTGAATAGGTGCTGGTATTCAACCAAATCTTATTTTGTAATATTTAAGGGTCGCTGCAAACATATGAAGTCATGGAAGAGAAATACATAGATACTTGTATACTAGAAAAAAATTCATAAAGCTGTTTGGAATTAAAATGGAAGGCTAGGTTGAGAAGGAATTGGAGAGTGCAAGTGGCAAAGAGATCCATTGCCCGATAACTAAAAATTGATTGGTCAAAAATGCTGAATACGGTAATTTGTGCATCAATATATCTATGATAGGAAGCTTTGTCTTCTATTATTTGAAAGAGATTCTTAGCAGGTTGATGGGAGAAAGTGCTTTGGAGCAGTTAATGAGTTTCCTTGCCACTGGACATCAAAAAAATTGAGGGTGAAAATGTATGGAGGATAGCAATAGAAGGAGGAGTGAGTAAAATTTTAGAAATCCCTTCTTATAGATTTTTAATATATTATATAATATGATCAAGGTTCATATATTATGATCAGAAGAATTAAAATTGTTTGAATGATCTATAAAAAAAGTGGTCAAATCCTAAAGTACGATCAGTATCATACTGGTTGTCTTCATTAAAAGTGATCATCCATATGAGTCATCGATACAACCTTTGAATAAAAGATTCATATAGTACGAATAGGTGTTCATACATTATGATGATGTCTTAGAAATTATATGAGACAATTAAATTTGTTTAATTATAACTGACACTTGGATTGCATAGTATGATTACGTGGATCACACAATATGATCATCAATAATTATTCAGATTAGAGCTGTTGAAATCACAAACGGTGAGGATGTGTTGTATTATGTGCATCATACAATATGAATAAGGTTCATACAATATAATGTGAATATATTTTTTTAATAAAAGGTGTATGGTTATTAGGGAATAACTATTAATAAACAAAAAACACTGAACATTTAATAATCATAATAAAATAAAAAAATAAAAACACATAAAACTTAAGATCTCAAGCTATTGATTTCATATTGCCCTGAGTTAAGAATGAATATCAATGACACCTAGTTTAGTCCTCAATGAGCTAAATGTGTCATAGCTTAAGGTTTTAGTGAAGATGTTTACTAGTTGATCATCAATTACTACATGATATAACTCAATATTTCCCTTAAAAGTATGGTCTCTAATAAAGGGGTGCCTGAAATCTATATGCTTAAGATGGGAGTGTTGGATAAAATTATTAGAGATATATATGGTACTATTATTGTCACACATAATTTGAATAGTTCCAATAAAGAGTCCAAGGTCAAGGATTTGTTTCTTTACACATAAGATTTGAGCAACACAACTTCATACAATAATGTATTCTTCCTTAGCAATGGATAGGGCTATAGAGTTTTATTTTCTATTAGACTAGGAAATCAAGGATTAACCTATAAATTAATAGGTTTTAGAGGTGCTTTTTCTATCAATCCTACATCCAGCAAAGTTTGAGTATGAATATCCTATGGTTTAAAATAAGGAGTTATGTCTAAGTACTATATACCTAAATTTTGGGTGCCTAGAAAGTATCTTAAGATTCTCTTAACAACTTTAATATGTTATTCTTTAGGATCTTCTTGAAATCTCGTATAAAGATAAACACAAAATATAATGACAGGTTTTCTTGTAATAAAAAACTAAAGTGATCCTATTATACCCCTATACTTCTTTTGATCCACTAACTTTCCACTTACATCTTTATCTAAATGAATGATAGAGCTAATGAGTAAATGGATTGGTCACATATTATTCATCTCTTTTTTTATAATATTCTTGATATATTTACCTTGTCTTAGAAAAGTTTCATCATCCATTTTCTTTACACTAAATCAAATGAAATAAGTTAGCTCTCCCATCATACTCATTTCAAATTCTCTCCTTATGGTTCTTGAAAGTTCATTGCAAATATTTTCATTTGTTGATCCAAATAAGATATCATCTAAAAAATATTTGAGCAATCTGTAGGTCTTCTCCTACTTTCTTAACAAAAAGGGTGGTATCTACACTACCCTTAACAAAAGATCTTTCTAGGAGAAAAGTGTTAATTCTTTCATACCATGCCCTAGGTGCTCATTTCAATTCATATAATGCATTTTTCAATTTGTGAACATTATTGTGAAATGTTGAACTTTCAAATGCAGGGGATTGCTCTACATATATATCTTCCTTAATCACTCCATTTAAAAAGGCATTATTTATTTCAATTGGGTAAATCTTAAACCCTTTAAAGAATGCAAATGATAATAACACTTTAATAGCTTCTAACATAGCTATAGGGGTAAATGTCTCCTCAAAATCTATGCCTTCGAGTTGATTATACCCCTTAGCTACTATTCTGGCTTTATTTCTAATTACTACTCTAGAGTCATTCATCTTATTTTTGAATACCAATTTGGTTCCTACATCACTCTGGTACTTAGGCTTACTAACTAATACCCAAACATGATTTCTAATAAATTTGTTTAATTCATCTTGCATATCTAGGGTCCATAATTCATTAGATAAGGTTTAATCTAAATTAGTGGGTTCTATCATAGAGGAAAGAAGAATGTTTAACCTCCTTCCTAAGTCTATGCATAGTCCTAAATCCTACTAAGGGATATCCTAATATGAGTTCTCTAGGATGATTAGATGTATATCTCAAATCTCTAGGTAAGGATACCTGAGGTTCTTCTCTATTTCCTAGGTTAATGGATTATATTCCTTGGGTGACCTTTATATTCCCATTTTCTTCTAACATAGGATCACCAGATTTATCAGATTCATCAAATATAATATGGGTGGTATCCTCTACCTTTAAGGTCTTCCTTTTGAAAACTCTATAGGCTTTACATACAAAAGAATAACCTAAGAAAACTCCATCAGACTTAGGGTTAAATATTCCTAATAAAAAGTTTCCATTTATTAGAATGAAATATTTACATCCAAAGATGTGAAGGTGAGATAGATTGGGAATTATACCCTTAAGTAGTTCATAGGGAGTCTTATTATGTTTGAATCTAAGATTTACTCTATTTAGAACATAATAAGTAGTGTTAATTGCTTCTACCCAAAAATATCTAATTAGTGAATATTCTACTAACATGGCTCTAGAAGCTTTTCTACTAGGATTATATTCTTTCTTTCAACTATCCCATTTTTCTTAGGAGTTTAAGGGATGAAAAAATTATGTTATATACCTTGTTCCTTACAAAATGATTCAAACCTATCATTTTTAAGTTCACCACCATGATCATTATGGATAGATGATATTTCATAGCCTAATTTTCTCCGTATTCAAGTGGAAAATTTTCTAAATTCCTCAAAAGAATCACTTTTATGTGCTAGAAATCCAATGCATGTGAATCTAAAAAAAACATCTACAATCACATATCCAAAGATCTTCCCACCTAGGCTGGCTAAACTAATGGGTCCAAATAAGTTCATGTGAAGGATTTCTAGTGGTATAGAAATGATGATGTCCTTAATGGAATGAAAAGAATTTTTTATTTTTTTTCCTATTTAGTAGACATCATAAAGGTGGTCTTTAGAAAAATCAATTTGGGTATGCCTCTAACTAGGTCTTTCTAAGTGATCTTCCTAAGAGTTTTTATGCTTGCATGAAATATTCACCTATTCCATAGCTACGATTCATCAATAATAGACTTTAAACAAAAAGAGTTTGAATAGTCCGCACAATTCAAAACAAGCAGGTAAATATTGTTAACTTGTTGTCTTCTAAAATGATTTTACCATTTAATCCTACTAGACACTCAGTAAATGAAAATTTAATATCAAAACCTTTATCACATACTTGGCTAATACTGAGTAGGTTGTTCTTTAATCCATCTAATAAAAAGACATTTTAATAATAAAATTCTTTGAGTTGCCAAATATACCTGAGCCCACCACATTCTTGGTAGTGTTTTCTCTAGTATGACCTTTCCTCCTGCATTTACCTCTAGTATGATGGATTGCTTCATATCTCCAGTCATGTGTCGTGAGCTTCCATTATCCAAGTATAAAATTCTTTCACTAGGCATTTTGTTAGAGCGCCCTTATGATGTCAATCATGGGTTAGTTTTGGGAACTCAAGTGAATTTGGTTTCCACCTTATACTTTAATGAATGAATTTTATGCATTCTATACTGTGATGCAATTTGTTTAGTCCTCCATAAAAGATGTTTTCTATAGTCTAATTTGCACGTGTGGGATTTGTGATGTAGCATGCCCCAATAATATCACCAAGTAATTGAGAATGGGTTTACCAATTTATGTGGGGTGTTGTGCCTCTTACTAGGGGTATGAGATGATTCATGTTATATTTTGGGGTTAGACCATTGTGCTAGTGTAGGTGGTGGTCTATTATTTTGAAGTGCATGAATTTTTAATTTCAAGCACTTGTTCGCACTTTAAAACTATTTACTTCACATTTTAATTTATGCTTAGTAAGGTCTAGCTTAGATGAAAGTTTTTAAAATTGTTTGCATGATTCCACTAACTCGGTATGCTTAGATTTTAAGGATTCATTTCTTTTGTTAATTCAATATGCTTCTTATTTAGATCATCAAATTTGTTAAGGAGGCATATTCTTTATATAAACTAGAGTGATAAATCATAAGACTATCATGCTAATTTTGTAATTCATAAAATTTAACATTTAGACTAACATGCATTTTCTTTAGCTTTTTATATGCATCGTGATTTTTTTCAGAAATCTCAAAGTAAGCTCATATACCTCATCCTAATCAGAAAGATAAAGAAAATCATTTTCCATAAAGCATAAATGTGTTACCTCCTACTCTACTTCTGGGTCTGATGAGTTTGAAGCAGAGTCTACCTAAAATGCCTTATATATCCTTTACTTCCTCTTTTTTGCTTTATATTTTTACTACTTTTACCTTTATTCTAGTGTTGATGATGTCTCTGCTTTTCTCTTTAGAAAGCTTTTGAATTACTGGATCATTAATACTATATCATCATCCTCATCAGTAATAAAGCTGTAATGTTTTGAATCATTATCTTTTTGTGCCACAACATTTTCCTTCTTTTTTATCACATACATAAAAAATCTCTGACTCGCACTTTGCTTAGTGGCAATGAGTGAGCCTAGTATGTTATCAATTGAATAAGTGTCTAAATCCATATATTCACATATTGTATTGACTTGGGCATCATAATTACTAGGTAAACAATATAGAGTTTTATTAACTTAGAGTTTGAAAGTTCTCTACTTATAGCACGTAAGGATGTCACTATCTAAGTAATCTTAGTATACATGTATTAGATAATTTCATTGGGTTTTATGAAAAAAAGTTAATAATCATACAATAAAATGTTCAACCTAAATGGTTTGACTTCAATAGTACCTTAATACATAATGCATAATCTATCCCAAATGTCCTTGCCAATGGTACAGGTAAAAACTCTCATGTAATCTTTAGACTTTGCACAAAAAAATAGTTTAAGAATTTAGCTTTCAATTAAGCTAAGTATCTATCCTCATTACTCTACTCAATAAAAAGTGTTTCTATTTTAATTCCATTAATAAATTTAAAAGGTACAGAGTATCCCCCTTGAATCATATGCCACATAAAAAATTAATAGATTAGAAGAACGTCGACATGCAGATTTTTCGGAAATCAAATGGAATATTATCGAATAGAAGTGGGCGAGTAATAGAATAACCCTTCGCAGAATTCTTATTTCTAAATATGCCATTTGATCTTTTTCTTTATGATTTTTAAATCATAATTCTTAGACCCGCACTCATACCAATTAAAACTTCAATGGAGGATATTAAGCCTCATTGAAGTATCCCTATGCACACCAAGGGGGGGGGGAGGGGGGGGGTAAATTGGCTATTTAAAAATTTCTTTAACATAAACAAAAATATTTTTGAAAAGTTTAATAACTTAAACTAAACAATTTGATCACCCAATCAAATACTAATAAACATAACAACAATCACAATGATGGTGATGATAATTTAATCAAATCTTTTTAATATCAACCACAACATTTTTAACATGCAATTTTTAAGAAATTAAACTTTAGAAAAGTAAAGTGCAAAAAGTAAAATATAAAAAAGAAATTAGAATGAGCACACTAGAATTTTATAGTTGTTTGGTCAAATAATGACCTACGTCCACTCCTAGGAGTTCTCAACTCTTGCTGAAGAAACACCAACCTAGTATGGTGAAGAATCAAAATCCTTAGAAGCTCTTTTCACCCGCTTGGTGAAGGCAGCGAACTTGGAATTCTTTTTCCCCTCCTAGTGGAGGAAGAGTATCTGCAATCTTTTTTCACCCTCCTGGTGAAGGAAGATAACCTTGAACTTTGACCTTGAAGCATTTGTTCTACAAATAGCAGAGATCTTTAGTTCCCTGTGGAGGAATCAAGGTGCAGCTTTGTTGGAGCGACCGTGTGAAAACCCTCTCATTAATTCTCCCTCTCACACATTCTCACCTTCTCCTTCTTCACACTCAAAGACCTTCCATAGCTCTCTTATAGAATTCTTTCAACAGCCAAAAGTCCCACTTTGAAAAATAATTAAGAAAAACTATAAATATAATGTCTTAAAAAACCATAAAATTTTAATTCAACTAAAATTAATTGTATAATATGATCTATTCTTATAAAATATGATTAGTTCAAAAATCAAATAATGTCCAATATAATGGAACAATACCAAGATGAACTATTCAAAATCTATATACTAATCATATAACCATTTTAAATTATTTTAATAACAGCTGGTCATATAGTACAATCAGAATCATACAGTATGGTTAGTTCAAAAAATTTAAAACTTATTTACTCCCCTCTATATGTGTGCATGGTCACCAACATAGGATATGCCTTTTATAGGACTTTGATTGAAGAAATTAAAAATAAATTAATAAAAAATATGGGCTCTTATCAATTATATTCATATTCTACTCAAACTTGATCCCTTAGTCTTTTTGCATGGTGTGTGACATACGTGGAATTTTAGTATACACAAAGAAAAATATACTCAATATAAAATAGAAGGAGAAATGATAATACAATCATTAATATTTCTTATCATCAAAATAATAAGCTTGGGATCTCATATAATAATATAATCATATTGTACAATTTTAATTATATTGGATAATGTTTGATGAAGTAAATTAATCATAATGTAAGATTCTCATATTGTACTTCACAAATAGTTGCAGTAAAATTAAAAATTATGGTTTTTCTTTGAGTCTTCTATTTAGAGATCTCTTATTTCATTTTGAAGTGTATTTGGGAGTTAAGGTGATTGTGTCTTATGTTAAAGAAGTTTGAAAGGTGAGCATGTGCTTTGGAAACAAAAGTGTTATTGAGAGAGAGGGAGAATAGCCTTGTGAGAACAAGGGAGGGTGTTTGAGAGAGAGTCTACACATGGTTACTTCGACCAATATTCATCTTCTTCCTCCATGAGTCAAGGTTTTACATGAGGGGATACTTTAGGATGTACCTCTTGGAGTTAAATTCTTAACATTAGACTTTATGTAGACACTATCTCTATTATGTGTGATAACACTAGTAGGATTTGTATGTCAAAGAATCTCATCCAACCTTCTTGCATAAAATATATTAAAATTAGACATCATTTCAATAGGGATCATATAGCCAAGGGAGATAGAATTATATCTTGTAAGCATTGAAAATTAATTGGAAGACATCTTTAGTAAACCCCTCATTTATGAAACTTTAAGGAAACTAAGGACTAGATTAGTTGTCATTTATATTCACGCATAGAAATGGGGTAGAGGTAAGTTATAGTGAGTTTATTTTCATATTTTATTTTTGTAACATGATTGTGTATTTGGTTGTTTTATATTATGAGTTTTTTTTATATCTATTTATTTTTGTTATGAATGGTGATTGTTGTGTGTATTTTTATCTTGTAAAATTTTTATTGATCACCCCATGCAAACACTAAAATGTTGTTCACATCATGCTGTATGATACAACATCATATTATATGATCAACATAAGATTCGATAATTAGCACCAATAATTATCATATTAATTATTCTATATAATTCATTATTACTGATTATACAAAATGAATGGCTCATCATACTATACAATAAATTTTGGTCAACAACTCCTTGGGATGATGAACCATTGACTGTACATTCCCGAAGAGATGCTTTTGGACAAACTTGATCATATTGTATGAACCACTAAATGTACTGTATGATTAACACAAGTTATAAAGGAGGCTAAAATATATATTTGATTCACACCTCCAACCTTAAATTCCTTTCTCCTCTCTAACTTACTCACTCAGTCACCTTACTATATCTCTATTGAAGTGAGGTTGTGTAGATATCTCCTGATGGATGGTCATGAGATTCCAATGTGATGAAGATGAAGGTGAAGATGTCCTATGCCCAATATAGAGGAGCCTCTATCACTGATTTAAAAATTTTAAATCAATAACCTCTCTCTTACAATATACTCAAATAATTTGCTACCTCAATACACCAGTTCATCTTTTACCTTACCTTTCTTATTACATTGAGCTCTAATTAAAGTTTCTTTTAAATCTTTATGTAACTATAGACCATACTGCATTCTAATTACAAGTCTGTCAATGCCAAGTTACCATTACCTTAGATGATCTTCATAACCTTTTTCACCTTTCTAATGTTGGTCCTTCTCCCCATTTTATCTCTGGGTCATTAGATTACAATTGGACCCAAGTCAACACTCTTACTTGGAACTCCCCAACAGCTTATCTCCAACCCTTAGTGAGTTCCTTAGTGTTCCACTTCTTGAGTCTAGTGAATAGGTTGTTAGACCTAAGTTAATGTCCCAAGGCTACCAAGAGGGGGGGTGAATTGGTATTTTTTAAAAACTTAACCCTCTTTGAAGTTTTGTTGAACCGAAATGAAATTTTTTAATGAAATTTTTTATAGAAAAAGTTTTTCAACCACAGAGTTTTTAAACAAAAGAAAAATGCGGAAAATAAAAAACAGTAAAGTAAAAGACACAAGATTTATAGTGGTTCGGTCTAAACCAGACCTACATCCACTCCCTAGAGGCACCCTCTGAGTATTGCACTAATACCAATAGTGTCTCTCCTTTTGCACCACAGCAAGGCAGAGAAAGCCTTTAACAAACACTCTTTTCACCACTACCCGGTGCGGCAGAGAACCGTAGTCCTTTTACACAATCCCCAGTGTTGGCAGAGAACGTCCATCCTTTCACACTCTCCTAATGTGGGCAGAGAACCCTTCACCTTTCACACTCTCCTAGTGTGGGCAGAGAACCCTTCGTTCCTTTCACACTCTCCTAGTGTGGCAGAGAACCCTTCAACTGTTCACACTTCTCCAAGTGTCGGCAGAGAACCGGATCTCCTTGACAGATCTTCTCACAAAGAAATCTAGAAGGAAGAAAGAAAAAGAGTGAAGTAATTCCAATTCACAAGTAGAGATTCTTACCTTTAAACACCAAGTGAAGCCTTCACGCTCCAGTGGTAGGAATCCTCCTTTGAATGCTCTCTCAAACTCTCTCCTTGACTTTTCTTTCAATAGACATGAAGATCAAATGGCAAAAAGATTGGGTGGCAGTCAAGTTTGAACTATTTTACAAAAGACAAGAAAAACACCCTAAATGCAAAGTATTCAATTCTGTATGCAGTGGATCGTCCCGTACTATCGTGATCGTCCTGGACAATTTTACTTAAAATGGTCGAGAAATGAACCTTATGTATATTTGTTACGAATTTATTTTGTTACAAGCTAATCGTCCCGCTACAAACCAAGTTCGTCCGGTACGAAACAGTTATTACATAGCGTCGGTTCACGAAATTTTTCAGGATGTAACCAACTGACATAAGTCGGTTCAGTTCGTCCTGGGATGAATAGTTTTCTTCTGGACAACAGAGGCAAGCTTCAATATAGAGACGTTCGTCCTTGGATGAACCTTAATTTTTCATCTGGATGGAATTGAGGGCGAACCTCATACAGAGAATTTCATCCTGACAAACCTTATTTTTTCGTCTGGGACTCTGAATGTGAAAGAGGGGTGATTCGGACTTGTTTGGAAGCTAATTTGTGATGCGTGCTAGAAGTTGAGTTAGCTGCATAAGATGGAGGGTTATGGCAGCGTGAACAAGGGCACGGTCGAAGAATACAGAGTATTGTTCACGGTACCTGGGATCAAATACCATTTGTAGATTATACACTCTAATCATGGATCTGGGATCTTACGAAAGCGGATATTATGAGGTGAGGAATTTCCGGTAGTACGATTCATCCCGGCTAGCAAGCGTATGACTGGCTGACATTTATAATTCGTTCTGGATGTATGTAGGCTTAAATATTAGAAATGATTTCTTCTGCTTTGCATCGTAATCGATCGGATCCATTGCCTCCTTTGGGATAATTGACATGATCGTCCCGTTACGAAACTAGTTCGTCATGACGATTCAGGTTCACAAAAAAAAGGTTTCCCTAAGTGTGTATCATTATGACTTTTTCGCTCAATTTACAATCGATCCTCCTGTGCTCTCAGTATCAAATTTTATGAAATATACTGTGCTTGAATATTGGATACAAGTCTTCAATATCTTGGAGTTTGTTTTCCATTTGATGAATGTTTGGTACACAACTAGAGTAGGAATATAAATGTTCTAGCTAAATAGTGATATAGGAAGATGTTTATTGATTGTGTCACACTCAATTATGATTTTGATTAGATCATCAAAAATAATACAGTTGGTTACTCTTGCAAACGAAGATGTAAAACATAGCAAGAAATAGTCAACTCTTCATAACAAATCTCCCTTTGATGATGACAAACAATTATTGTTAGGAATGTCCGCTCAAATTTCTAAAAATCTTCCCTAAACTCCCCCCTGAATCTCGCAGTAGAATACATGAAATAATAAGGACGCTTTATTATATGTAAGGAAAAAAAATTTGTATTAAATTTGAAGAAACGCAATCAAAACTACTACATCTGACTAGCAATAGAACAACCAGAAACCCAAAAAAAGAAATTAAGAAACAAAAACAAACTCAAAAAATAAATCTACATTTGCCCCCTTTTGACAACGCAATCAGAAAGATGTGCAAAGAAGAAAAGAAGAATAAGAAATGGTTCTCGAATGAAGTATGAATGTCCAGTTTCATAATTTAATCTTTGAAAGTGATTGAAAATAAGATATGCAATAAAATTAAGTCATTAGAGAAATATGAGATTCATAAATTGAAGAAGTGCTTATAACATAGAGAATAAAAAGGAAATTTATAAAGGAAGGTTCCAATTTAGACATTAAGAAAGAAAAATTATTGCATGAGGGATGAATAAAAATTTTATATTTTCACATTTCAATGTCAAGTATAAATGAATATAAGATCAATTGATATTAAAGAGATTGAAGAAGTTTGGAAAGAAAAGAATCACTGGCGCGCGTTGCGGCACTTGTTCATATATTTTTTGTGCACAATTTTTGAAGTGCATTTGGTTTTACGATGTGGGCTTATTTTTGCCTCTTTTTTGTCATTGCAAATTTTTTACACAACTCTTTTATTTGGTTTGATACATTTGTACACTTTACTCAGATGATAATTGATATTTCTTTCCAAAGTACAAATAATCTTAATGATTTCTCAAATGTTTCTCTAAGTGCATTAAATACTAATTTTGAAAAGAGAAATACCAAATATGAACAGACGTCTAAATATCTTGCTATTATATTTAGTGCTAGCAGTAGTCTAAATAAGAGACATGCAAATATCAAGTTTATAGTATTTCTTAATTTGGTTGAATAAATGATATTTTCAAATGTGACAAGGTTATTAATTTCAATTAATTTTACGCAATGTATAAATAATGGCGAAACTATTAAGATTAAAAAAAAATTGAAGTCATAAAGTCTAACACACGATTTCCCAGAAACACTCTAGACGAATATAGTATTGCTATTCATCTATTATGTGATTAATTTTGAAGTATTACAATTTAAGGTACTGATTCAATAACACAACATTTAAACAAGGAAAAAAGAATAATAATCTACAATACACATTTCACAAGACAACATCAACTTAAAAAAAGAGAGACTTAAAAACAAATACTACATCATGCTGAAGGACCCTGATTCGCGGAGGAGGAGGGAGGTGGTGCAGGCGATAAGAAAAAAGTATGAGAATATATACTCATCACTAAACTATATTGGAAATTAATTGAATTATCTGTTCATCGCATGGAATTCCCATGGTCTGTTGATTGGTACTGAAAGGTACTCTGCTGCTGGGTACGATGAGTTTTCAATTTTAGATGAAATCGCTTTGATCAAATGTTAGATCCTCGTGCTAGTTGGTCACTCCTTTATAGAACCAATACTACTTCTATTTAGGGTTCAGTTAGGGCAGCATTGGGTCTAAGGTTCACCCTCCCTTCTGGTTTTCACTCATAATTCGTGGGTTGAGGTAAGCTTGTCTGCCATTGGAATACTTTGACATGAGTGGTTGTGCAATTTGTGCGTACAGTGCCTGTTGGACGAATTGCCCTATCAATGAACCCTGTTCATTGTAGCACTAGAGTGGTTTTCTTCACAAAAGTCCTGAAGCGTGTGTGAGGTTAAAGTCAACTTCTATATCTTCTAAATGTCGGCAGAATCAGATGGCCCTGTAGGCTTATAGTTCTTTTTCCTTTTGATGATCTTCCATGACGATATTCAGAGAGACCATTAAATTTATATAGGTCGATTAGGAGTGTATGAATGGCTCTCATGTCCTATGGGTTCTTGGATGGCTAGGGTTTGCCAGTACCCCAAATTATATCAGGTAGGTGTCTTGTTTAGAGAGTAAGATGGGCGAGTGTATTGTACTCTTACCAGCTTTTAGGTTATAATTAGTAAAGATCTAAAGACATGCTGGAGATGATTCGGGCGCTATTAAGAGTTAACAAAGTGGCTACTTTTGGGGTCCCCAGGATGATCCATACACTTCTTTTGATTCCTCTTAAGAACACGGTTAACTTCAGTCCAGTTAAAGCTGAAGGTTGGTGAGTTAAAAGCTGTGAGTGCTGCTCTGAATCCTCGTCTCAGTCTTAATTTAAGAAAGAGATCCCAAGGTACGCCATTTGGTGATTCTATTTTCATTTTTGAAGATCAAAGATGTGTATTAATACAGAAGTTAGTTGCTGGTGTTCAGGTGAAATTATAATGACTTATGTTTGTCCAGATAAATAGTATAAGGGTCTCTTATATTTTTGCTATAAGTCATGGATCTGAGGTGCAGGATTAATCCAGACATCTGGTGTTGAGAGCAAAAGGTGGCATTACCTTAAAGTAAACTGCTCCTGAGGGAGAAGAAACTCTATATGGAGTGGATTTTTGCAGAGACAAACCTAGAGGTAAGAAGATTCTATCATTGGCTCATAGACAGAAAAGCTTTTTTCGGATTGTATTCATAGGAGGGACCTTAGCAAAGTTCTTTTGTTGACGCTTGCTGAAATCCTTACCATTGAGATTTTGAACAAAGAATGAAGGTCTTTGAAATAAGTGATGTGTGAGCATGTGATTGTTCAGTAGACTACAAACCATTACCGTTAATTTAAAGAACAAAATGATTTTCATATCCCGGACGAAATATTGCTTGTCGTACCTGTACGAAATCTTATTCAGTGCCCGTTATATAAATTTATATGTCGTAATGTATATAGGAACGAATAAAATGTATTTTTAAAAAGAAATTAGCTGACTTTTTTAGTTAATTCATCACCAATTTTTCCGACAGCATCCTCTTCGTACAGTGAGCTTTATGAACCAGAAACCAATCGCTAACAGACGAACCAGTGTTCGTTAACAGAATGATCAAAAGTTAACTCGTTTTAATGCATTGAAAATCGCAACCGCCGCGCTATGAACCGAACTGTTCGTCTGGGACGAACCAAGGTTCGTTTACGGACGAGTTCCAGTTATTAATAAAAATAGTCTCTTATCCTTTTTCAACTGCTACAAAATTCACTATTGTCGGTCCGACAATTTGAGAAAAAATATTTCGTCCCGACTCGTCGATATCGTTCTTAGGGTCATATCTGTTACGTACTGACTTATCAGAGGATTAATGAATATGGTCTCTTCCACAGCACCGTTCTGAACCATTCACACGCAGAGTTGGTGGTTGACATTTTACAACGACATTCGTTCCAGTACTCATAATAGTAAGTCTTTTCAGTCCACGGTGAGCTTTGACTGTATTAACCAAATTTTTTATTACTTGGATGGCATTCGGTTGCGGATTTTTATCAAAAGAAAAACCAAAATAAACACACACAGACAATAGAAAATTGAAAATGTACAATCCTCAATAAAAGTCACTCAAAAACAAACAAATAATCACAAAAACAAAAGTCATAAAACTTTATATCACTACGGGGATATAATCAGATAAGAAACATCAATGTTCTCGCAAAAAACATTTTTATTTGAATAAGCATATCGAATCAATTACTCCAAAGCCTTGTTCTTAATGTACTTTGAGGAGTATCCGCAAGGATAAGTGTTTTGTTAATAAATGCGTGTGCAAGTGATTTTCATGTTGGTATACATGGGTAAGATTTCAATTTCTCTGCCCTTGGATTACATTGATGGCCTAGTGAAAGTTGATGTCGTTATGTCAATGTGTTTGGTTCATTTGGAATGTATTGAATAGAATTTTTTTCTTCGGATATAAATGCAAATAGCCACTAGTATTATTCGGCAATAAATTGGAAATAGTGCCTATAGTTAATCCGTGAAGTCAAATACAACTGTGTTATTAATCCAAGTCATAGTGTGCACCACGATAAACTTGCGATATGTAATGACAATATATTTCTGCATTCTTACAGGGCTATATATGAATAGCGCCACGAATTTTATTTCTCTAATTTGTAGGACATGAAATAAAATGATATTTCTAATGAATTGACGATTTGTTCGCAGAAGATGCTTTCCTATATCCACTCTAGTCCTACAAAGTTCAGGAATTATGAAGTAACCAATAGTTTCAAAAGAAGAGCTAAACTTAGGATACCAAATTTCCTAAAGTTTTTGTGTATTGGTTAACATCCTAGTAAATAATGCTTAAAATCTTTTCCACTGCGCTGTTTAAATGTGATGTTTTCTTTCTCGCGTTCATGATTTGAAGAGTCTAAGAAATAAGTAAACACTGAAGCGATAATTATCTGGCGTTGCTGCTAGCAAGTCAAGTATAAGGTCAAGATTCCAATAATCCACATCTATATTCTTCTTGATCAATCATATTTTTTCCGACTTGTTTAAAGGTCTAGTCAAACTGAACTGAGGTAAACTCATGGGTGTAACTACGTTTAGCATTGTCCATTTCATAATTTTTTTTAGATGGATGTCATCTGTAACATATTTAAGTATTGGACTAAGAAATGTACCTTCCTACAAGGTTGTTCCATTAAATAATTAGAATCTCGAAAGAAGATCTTACTCTCCACATGGTAGGACTCATTTCATAATTCATACTCATTATATTTTTAGAAGAAAGTCACTTCACGAAAAATTTTCTATCTTGAAGGATCCGCAAAATAGAATATGCATCCAACATAATGTATTGTGAACAATGAGTATATCCTCTAACCACGTTTGCTTAAAAAGAGAGTTGTATCCCACACTTTTTTTTTTTTCAAAAGAATTTTCAAGTATGAAGGTGCTCAATCCTCTCATACCAAGCCTATGTGCATGTTTCAATCATATATGCCTTTTTTAACTATGATAAACATGATGTTGCGTTTTTAGAATATTTCAATAAACTGAGAGAGTCGTTAATTCTACAAAAAATATTTTCTTCAATTATCCCCAATATTAAAAAGGCCACATTTTACACATCGTCATTTAAAATATTTAAATCCGCTTTTATAAATAGGCAAAGGCTAGGTAAAAACCCTTAAATTGCTCTCAATTACTCGATCTAACCATGAGCATTAAGTCTACCTCAAAATACAATAAGATCTCATCAATTTTTGATTAAACCCCTTAGCAACTAATCTGCTCTATTTCTAATGACTATTCTGAGTCATTCATTTTTATTTTTGAATACCCACTTTGGTTATATCCGCAACAAACTTTGATTTTTTTGGGCCTTGGAAGTTACTTCCCAAACATTTAATTTTCTTAAACTATAATGTGTATTGCAACTCCTTCTCTACAAATGGGATCCCTAATATTCTCCAAAAATTCATCAGAAAGGTGCTTTGAATCTACAGTTGAGTGGGGTACATATTACATTTGAAATTAAAGGTATCCTTTTGTGGAGATATGGTTTTGACTTCTTTTGATGTTAAGATCCAACTGCATTTAGTTCTACAACCGTCATTAGGTTCACACTATGAATCAATTCCCTTTTGGTTTGAGTGTTTTTTAGTGCAACTATTCTCAAAGTGAATCTTATGGTCATAGGTGTGGTTTGCTAATTTCATCTCAATCTTTTCCACATGTTTCTTCCAGAGATATTTATTCTATTAATTTTTTGGGGAGGTTTTCTCTCAATCTCATCTTCAACCAAATTTGGCTCTTTCCAAATTTTCAATTCATAAAATACAACATTTGTGGGTTTCTTTTAATGACCAAAGTTCTTGTTGAATACCCTTAAGGATTTTCCAACACTTTGACATATTCCAAAAAAGTCTCTCTTCATATCACAGCTCTCTCATCTCTC
>NW_021319518.1:1304285-1312108 GCF_001605985.2 Dendrobium catenatum | reverse complement strand
CTACCTTATATCCATTCATGAAATATTTTAAATCTATGGATAATATTTGGTCATATAATTTTCTAGTGACTCTACCAGAGAAGATTTCACTTTCATCGATGGTAGTACTTTATATTAATTTTCTTAAAAATGTATCTGTCCTTTGCATTTTATTCCTAACCAATTTTAATAATTGTTTGAGCGATGATAATACTAAAATATCTTTCAAGATTTAAAAATATTTTACAAAAAAATTAAATTTCAAAAGCAAATATCCTTAGAGACATTGTATTATTTCATTAAAGACTCAATATAAAATTTCTTTACATTCTCATGAATCTTCTCCTATCCAAACTAGGGCAACCCTTGAATTATTTTTTTCCCTCTTGCACCACACTTCTAGGCCTTTTGATTCCAACCAAAAAATTTGACCTTCATATATTCCTCTAACACTTTCAATCTTTTTCAACATCTATGTACGCCATCAAGGTCTTCTACCAAGTGAATATTCTAAAAACATTAAAAATTAGCTCAAACCAGACATTTTGACATAATCTTAGTCTAGCCTTTTTTAACACTATCCTTAATCTTTTGGACCCTCATCAAAAACTCAGGACCATCTTCTAACATTCTCCTAAGACTTTCAAGTGGATCCATGCCTCAAACCCCCTCCATGCCACAACCCTTGTAGGAAATCCAAAAAGGTAGTTTTGGAGGTATATCCTACTTCAAAGCATTGGCTAATCTCTTCCTTGGCCAATCATCTCAAATGACATTCTCTGAGCACTTCAAGGGTAACTTCTACAATGAGTACACCCTCTTATAGCAAGTGCAAGCCTTATCAATCCGTCCAATAATAGATAAGTTCCTCTTAGCTAGTTCCTTGGAAAGAAGAGTTATATCCTTAAGGTGAATTGCCTTGTTTGAGTTAGCATGGGAAGCAAAGTTCAAGTGGTCAAATTCTCCATGTGAGATTGAGTTTTCAATAACCAATTTCAACAATTTTAATTCTTTATATACGAGTTTATGAGGATGATTTAAAGAGGATAAATGTGGTCTTAGTAAAAAATTAAATTTTTCGTACTAAAAAAATGCTTTAAGAAACAATAAGAAAGCAATTCCACATGGAGTCTAATGTTTCGTTTGAGATAGCTTATTTAATATTAAGTAGCTTTTTAGTTCAAAAAATTCAAGTTTAAAATATTTTTATTATTAGAAAGCAAACATAACACATAAATTATACCATATCTTATGTTCTTGGATATACGCCTATCACATTATTACAATTGTACTCATATATGTCTTAGTCTATATATAGAAACTAGGGATGTAAGGCTGGGCGGATAGAATTAATACTTTCTTCTCTTTATCTCTGTTTAGCTTCCTGTTCTATTTCCCTTTCTCTGTGTTTCTACATGGTATCAGACATGTCAAGATCTTGAGTTTCTTTCTCTCATGGAGTCCTCCTCCGCCTCTTCTCAATCCACCACCTCCTCGGCTGTACCGCTCGACACCATCGAAATACCAGCTTCCCTCAAGTTCGTCGTCTCCAACCTTCGTACTCTGGTCCCAATGCAACTCACCACGGACAACTATGCGATTTGGAGTAGCCAAATCATCAAGCTTCTTCGTTCCAATGGTTTTGATAACTTTCTTGCATCATCCTCCTCTCCGCAAGAACCTTCGTCGGAAGATTGCAACCCGTCTCACATCGCGTCTGCGGCCTAGTCTCATACCAATCATAACCTTTTGGCCGCAATCTGCTATAAGATTTCACCAACTACTCTACCCTACGTTTTGCATCTTAACTCCACTGCTGCAATTTGGAAGGCTCTTGAAACTCAATTTCAATCATCGAACCGTTCAAAAGTCATTCAGCTCAAGAATGAGCTACGCAACGTATCGATGAAAGACCAATCGATGATCCAATATCTCACTATCATCAAGAATCTCATCGATCAGATTACTGTGGACGGCTCCACTATTGATCCCAAGGATACTATAATGTACATCTTGAACGGCTTACCTCCTCCCTATCAAGCCTTCAAAACAACGATCCGCACCATGCAAAACTCCCTTAGCCTTGACAACTTCTACTCACTCCTCATTAGTGAGGAGATTCATGTCCACAATGTCACTTTAAGAACCATTCCCACTGCAGATTCGCAAATAGCCCGGTATACTGTCCGAGGTCATTCAAGAAGAACCAGAGGGCGGTCTCAACAAAATACTCAATACACCAGTTGTCCTCAGAAACCGATCCCTGTTTGCCAGATCTGCAATATGAAAGGGCATCTTGCGGTTTCTTGCTGGCATCGCCTCAACATAAACTACTCTCCGCCGCCGCAATCCTCCAACACAACTAAAGCACTTGCTACCACTACCGATCTCCTGCACAATGACTGGTACCTCGACTCTGGAGCCTCAACGCATATGACCAACACCTTCGAAAATATCTCCAACTCCTCGATATATTAAGGTTATGATTCCATAACCATTGGCGATAGAAGGAACATTTCGATTGCTCACTCAGGCACCGGCATCCATCCTACCCCGACTCGTAAGCTAAAGCTGTCCAATCTTCTTCACATTCCCAATATTTCTTATAATCTTTTATCTATTTCTAATCTCATGAAAGATAATAATATATCGATCACATTAAATCCTACTGGTTTTCTTTTTAAGGACCTGACAACGGATCGCATTATTCTTTGCGGACCTTGTAAAAACAGGCTTTATCTTATCGCGCCATCTCACACGTCTCTCTCTGCACTCCAGGCTACCCGAACCACCTCCGATGCCTGGCACAATAGGCTCGACCAACCTTCGGCCACCCTAATCAACCCACTATGCAGCTCATAGCCACTGCTCATCCTCAACTTCATATACCCGTTTCTGCTTCTGTTTGTGTTTCTTGTAAAACTTGTAAAGGACACAAATTACCTTTTGAAAATTCTTGTAATACAAAGCTCTATCATCTTGAACTTTTACACTCTAACGTTTGGGGGCCTTCACCCGTGACCTCTACTCAAGGTTTTCGGTATTACGTAACGTTCATTGACGACTGCTCTCGCTTCACATGGCTGTTTTCGCTTGAAAACAAATTCGAGGTACCTAATATATTTATTAACTTTAAAAAGCTTATTAAAAACTAATCCACCTACAAGATTAAAATTTCCGAATCGATGGTGGAACTGAATACCTAAATAATGCTCTCACTCAGTTTCTTCGATCCAACGGCATCCAACATCAACTATCATGCCCTTTCACTCCAGAGCAAAACGGTGTGGCATAACGTAAGCATAGGCACATTCTTGAAACCATAGGAACGCTTCTTCATCAAGCATCTATCCCACCTCAGTTCTGGTTGGAGGCAAACCTCACAGCTGTATATATGTTTAATCATCTACCCTCAACCACGATTTGCTCTGTCTCTCCATTTAAAATATTTTATAACAACGCCCCATCCTATTCTCACTTTAAAACATTCAGATGCCAATGTTTTCCGCTCACTCCTACTCAACTTCATCACAAGCTTCAACAAAATCTAATCCGTGCGTCTTCCTCGGATACTCTAAACAGTACAAAGGTTATAAATGCCTCAATCGACATCTCACTCTATCTCTATTTCCCATCATGTAACTTTCTCATAAAATTCTTTCCCTTTTCAAAATACCACTGATCAGAAACTCATCAACAATCTCGTCACCACTTCCTCTCTTCTCTTACCAACCTTTTATATTCAGCAAAAATCTAATCTGCCTTATCAGGATCCCACAATACATCTTAACACCTCTCAACAAACTCACCCAGCTACGCCTACCCACCCTTATTCCACCATACAATCTGTCTCTCCTACCCTATCTGCTACTTCCTCCACCCAACTAAATCAACACATCATGCCTCAACACTCTATGATCATTCGGCTGAAGACTGGCTCCCTCAAACCGTGCAATAGGCTGAATTTACTTCATCACCAATCCCCTGCTAGCACATCCGAACCTACTACATATCAAGAAGCCATAAAATCTTTTGAATGGCGACAAGCTATGGCGACCAAATTTTTAGCTTTGCACAAACAGGGGACCTGGACTCTTGTCCCTCCCCTACCTCCGCTTTTATCTTAGGCTGCAAATGGGCCTTTCGCACAAAATTGCATATGGACGGTTCAATCGCTCGATTCAAATCTTGTCTAGTGGCTCAAGGAAATCACCAAGAACATGGCATCGATTACCTGGAAACTTTTAGCCCTGTAGCAAAACTCCCAACAGTTCGTATCCTCATAGCGGTTGCTCTCTTCCACAATTGGGAAATTCAACAATTTGATGTTGAAAATGCCTTCCTACATGGACAACTTTCAGAGACGGTGTACATGCGACAACCAAAAGGCTTTGAAGATGCCTCAAATGTGGACCACGCCTGCTTACTTCACAAAGCTTTATACGGTCTTAAACAAGCACCACAATAGTGGTACAATATGTTCACAAGTCACGTTACCTCTCTTGGATTCCAGCACAGTCAAGCGAATCCTTCCCTGCTAACATACAAGAAAAATTCCATTCAAATTTATCTGTTAGTTTACGTTGACGACTTTTTGATAACAGGTAATAGCAAAAAGGCTGTTTCAGAACTCATAAAATAGCTGAGTGCTCGATTCCATCTGAAGCAACTTGGCCTAGCAAATTAGTTCCTTGGCATCTGCATCAAGTATACCTCAAACTCTTATTTCTTATCACAACAATCTTATGCAGCTTCCATCGTCCAGCAAGCAGGTCTCACGGATCTTAATCCACTGGCAAACCCAACAGCCACCAAGCTCCTGTCCAATATCACTCCTGATCCCACGCTTTTCGATCCGCTCACGTACAGGCGTATAACGATATCACTTCAGTACCTTACATTAACGCGCCTAGATATTAGATTCGCTGTTAATATCATTTCTCAACATACGCATAATCCGTTACTGATTATATCTATTTGTTAAAATGTCTTCTCATGTACATTAAAGGAACTCTTGACTTCAGAATTCCTATCACAAAATTTGATCTACAACTCAGAACGTTCTCCGACGCAGATTAGGCCGGCGATCCCTCATCCCGAAAATCAACCACCGGCTACTATACTTTTCTCGGTCAAACCCTCATCTCCTGGGCCGTCAAGAAACAGACTACATTGGCAAGATCATCCATTGAATCTGAATACAGGGCACTAGCCGCAGCCATAGAAGATATAATTTGGATCAAACGTCTTCTAACTGATTTCAACTTAGATCTACCCAACTTATCTGATATTTTTTGCGACAACACTTCCGCCGTCGCTCTCGCCAACAATCATGTCTTCCACCCCAGGACAAAACACATTGAAATAGATCACAAGTTTATACGTGATTAAATACAAAACAATCACATAAGGCTACTTCCTATCAGCTATATCGACCAGATCGTTGATATCTTTACTAAGAACATGACAACACCACGGTTCCATTACCTTCAGCTCAAACTGACGATAACCAAAGATCCATCAGTTTGCGGGGGCATATTAAAAAGCAAACATAACACATAAATTGTACCATATCTTATGTTCTTGGATATACGCCTATCACATTATTACAACTGTACTCATATATGTCTTAGTCTATATATAGACACTAGGGATGCAAGGCTGGGCATATAGAATTAATACTTTCTCCTCTTTATCTCTATTTCTCTTCCTATTTTCTTTCCCTTTCTCCGTGTTTCTACATTTATACTGATTAAAAACATTGAAAAAATGTTTCAAACAAAGTCTAAATGGTGAGGATTCATTTTAGAATTTTTTTTAGTTTTTTTTGGTTATTATTATTGTTTGTGTTATGCTAAGCATGTTGTTTGAAATCAAAGGTATGATTTTCATGAAATTTAATGAAAATATTTTTTTCTCCTCAGAATTTTGATTATAAATTTGATGTAAAAAGATTTTGAACTTAAAAATTTGATGATATTTTTTTAATTTTATTATTAAATTATTTGAGTTTTAAAATAACAATAATATCTACATCTTCGAATCAGAGAAAGATTTTTTTTTTTAATCAGAAAAAAGATTTGATTGTCCATTCAATCTGATAAAGTTTTTTTTTTTAAAAGAAAATTGACAAAAAGTTATCCAATAAGAAAAAGTGGTCGTTTAATAAATAGTTATAAATTAAGGAAGAGCTATCAGCTACAGTGGCATGATATAATCATGTAAAAATAAAAATATTTTCGCATAGGAGAGAATTAGAAGAGAACAGTGGCTCATAAAATTTGTGGTAGTTTAAAATCAAAATTGTGATATGATTGAAGACTCATCAAGTAAAAAGATTTTAAGTTCTAACACATCAAGATTAGAATTCTTAATTATATTAGAATTCTTATGTCAAAAATTCAAGAAAGTAATAAAATCATGGGTCATAACCACTGGGGGGAACTGCAGTGAGTGCATAGGCCTCATAAACCTAACAAGTATTTTTTTTTTAAAATAAAATGCTAAAATTTATAAGCGAAGCAATATAAAAATAAAAATCTAACTCTCTTTATTGTGTAGTAATCCTTGTTGACTATCCACCGAGGCTTAGAGTGGTTGGTGGTAGTGGTGTCAATTTCGGGTCACGGGTCGGGTTCGGGTCGAACCCGAAACTGACCCGGCACTATTCAGGTCAACCCGAACCCGACCCATTTTTAAAAATGGGTCAGTTTTCCTGACCCGAACCGACCCGCTTCGGGTCTGGGTCAACCTCCAACAAAAAATGGCTAATTTACGGGTCAAAAACGAGTCAATCTCTTTTTTTCGGGTCAAAATCGGGTCAATCTTGGGTTGTTGGGTCAAAATTGGGTTTTCGGGTCAAAATCAGGTCACTTTCGGGTCAATTTTGGGTCAAAGGGTTAACCCAAACCCGACCCATTTCGGGTTCGGGTTGACCCTAACCCAAAATTTTCGGGTCGGGTTTGGGTCGGGTTTTCGGGTCGTGTCAAATATTGAAACCCCTAGTTGGTGGGCATGCATGGTTTGGAATCCTCCATCCCGGTTTCAAATCCCCTCTAATACAGCTTAGCCTCTTTAATGGGGCCAATAAAGTGTGGGCCTGATGCTAACGCTCCCTTTGGAGTGTCAGTGGGTAGATACACCCCTTAAAAAAAAAAACTTGTTGACCGAGTCCAAAAGAAATTTACAGGTGCAATCCTCGATCTCTTCATTGGGGAGCTCCCATCGACGAAGTTGTGTCGATGTGTCATCCGGTGAATCCCTTCTAACTCTCTCTCTCTTTCTCTCTCCCCCCTGCAATTTTGAAAATTCTATTGAAACTGTGATTGTTTATTGATCTCATATAAATAAATTATAAAATAGAAGCTTGCAATACATTATTATTGATATTACATCTACTTATGCATTTAAAAATTTAAATGTATTGGAGAGCTTGCGTAAAAATTAAAGAAGACTATGATAAATTATATTTATCCTTTGGTATTCTTACTCATAAAACTTTCTTTGATATCACCAATAGCTACATCAACGATCGAACGAGCATTATTCAATATAAAGATTACAAATATTCATTTGCAGAATCTCATGGGGGATTCTTGGATTAAAACAATTTAATTATGATACGATACAATAATTTCAAAATACGAAGTCTCCAAAAATAAATTGTAGGAGACATAAAAAGAATATAGACATCATATGCTCTCAATTGTAAGTTTTTTTTTATTTATAATTTATTATCTCATAAAAATAACTCTAACAAAAAATTAACGGAGTCGGATGATGTTAATCTGATGACTATGGTCGAACAATAATGATTAAATGATTGTGGTCTAGCAACCTCAGTT
>NW_021319518.1:1277080-1304185 GCF_001605985.2 Dendrobium catenatum | reverse complement strand
TAACTTCATACAATATGAATAAGACTTAAAAAAATTTTCTAGCATGGTTTGATTATTTACTTTTTGGAGGAACCCTCAGGTCAAATCGTCCAGTACATCTAAAATTGTATAATATAATTAGTTTTAAAAAAAATTAAAAATTTTGCACTCCCTTAGTTTGTGTGTGCACGGTTATCCAATTACAATCACACTCTCTCAGACTCAAGAAAATTATAAAAACTACAGACTTTAAAAATAGTAAACTCTAATCTAATCTAACTTGAAGTCTTTAGTAGTTTGGAGTATGATTTTTCTAAAATGATAGTACACACAAATAACAAAAGTATTATTATTTTTATATATTAGGAGAAATAATAGTCAATATAATAATATTTTGGAATCATAAAAAATACACATGACATGAAATATAGTTATGAAAAATAAGTTGCAACAATCTCCTCTTATTTGATAATGGCAAATAATTCTTGTTTGAGTTAACATTTAAAATAATTTTTCTTCTTAGTTCTCCATAAATGAATGACCAACTAAAAGACAAGGGGTTCCCATTAAGATAAAAAAAAACATAAAAACTAAAAATAAATAGCAAACAACAACTACTCAAATAAAAAATAATTCAAATAAAAACACGAACTCAAACAAGCATTCAAACATTCAAAATATACACACATTCTCTCAAAACATACACATACACACACACATTCATACTAAACGCACAATACATATTACTCACATACATCAATCATTAATCAATATTTTGACTCCGCCTTTTGATAACAACAAAAAAGGAAGTACATGTTGAATGAAAGGTTTCTGTAGATAAACCAAAAGAGTTGAAGGAGAAAAGGATTATAAACCAATTGTAAATATAATATCAATTTTGTAATACCAAAAAGAAAAAATTTAAAATTTTAAATCAAAGAACAACTAAGATAAGAAAAGTCAATCGGAATCATTGTTCATTCTAGATAAATTAAATAAAAAATGATTATTACAAAAATAAAAAAATGAAGATTAGTTAACTTCGAATTCAATATTGAATATGATTATTAATTGGATGGATTTGAATTAAAGATTGAATAGTATTGGAAAGAATAAAATAAAAATTTCAATTGGTGATATTACACATCTTTTCAAATATTTATGGCACACCTTATGCATCTTTTCTATTTGGGCTAATTTTGTGCCTCTTTTTACTTTGCGAACCATTACACATCTTTTTTATTTTTGTATGCTTTGTGCATTTCCTTTTTTTTTTTACTTTTTGGGTCTTTTGAATATTAGTAATCTAAATTGAAATTTCATTAATAACAAAAATAAACATATTAAAAAAAACACATCAATCTTACAATAATTATAACTTAAATATGTTTATCTAAAAGAGCATGAAATTGACCTCCTTATATAAATCTAGTTATAATTTTAATTTTAGCTTTTTGAAAGATTAAATTCAGTAAGGAAATTAATTTGTATAGCAAAGTAATTGATAACCCATTTCAACGATCAACTACAAAAGATTTTTTTTGTTAAAGACAAACATTTCAAGAAATAATACATGTTAACAAAACATATCACATTGCATTGATTTTCAAGTTCATACAAAAGCAAGATCAATACATGACAACACTAACATATGACAATACTGAAATAAAAAAAATACATCTCAATAGCAGACATAACAACTTAGAAGAAAGAATAACATAGAAGTATAACTAGAAATCTGAGGGGCCCTGATCTAGAGGAGGTGGTTGGTTGAACATTAAAAAAGTAGCTATTCATCATAACTACATTCATATTGACTGTGTCAAATTAACCATAGATCCAACCCATGTCTTCCTGATATCTGGTATCATATTGGTTTAAGTGATTCTCAATTTGATCAAAGCATTGATCAAAATGAGTCTCCATTCTATCAAAGAGCTGGACCATTTCCTCATAAAAACTCTAGTCAGGTTCAGGTGCGAGAGCAGGAGCTCCCCCTTCTTCTTGGGAATCATCACTCTCAAAACTCTGATCCCGTCCAAAAAGTACCCTAAAAGAGGCATCAGTGAAGTAAATAGGAAGTTCTGTGGGAGGATCAGAATAGATCAGATTGTACTTCTTTTCTAGGATATAGGCTACTAGATGTCTTAAAACCATGTTTTTCTTTCTTTTATGATATGGAAGTCCAATTTCAGAAAGATTATAAATATAGTCCATGATGAGTTCGGCTTCATTAAAGGGGTTTTTAGTCATAATCATATAAGAGAATGCAGACAAAAGTGGAGTCATATTTCTGTGATCACCAACTTTTGGGATAAATAAAGTTCTTAAAATATGTTGGATGACCCAGACATTTTGATTTAGAGTGTAAATCCTAGACAAATGAAATACTTAGGAGACTCCTCTAAGAGTTTGATTAATTTCAGTCCAATCAAAATCAACTCTTGAGGTCAAAGTGTGGGCTCAAATCCCTTAGTTTCTCAGACGAAGAAAGTTATATAAATCTTCCTTGGTAATTTCTACTTTTTGTTTCTGAACATATGAAGTAATCCTAGAGTGGTCCTCATTAACTCTCATCTTGGCCAAGAAGTATTGGAAAGTCTCTTTGTGGTAGGCATATATGAAAGTAAGGATAAAAGAAAGTTGATTCAAAGTAAATAAGGGCCTGAAAGAAAAGTAAAGATCACTCTGAATAAGAAGTCGAGAAGGGGTGATTTTTGCAGTAGAATATCTAAAGTAGGCATCCTCATTCTCCTTAGATAGAAAGTTATCATCCCTACTACTTCTAGAAGAAGAACCCTTAGAAAGACGTGGATGTTTACTAGAACTTTCCATTCCTAAGATGAGGGCTCTAGAGGATTTTGAAATGGATATGAAAGTGAATGAAAAGGATTTCAAAGACTCTTCTAATTAAAAGAAAATAGCCTATCGTACCGTACAAAACATAGATCATACGTATAATTTTAAAATCATTTAGGATAAATTTTTTTTTCATACGTACGAATGGAAATGGCAAAAAATGAAACAACTTTTTGTAAAGTGCCATTTATGAGGCATCCTTTCGTATAGACTTTTTGACCATACAATCATATAGAGAAATAAGTGTTCATCTGGGATGATCAAAATATTAAAGATCATTTTAAACATGGTTAGGTTCGTCCCCTACAGAAGCTGACAACTGAATCGTGTAGACAAAATATGTATGATCATCAGTTAATAACTGACTCCAACTGATAAACCGTCCCCATGCATATAGATGAAATTATATATATTGTACAATATGATTATATTATCATACAATATGAACCCTCTAAAAAACTAAGTTTTGCATGCTCAACTCTGAATCCTACCATGCACATGCTACTGAATTCGTATGGAATGAAAATAATTTTTTACAGTACGAACCAAGCACTTAGAAAATAAGGCATGATAATCAGAAAATCTTCTTAAAACCAATCATTTTTCATCACGTGATATGCTTCATAGTAAAAATAAAACTAAAATGAAACTTACAAAACTAAACGCACAAAAATGAACAAAATAAATAAAAAGAAATAAACTAATTTACAACACATCAAGTTTGCTGAATTTTTAATTTAAGCATTAAGATTTATCACATCTAACCTAGTTCTTAAGGTGCTAAAACTGTCAAAGGCCAATAGTTTTGTAAAAAATATCTGCAAGTTAAATTTTTGTAGTAACATGATTTAATTTAATCTCTCCCGTAGCTACATGATCTCTAATATAGTGATGCCTTATGTTTATATGCTTGGTTCTAGAATGTTGAATAAGATTCTTTGAAATGCATATGAAACTAGTATTACCATAAAAAAATTAGAATTGTGCAAGTTAAAAATTCTAAATCAATCAATTATTATTTTAACCAAAGAATTTGTGCCACACAACTACCTAAGACATTATATTCTGCTTTAGTAGTTGATAGTGCTACTGAATTATACTTTCTACTATACCAAGAAACTAAAGAGTTTCTTATAAATTGACAAGTTCTAGATATACTTTTGTAATCAACCCTACAACCTATAAAATACGAATAAAAATATCCAAAAATTTCAAACGAAGAGTTATGCACAGGATATCAGATCCTTAAGTTTTGAGTTCCCAAAAGATATCTCAGAGTTCTTTTTACTACTATCAAATTTGATTTTTTGGATTAGATTGAAATATAGCACACGAACAAATGCTGAACATTATATATGGTATGTTAATAGTTAAGTTAAGTAAGGATCTAATTATACCTCTATTTCTCTTTTAATCTATATATTTTCCCTTTGGATCGTTATCTAATTGAACTGAGAAACTCATATGTATACGAACTAGTTTAACGTTATCCATTTCATATTTCTTGAGAATTTTCTTAATATACTTCAATTGATTAAAAAAATTTCCTTCCTCATTTTGCTTTATGTTAAAATCAAGAAAATAATTCAAATCTCCAATTAAACTCATCTCAAATTCACTACTCATTATTTTTTAAAAATTATTGCAAATATTTTATTTGTAGATTCAAACAAGATGTCATCAACATATATTTGAACAATAAGTATATCATCTCCTATCTTCTTAAAAAAGAGAGTGGTGTCCACACTTCATTTCACAAAAGATCTCTCTAATAAGAAAGTGCTTAATCTCTTATACTAAGCCATAGGTGCCTATTTCAGTCCACACAATATCTTTTTTAATTTATATGCATGATTAAGGAATTTAGAATTTTTAAAACCTGGAGGTTGCTCAACATAAACATCCTCTTATATCACCCCATTTAAAAAGGCCCTCTTGGAATCCATTTGATATAATTTAAAACGTTTAAAATAGGTAAAGGCTAAAAAAACCCTAATTACTTCAAGTCTGGCTATAGGGGAAAAAGTCTTTTGAAAATCAATCCATTCTATTTGATTATACCCTTTGACTACTAATCTCGCTCATAACTCCTGAATCATTCATTGTATTTTTAAATACCCACTTAGTTCTAATAATACTTTGATCCTTTGGGCTTTCAATCAATTCTCAATCATCATTTATTACAAATTGATTCAACTCTTTTTACATGGCTAAAATCCAAAATTTATCTAAAAGTGCCTAATTTATATTTGTGAGTTTAACCATCGATATAAAGGTAGAATGATTCACCTCTTTGTTATGTCTATACCTAGTCCTCACACCCTCACTAGGTTTGTTGCAAATCTAATTTCATGACTTATGTTTTGATGATTGACAAACACTGTTAATTCTCTTGGACTGCTTGTTGCTTCTAACTTTTCAGGAATCAAAGATTGGACGAACAGACGAAGCCAGTTTAAGATTGTGTAGATCTAGGGTTGAGTCAATCTGTACTTTGTTTTTCTCTTCTTGAGTCTATTAGTAATTGTCAAAGAGACTGATGCTAAGTAACCCTACACACACACACTTGAGAAACTTAGAATTTCTGTTTTTACTCATATTGGCCAGGACAATATTTACATCATCTTGGACGATCAGGCTTAAAATCAAAAGTCTATATAAGGATTCTTAATTAAGGTAGCCTTCATTAATAGATCTTGCTGGACGATACATGTATCGGCTAGGATGATAAGCTCAAAACAGAAAGAAGTTGCCGCCATAGACAATTATGGTATATTGTATTTTTTTATTATCGGCCAGGACAATCATTGATCAACCTGGATGATATTCTCAAATTATACTTTAATTGATCAGGAAATCAAGGGAGTAATTAAGGATGATTGATACGATCATATCATCCTGGACGATCACAGGATCGGTCAGGACGATCTATTCAAAAACCTTAGTTACTTCAGGACGATAACGTAAGGAGTTAGCTTTTGGTTGTGGTTCTCTGCCAGCTTCAGGAGGAAGCAAAAGGAGATAGGTTCTCTGCCTTGCCGGGGTGGCAAAAAGGAGGTTCTTGTAAAGGCTTCTCCGCCTAGCCGTGGGGGCTAAAGGAGAGTCACGTTTGTAGTGCAATACTTGGAGGGTGCCTCCAAGGAGTGGATGTAGGTATAGTTGACCGAACCACAATAAATCTCTGTGTTCTTGTTTTTTTGCTTCCGCATTTTAATTTACGCATTTATTTTTCTCGTGGTGTGATTTTGGTTTATGTAATTTTTATTCTTTGTGAAAAGAAATTTTTAAAATACCAATTCACCCCCCCCCCTCTTGGTTAGCTTGGGACTAAGTTCATAGGGCTTAACATCCCTAACGAACTTTCAAGGTTCACCTAAAATAAATTCCTTACGGTGATTCATAGAAAATTTCCATTCTTTAGGCAAAGGGTTTTCTTTTTTCACTTTTTCTTTTAAATTTATCTTTTTAATTCCTTGGGAGTTATTTTTAATATGATCATCTTCCAACCTTGACTCTTCCAAAATGCTAGATTCATCAAACACAACATGTGTGATCTCATAAATTACTAAAGTTCTCTTATTAAAAACTCTATAAGATTTTCTAACACTAGAGTATCCAAGAATAATCCCTTCATCAGATTTTTGATCAAATTTTCCTAAAGGAGTTCTCCCATTATTATGAATGAATGCCTTATATCCAAAAATATGCAAATGTAATAAATTTGGTTTTCTTCTCTTAAGAAGTTCATAGGGTGTCTTATATAATTTAGATCTAATGTTCACCATATTCAGAACATAATAAGTTGTACTAACCGCTTCAGCCCAAATTTTTTTTTTTTTTTGGAAGTAAATATTCTGCCAATATGGCTCTAGAATCTTTAATTAATATTATGTTCTTTATTTCTACTATTCCATTATACTGAGGGATTCTAGGAGCTGAAAAATTATGATCAATTCCTTTCTCTTTATAAAAATCTTCAAATTTTTTATTTTCAAATTCTCCTCCATGATCACTTTGAATTGATAAAATCTCACACCCTAGACTTTTCTTTGAATCAACATAAAAAACTTCTAAATTCCTCATGAAAATTTAACCCAAGTGAATCTAAAAAAATCAAAAACAATCACAAATCCAAATACTTTATCTCCTAGACTTATAGTGCTAATTGGTCCAAAAAGATTAATGTGAATGATTTCCAACAGTTTTCTAATTCTAAGAACCTTAATGGAATGAAAGGAGGACTTTACCTAATTTCATAGTTGATATGCATCACACAGGTGATTCTTAGTAAAGTATAGTTTTGGTATTCCTCTAGCTAGTTCTTTTTAGATAATTTTTTTAAGATTTTTCATGCTAGCATGACAAAGTCTCTTATTCCATAACCATGATTCATCACTAATTATTTTTAAATAAAAATTAATAAGAGATTTAATATAATTCAAATCAAATATTTACACATTATTTACCCTAATTCTATTCAAAATGTTAATTCCATTTTGGCTTATTATGCAGCTGGTGGGAAAACATTTTATACTATAACCCTTATGACATAACTGATTAATACTCAGCAGATTATGCTTTAAGCCTTGTAAAAGTTAAAAATTATCAATGAAAAAATAGTTCAAGTTTCCAATCATACCTGTGCCTACCACTTTTCTAGTGGTATTGTCTCCCAGTATAACTTTGCCTCCATTCATAGCTTCCAGCGATATGAATTGTATAGTGTCTCTATTCATATACTTAGAACATTATCTATCCAGATACCAAATGCTCTTATGAGGTCTTGTATAAGAGCATTTCTACACGATAATCAAACATTATTCTTGGGAACCCAAACAAGTTTTGATTCTCCTCTTAGAGAAGTTAATCTAGATGTATATTTGATATACTTTTATTTTATGCATCTTTGGTCTTTACACTAGATATAATTTACTATGAATAGTGAAAGTATGAGATATATGGCCAATCATTCCATAATAAAAATATTTAACTCCAAGAAAAAGAATTATTAATCTACGTGTGTGAAACTATCTTTTCCTAGATTTTAAAAAATTAGTCTTCTTATGAGGATTGAAAAATTATTCAAGTGTAGATATAATCCTGTTTTCCTCAAATGCTTTCAAGTCAGCTTTAAAAAATAAGTTAGCACTTTCTAACATAGCATTATCAACTTTTAAATAATTCTTTATAATATTAGATTCATACATAAATATTTTTAAATCATTTTCAAGTTTACTGTAGGATAATTTTAATAGTTTACGCTATTTTTTCTATTAATCAAACTCATCCAATAGTTTCATATGGTTGCTATCAATCAGTGTGTGATCTTTCCTAAGGATTTCATGCTTTTTTGTAAATCTAGAAAATCTAAATTCAACCTAGCATGCATCTTTTTCAATTTTCTATATTCAATACTAATTTTTTTAGAAACATCGAATAAATCTTCACAGGTTAAGTCACATACTTCTTTTAGATCTTATTAATCAAGATTGTCGGCCATCAAACACAGGTTGGTGACTTCCTTTTATACTTCTATTTTTAAAGAATCTAAAATTGAGTCCACCCAAAATGCTCTCTATAATCCCTTCTTGCCCTTCCTTATATTACTTTTCTCCTTGACCTTTCCTTACTAGGATTGACTTTAAGATTCAAGCAATCCAATTTGATTTATCCAGGCTTCCTGCATTTATAACTAATAACATCATTAGAATCCTTAGCATTTTTTATGGAACTTACCTTTATTCCACTATTGACATCTCTTTAGATTTCTTTTTAGAAAACTCCTGAATTTCCTTGGAGGATTAAATTTGAAAAGAGGAATTTTGACTAGAGAGAGAAGTTTAGAACTGTAGGTTTTAGCGTGAGGCTCTGCTAGGTTTGCTCCTTTGTAATTTCTGGCCGCCTCCTCCTCTGCTACACTGGGGAGAATATCCTCCGGGATGTCCTCCTCCAACCTTCCCCTGCTCCTCCCCCTAGTAATCCTTCCTTCTTTGCTAGCTTTCCTCGAGATTAGAAGAGTCTCATCACCACTCAGCCTCTTGTGTCAAATGAGTTCACTTCTTCAAATTCTCACCATCCGATCGAGAACGCCACTGTTCACTTCACTTCGGCTCAGTTTAACGCTGGATCTCCAGACTGGGCTCTATCTCATGCGGGGTATTCCATCAGCTGTTTAACTTATTATGAAGCCCTCTTCTCCACTATCAAAAAAGCTTGTTCTCTAAAGGGTTCTCTCTCTTTGCTGACCTTGGATGATGGTTTCTTCCTCCTTAAGTTTAATAATATAAAGGACTACGATATGACTTGGTCTTGAGGACCTTGGTTCTTTTTTGGTAAGCCTTTCATCTTGCAAAAGTGGACGCCATATTTTGTCCCTATACGTGAAGAGTTTCCATCGATCCCTCTCTATATCAAAATAAAAAACTTTCCACTTTCCTGTTGGACGCATGAAAAGAATTTCCAAAATTGCCATCTGCGTTGGGATACCTCTTGCTGTAGATGCCCTCACGGCAGGAAAAAATAGACTCACCTTTGCTAGGGTGTGTGTCCAGGTTAGCAATACCTCCCTTCTTCCTGATGAGATTTATTATACTGTTGACGGGAAAGTTTTTCGTCTCACTATTCTCTACGATTGGAAACCAACTCACATCCTCTCACTTCCTCTCACTGTTTCTCTCTAATCGCTGCATTTTTACTCAAGAAGGCACTTATGATAACTTTGCCTGCGCCTACCCGGGCAAGATCTAGATCAAATGAAACTCACTTAATGTGAGTTTCAAACCTCCTTTTACTTCCATCAGCTGGTTCATGGATTGTTGACTACGAACCTTAATGAGAATTTCTGTATTTTTGTGGTTTATGCCTCCAACTCTATGGAGGAAAGGAGAATGCTTTGGTATGAGATTTCTGAACTTGCCACTTCTATCTCGTCACCTTGGATTATCTTAGGTAACTTCAACTGCTGTAGATTTCCCTACGATAAAGCTGGTGGCTCTTTGCTTCACAACAACAAGCTTGTTGGATTTTTAAAATATTATTTTAAATATTGGGGCTCATGAGCTCTCTTTGGTGGGACACTATTTTACTTGGTTCAATCAGAGAACCAACAACCCCATTCATATCAAGTTAGATAGGATGTTGGTCAATGATGCTTAGCTGGAAAGATACCCGAATTCATTCTATATTGTGGACGATCCTTATATCTTTGACCATTCTCCCATTGTTTTGTAACATGGTGTTAATCATCATTTGAAACACAGGTTTCAATTCAAAAATTACTGGGTTTCTAAGTCGGAGTTTTGGGATGATCTTATCTCTATTTTTTCTCAAAAATTTCACAGTAGCCCTATACACTCCTTTTACCAAAAGCTCAAGACTCTCAAACTTAAGATCAAAACCAAAAATTGGTCCTCCTCTAACTCTCTGCAGAGAGAAATCACTGAGCTTAATCACAGCCAAAATTTCATTATCTCTCAACTTCAGGACTCTCCTCTTGACCCTAAACTCAACCTAGCTTTAAAGGATACCAATCATAAACTTACTGAGAGAAATGCTGAATGGTCTGATTAGATTATCCAACATTCTAAAGCTAAATGGATGTCTAGTGGTGAGGATGACCTCAAATTTCTATATTCTAGGATTAATGTTAGACACAACACTAATTTGATTAAAGTTATATCCATTATCAATGAGACTTATAATACTCATTCAAAGATCTCCAATGCTATCATTTAGCATTTCCAAAAGTTGCTTAATACCCCTCCTCCCCCTTCGAACCATGGCCGGGAAGCTTCTATTCTCCACAAACTCCCAGCTACTCTTATTCCCCAACTTGTATCCCCCATCACTGTGGATGAGATTAAGAATGTGATTTTCTCTTCCCCTAATCATTCGCCTCCTGGTCCAGATGGGTATACTTTTGAATTTTATAAATCCGCCTGGAACATCATTGGCAAGTAGTTATGTGAGGGTATTTTGTCCTTTTTTCCTATGGGCTCTCTTCCTAAGCAAGCTAAGGCTACTGCCATAACCTTAATTCTTAATAAACCTCATGCCAGCAACATCTCTAATTACAGGCCACCTCTCTTTGTAACACTTTCTATAAGATTATTGCTAAAATCCTGGCTATTAGGATGAGAGAGGTTATGCCTTACATTATTCACCCTAGCCAAGCTAGTTTTATTCAAGTCAGGATCATTATGACAACATCCTTTTAGCTTTGGATTTGCTTATGGAATTCAATGCTAAGGATAAGTATAAAATTTTTTGTGCTAAGTATGATATCCACAAAGCTTTTGATACTATATCAAGGGATTTTCTTCTAAACCATATGACTGCTAAAGGGTTTCCATCAACCTTTGTCTCTTGGATCAAAGGCTTCATATATGATGTTCATTTCTCGATTTCTATCAATGGTGCGCTTGAAGGTTACTTCAACTCTTCCTCTGGGCTCAAACAAGGTTGCCCACTTTCTTCTTATCTTTTCTGCCTAGTTATGGATAGCCTTTAAACTTTTTTGAGGAAGCCACTCTTAGCAACACTTTTCAAGGCATTGACTCTGGTAATGTCTCCATAACTCACCTTCTTTATGCTGATGATTTGCTAGTCTTTGGCAGGGCTACTGTTGAGAATGCCCACACTCTTAATAGCATCTTACTTGACTTTGCTAGCATTTCAGGTCTTTATGTTAACAGTACCGAAAGCATTATTATCTTTTCTAATAATGTGCCTGATGAGGAGGTCATATCTAACACTTTGAACATCCCTTTAGTTCACTCCCCTATCAAATATTTAGGCATTCCTATTTTTTGCAAGAGACTTAAAAAGTCTGATTTTCATACCCTTCTTCAAAAAATCCAAGGATCCTTAGATGGTTTGAAAGCCAAAAATCTTTCTGTTGTTGGTAGATTTCAATATCTCAAACATACTATCTATAATATCTTTGCTTATTGTGTTAGAAGTTCCATCATTCCCAAAGGGTGTTGCAAGGTGATTAACAGCTTTTTCTCCAAATTTCTGTATTATGGGGACATACACAAGAAGAAGCTTCATGTTATTTCATGGAAGGATACCTGCTTGCCTAAACATTGTGGGGGTTTGGGTATTCTTACCATTGACTCATTATACTATACTCTTGGTTGCTCATTAATATGGAGGTTTTACAATATTAACAGTTATCTTTTTAAATGGTGAAAGGCTAAATATGTGTCCTTTTGGAATACGAGTAGCAAGAAAATGGGTATTTACTGGAAGTTCCTCTGCGAGGTGGCTGCTAAGCTGTCGGACTCTTTTCATTTTAGCCTCAATGACAACTCATCTCTGTCATTCTTTTGGAAACCCTGGTGTTTTGGTTCCTCTATTGCTGATCGATTGAAGCTGGATAACCTGGTACATATGATCCACCCAAATAACTTAGTTGTTAACTCCCTTCTTGCTAATGGGAGATGGACTCTTCCCCCTAATTTTTTGACTCACTTGGCTGCTATCATTACCTCTGTTCCCATTTCTAGCAACCTGGGTAACTATTACTGGACTAATAATGCCAGGCCTACTTTTAAATCTTTTCATAAGTGCTTCTTTTTAGACCTCCAAATGGTTCCTTGGTTTAAACATGTCTGGCATAAGCATTATGCTTTACGTTTCTCTCTTTGCACTTGGATGGCTTTTAGGCATGGTCTTAAAACTGTAGATAACTTGCTCCTTAGGGGTTTGACTGTTAACCCCTTATGTGTTTTTTGTCATTCTACTAAGGAAACCACCTATTTTTTGAATGCTATTTTTCCTTCCATATTCTGGTGAAGGTCTTTCCTTGCATGAACTTCATGCTTTTACATCCCAATCTTGGCCAAGTTTTTCACTGCATTGATGATTGGGATATTGATAAAAGTAGAAAAAACATTTGTTACCTGCTACTATGTGCTATTGTCTACTATCTTTGGAGAGCTCGAAATGATAGTTTATTGGCAACTCTATTGACTGCCAATCTACTATTACTGCCAAGGTTAAACGTGTTGTGCATCTTAAAACCGTCAATTGGAAATGATTGCATCCCCTACTATTTCTTTGGTCTTTTTTCATTTGCTGTGGATGCCTTACTGGATGGAGTATTTGTTTCCTTCTGTGAATCAGCATTTCCTGGATGGTCTCATTCGGAAACCAGGATTCACATTTTTGAAGGACGATGATGAATGCAATCATTTTACACATCCCCTTGGATGGCCTTTTGGAAACCAGGGGAATCACACATCCTTTTGGATGAATTTTGTTGCCTGGGAGTGAAATTACTAGATGGACAAGAGGGGGGGGGGGGAATTGTGAAAACCTTTTGACAATAGTTAAAACCTAAGTAGAAGTTCTAATATTTTTGATGTTTTAAAATTTTAACATGAAAATTTAAAAAATTTTTCTTTCACAAATTTTTCCAAGCAAATATTGCAAAATAAAATGCACGCAGTAATAAAAGACAATAAGCAAAAAGCACACCGAGATTTTTATAGTGGTTCGGTCAAACCATGACCTACGTCCATTCCGCAGAGTCCTCCGCTCCAAGTATTTCACTACAAGTAATAGCTCTCCTTTTGTCCCCCTTGGAAAGGCGGAGAAGCCCTTACAGTACTCCCTTTCTCCAACCCGGCGTGGCAGAGTGCCAAACTCTGTTTTCAACCTCCTGGCGACGCCAGAGAACCTTCTCGTTTTTCTCCCTCCTGGAGAAGGCAGAGTACCTCGAGGTCATGGATGTAGAAGAGCCTTTCCCCTTGGAGATCCTCCCATAAATTCTTCTAGGGCCACAGGAGGAACAAGATGCAGCAAGTTCGGAGCAACCATATGATCTCCCTCACACCTCTTCTCCCTCACAACGCTCACCATCTCCTCCCTCTCTCAAACCCTAAAGAACTTCTCAAGAGCTCTCTCCCTCAGAATCCTTCTCTAACCACGTTATCCTCTATCTGATTCACACCCTCAAAATATGACAAGTTTTACATATAAAAACGGGTTCCAAAATCCCTAAGATTTCAAAAGTAGCCATTACTATCGTACAGTACGATTTATAATCATACAGTACGATATGTGTAAATAGACTTCATCCTGGTACGAAGTGGTATGAATAGTTCAAAAACATTCATACAGTATGATTTTAAATCGTACGGTACGTTCCACAACAATTCTGTTTGTACAGGACGATAGTCGGGACGATCAAACATCATCTTTGTTCATCGTATGGTACGATGGACATCGTAAAGTATGATGAGACAAAAATAAGAGATCGTCCAGGATGATATCCGGGACGATTATAATTTATCTCTGTTCATCGTATTGTATGAATAGGTTCTTACAATACGATGTTCAAATTATAATTAAGCTTGGATTTCTTGCACTAATCATGGGTTAAATTAAGTAAGTATTTAAAATAAATTGTACAGTACGAACGTGTTAGTACAGTACGAACAACGTAAAATAACTTACTTAAGTTAAAACGACGGCTAGGGTTTTGTATTTGAACATATCGTACAGTATGATTTACATTCGTACGGTATGATCTATTCATAGAATCGTCCTACAAAGCTCTGATCATACGGTATAAAATAACATCGTACAGTATGATCTAAGGAGAAAGAAAAATTCTAAATTTTTCATTTAAAATCACTCTCCCCCTGTGTGTGTGCATGGTTGCTCAGACTTTTATGCATTTTGTGGCCAGACTCAAGAAAGTAAAAATAAAATAAATACCAAAATACATTATCAGACTCATACTCCTAATCTACCCATTCTTGAGTCTTCCTGTCATCCTGAGTAGCTTGTGATCTTCCTGAAATGTTTGTACTCACGAACAATAGCAAATAAAATAATATTCAATGAATATATAATTCAAACGACATTATTTGTCATCATCAAAATCTCAAACTCGAGGTCATGGGTTGTAACAGGGAGCTCTATACGATTATTGCTTTTCTGAGTCCTTATGTATTTTGTTATTTCCATTCTATTATAGGTTTATTTTATTAAGCAGCTTTTTTACTGATAAGGTTTTGATGTCTATTGCCGGTTTGTTGTGGTTGCAGACTTTTTTCTTACTGTAATTCCTTCATTTTTGAATGAAATGGGCTAAGGCCCCAAATTTCTAAAAAAAAAACAAAAAAAGAATTTTGACTAGAGCAGGTAATGATTTCACACTTTTTCATTAATTTTTTTATTTTATTATATTACAAAGATCAACAGAGAGGACGGACTTATCTGTTATAACCTGAATTTTCAAATGGATCTTATCCATATGTTTAGTTGATATAATAAATTAATAATGATAGATTTCTTATATATTGAAATGATTAATTCTTATGTATTAATCTTTTGTTATAGAGTAATGGTAATTCAGAGAAAATGATTTGTTTATTGAGATACTTTAATTTCTTAATTTCATTTGAGCATTAATACATGCTAATTGTGGAACTAGTGAACAGTCTTTTGACTTTTTCCTCAGTTAATTATGTAAGCACTTACTTATGTTGTAATAGAACAAAGAAATCTATACTTTCTTTTTAAAAATATTTTGCCTACATTTTTTTTATCAAAGTTAAAAATATTTTATTTTTCACTAATATAATTAACAATTGGAATTACTTATAGGGATAAAATTAATTATTTTATTTTTTACTACAAAAAACATAAACAAAATTTTAGTAATATAAAATTCAATATTTAAACTTTTGTTCACATGCACATGGAATAAAAAAAATTATTTGAAATCTTGGCTGCAATTTATTCTTTTAGAAAAATATCTGAAATATTTTATGTTATAATATTGCATCAGATTTCCATTTTTGTGATGAACTACATTTTTGTGAATTCCACTAAGCGCCATAACAATTTCTATTCACAATTAGCCTTTTCTCTCATAAATATGCACTTTTGTTTTAAGTTAAATTTTCGTTCAGAAGATTTTGTTGATAAAAAAACCCACACAGAGTTTATAAACAAGAAATAGAAATTGCTGTGGAAAAAAATGACTATCAAGATTTAATGTGGAAAAATTTTTTAATCTAAAAAAGATCGTAGAGCCACACAAAATAAGGAAATTCACTATAAATATTGGGAGAATTTGTACACATGTCTTTCTTTTACGCTCTCTCCTCATCACTTTTTATTCATTCCACTGTTCTCTACACATAATATATAAAGAGACAAACATTAAATTAACCAAGGGCACAATTGTTGCAACATTGTGGCACTAGGTTTCGAGTTTAATGACACTCCTCTCTTTGAATTTAATCTAGAGTGTTGTGGCACTCCATTCTATATATCTCCTACTTGACTATACAGTGTCGCATTGTTGTACACAAAAAAAACGTTACAAAAAACTAGAACCCAAGCACATTGAGGACCCGTGCAACCCCTCAGTAAGCTCAACCAACATAATTGAGGACCCATACGGTAATACAATTTTATTGATTGACATAACTAGATTCTACACAAAGCTAATAAATTGTTATATTTGTGAGTTAAATTTTTCTATTTAGTAAAATAAATTACCCATTTTGTAAAAAATCAAATTATTTGTTGTAAAATCCTCTAATTAACAAAAAATTATCTTATTCCCTAGACTAAATTCTCACTTAGAATACTATCCAAAATTTGTTTGTACTTTTATTTTCTTTAAAAAGTAACAAGTTATGTCGTGGGAAAGTTGCAAGCATATTTTAACTTTTCAACACTCTTCATTAGCTATTACGTTAGCTATAAGCCAAATCTAACGGTCGATACAAAAAATTGATAGGGATGCAGTTAATTTATAACATCATATCTAAGTACAACTTAAGAAAAAAAAATGATCAATTTAGTAATATAAGATCTAGCTCAAATAATAGACATTTGTTACCTTCTTTATATGTCAAAACCCTTATTTGATCTCTTCTTCCACAACCTAACCTTCACTTAAACCAATGATTTACATATTAAACTAAATTACTAATAACCTAATTATGCATAATAATCCACCTCCTTAAAGCTGCACCTCCACTTGGTTTACTCCTCCAAATTATCCAAAGTAGAGCTTCAAACTTCTATTCTCATGGAAACATCTTTTGTACTCTCCTATTATATTCCTTTCAATCGCTTCTTCTTTTTTCTTTTAATAGAGAGGAAGTTTCTAGTATCAGCATGAGAGCTTACCGAAGAAGACAAAGTCATTCATGTAAAGTCTTTATTGTCGAGCAGCTCCTACTCCATGTTTGATAAAAGTTTGAGAACATTTTCAATAATTTCTTAAAACCTTTTGGAGACTTTTTTATTATAAATTAATTATAATAAAAATAAATCATGCATCAATTAAGCTCATTTGTAAGATATCAAAAGCTTAAACAAGTTGCAAATGAAAAATAAAAGTTAATACATATATTAATTAGTTGTTCCAATTTTTAGACAACCTTGCATGAGCCCTTCCTTGCTTAAAGTGGTCCACAAGCACAGTCTGTGCTCATACCAGGCTCTTTAGAACAAGCCATCCCTTATGGAGCTCCTTCAATAGGACCAATCCCAAGTTGACTACATCCATCACCTGACCGCCCATGCCAACACATTCCTAAACCCTATTAGCGACACTCTTTTCTTGGAGTTCTCGTAAGCATCGGTCATGCTCTTGTTATGAATGACTATATAGTCAACAGAGGCCAAAACACCCATACCAAGTACTTCTAATTTATGTTCATCACGAGTAGCGATCTCAATTAGACCCAATATGTCCCGTACGTTAACTGTTATACATAAAAAGACCCATTTTTTGACTCCAACAATTATACCCAACTCAATTGATTTGGTTTCTCCTCTACCTCTAGCTATCTCTATCAGGAAGAATATGTTAACTATTCTTATTCAAACAGGTCCGTCAATAAAACGCCTTAACATTACCCTATGATACCATACACAACTTCCACTACAGCTGTGGATATAACAATATTGATAATTTCAGATGAGTAGATGGGTTATTAGATCTCAATCGGGAGTCTATTTTAATTATTTTTTAGATAGCTCAATTATTTGATAATATATTTTCATATTATCTACCATCAGGGTCTAGAGTAAATGGATATCTCAAACTAGGTAGCTCTCTCCTTGGTGTGAACTATCTAACGATGCTTACCAACATAAACCTGCCTTCCTACTACTTCCTAAATCTCATTTCCATTTCTATTGGCGGTACAAGGCTTGACTTTTCACTTACTGCAGCTGTGTTGGACTCCGGCATAACATTTATCCACCTTCCATGCACTGTCTACTGTGCTCTTAACAACATTTTCAAAAAAGAAATGACCAATTACACTACAACGCCACCATTTTTCAATCTCGACACATACTATGACCTCACAAACTAACCAAAGGGGAATGTTCTGGCTATTTCATTTATTAATGATGGTGAAGTGACAACTTGGTTAGATGGCACAAGGATACTTTATATGGCCAAAGTATCTCAAACATGCTTAGACTTTGTTTAAAATAATGATGATAGTGAGGTTATAATCATTGCTAATTTGCAAGAACACTTCTTCAATATAGTCTATGATGCGGGGAACATAAAAATAGGCTTTGGGAGTAATGGTTGTAGCTAGTGATAGATCGATCAAGTTGATTGGGTTAAATATAATGTACTGATGTAGCCTAATCAAATAGGTTTCAACATATTGGTTATAAAATTGGGGTGTGTGGGACAATAAATGTACTTATGAAAAAAATTTCAAATTTATTCAAATTTTATGAAATAATTAAATATCAAAGAAAAGTAACTTTATATGAGTTGATGAAAACTATTAAGAAGATGTGCTTAATTTCTTTATAATTAAGAGGGAATGATAACATTAAATGTTGGAGGTTAGAATTTTGATTATCAGAGATTATATGTCATCTTTGTTGGAAGAAGAGCTTATTCTTAAAAAGAATGAAGACTGCTTATTGTTATTATTTTTTTTCAGTGTTAGACCCTTACAAAGTAAAATCATCACATATTTTCGTCAACTTGACCCCTTCTAGTTCTCATTTTGGCTTCAATTTTCTTTTTTATTTTGTTCTGTAAAATGAAACATTTAAGGCTTGTGAGTTTTTCCAACATGTTTTGTCATACAACTTAACACCTTAAAGTTTTGATGCAACTAATCCCATATTCCTTAAATATGGGGACATTTAGGATAATTTAGTCAAACTCACATACCGATCACTTACATAACATTATAACACAAGTCCTTTTTTTTTTTGGAAAAACCACGGAGGGGCCTATGCGGTATTATAAACTAAGGATTACAAGGTCCTTAAAAGGGAATTCAATCTCTCTACTACTCCTGAGAGCTAAAAAAATAAAAGGAAAAGATAAAACCTATGAGATTGAATTCCCTACTAAGCAAAAGAACACAAAAACTTAGGTACATTCTACAGTGCACACGGATGAGCACCCAAAAAACCATAAAGGTGCAAAAAAGATTATTCGGCTCCTTAGACCAGCAACTTCGTTCAAGAACACGATCACCTTAATGGCAAAAGCTTGCAAAAATAAAGTAATAGACGAAAACATAGAAAATGCAATGAAAATAGCAAAAATACTGGTTATCACAGTAATGAATATCACAAATACCACCATTATTAATACAAACCTTCCAAAAATCATATTTTCTAATGATCTCACAGATGTTAATAAGGAGAACATGCCGAAAAGAATTTTAGAATTCCAGGGACCAAATAAGAAATCCCAACCCGCAATATAAGGTAGACAATAACCAAAGTGTAAATCCAAGCACCTGAAACAACACAACAGACAGCCAAAAGAATACAGGCAGTCTAAGCAGCAGGAAGAGTTACCAGGTAAAAACAACGTCACAGAAACCAGCACTTCGTGAACAGCTAGCAAACCAGGCATGTTACAGAAAATTCCCACCAAACTAGCAGGATTCAACCACAACACCCTCAACAATCAGATATAAATACTTAACGTAAAAAAATAAGAGCTTGGCAGCCCCTCCAGAAAAATTGAACCCACATAGAAATAACAGCAGCCCCTCAACAACAACATTAACCTTAAACCATAACCACCCAAGCATACTAAACCCAACAAAAAAACTCTAGAATTAAACCATAGAAATAGAAAAAAGAAAAGCTCCAGCCAAAAGTACCCAGTAGCCAAAAAACCCATCCACAACATCAAGAATTAACATAAGGAACAGACTTTTTATCCAAGTAAACTAGGCTCCTAACTGGAATAGGCAAGTTAGATAAGTAAAACTCCTGCATAGAGTCAAGAGCCCAACCACAGCTAGCTAAAGCCTTAGCACAAGCATTGCCATTTCCTTCAATAGTCAAAAAGGAAACATTAAGCCTTCTCATCAGCAACTAAATATCCCTCCTTATGTAAAATAGATTTGATGAGCATAAATTACTATTACTCAAAATAGAAGACTGGATTTGATAAGAAGAGGAAACTTCCACCATAATATTAATATAATCTAGTGATAAACACAACCTTAAACCATAGAGGATATCAAAAGAAATAGCACTAGTAATATCACCATTGTAAATAGGACCCACAAAACCAAGAATAAAATTGCACTTAGAATCCTTGATGAGACCACCACAACCAACCTTAAAATTGTTGAAAGAAACATCAAATTTAATTTAAAAGAATTGTCAGGAGGAGTAAGACAACAAATACTTCTCAAAACCTTGTGATTGTTATCCACATCAAGATTAATCCTAAAATCAAAAGCAGCACTATGATACATATTGAAATTCTTAGCCTTGATAAGCTTAGCAGAAAAAAGATCTCTAATCTTATCTTTCACCTTCTGAATAATCCGACGAGGATTCATAACCTCACCATTATAACACGAATTATTCCTCTCCAACCATAAGTACCAAAGGATAGGAGAAGAAATAACATTCTAGATATTCCCTTTGGAATAAACAAACAAACACTTCAATAAAGCATAAATGGAAAACTTGGCATTAAAGAAGTTTAACTTTAAAATATCGTCCAAATGAGTCCAAGCATTAACAGCACAAGGGCCCGAGGAAAAAACATTATGCATGTTCTCCAAGTGATAACAACATTGACATTTAGAAGGAAGAATGAATCCACATTTTTTCAAATTATCATCTGTAGGAATGAAATTATATAAAAGTCTCCAAACAAAAATAGAAACCATAACAGGAATACTTTGATGCCATAACATTTTGAAAATAATAGAAGCTTCTTTCGTAGTTCTAAAGGAATGCCAGGCATCTTTTAAATAAAATTTACAATCTCTATTTAAAGAACACATCTGAATATCAAGAGTATTCATATTATGTGGGAGATGAAGAATTTGTTGAACAATAAAACTAGGCAAAATAGAAGATAGTTTATCCAAATCCCAACTGTGATCCTTGTAAAAGTAATTAACCTTCACACAAGCATTGGAAGAAGTATTAAGCATATAATTAATGAACTTACCATTCAACCAATGATCCAGCCAAAAGGAAATATTACCACTACCAAGACTCCAATAGATAATCGGCTCAACCACCAATTTAACTTTGCAAAGACGCTGCCAAACTTTAGAGTTACCTTTATTAAAACAACAAATGGTGGGGTGTTTCTTCCCACAATACTTCACATTCATAAATTTAGCCCAGAGGCTCACATTAGCTCTAAAATTATACCACATCTTAAAAGAGAAAGACATAGCCAAATTTTTGAAAGAATTATAGCCCAGAGCCCCTTCAACCAAAGTACCACAACATTTATTCCAAGCCTGCCAGTGTATTTTAGAACTATTACTAGTCCCTTTCTAGAAGAATTTATTAATTATTTTCTCAAGCCTATGACACATAGCCTGAGTAGGCAATAAAGTTTGAAAACTATAAACAAGGATAGAGTAAAGAATACTTTTAATAAGGGTTAATCTACCACCAAAACTAAGAAAGATAGAATCCTAAGATGAAAGCTTGTTATGCACAACTGATATTAAATCACAAAAAAGAAATGATTTTTTCCTACCCTTACAAAGAGGGACACCAAGATACTTTAAAGGTAAACCAACATGACTAAAACCACTCAAGTTTTTATTGACCAAAATACGATCCAAAGAAACTTTCTTAGTAGGAATGAAACCACATTTGTTTTGATTAAGGGCCAAACCACTCTCCAATTCAAAATGTTTAAAAAACAATAACAACTTACTAATTCTATTTAAAGAGGCATTAGTAAAAATAATAAAATCATATGCAAAGCATAAATGAGATATATGAATGCCAGCCAAAGTTTTAAAATACAAACTGGGATGCTTTTCAAAGAGATCAACCAGACCTCTTGAAATGTAATAAGTCGCAATGATAAAAAGGTCCGAGAAATATGATCACCCTGTCTCAGACCATGAGAATCCATAAAGAAACCATGAGATTTACCATTGACAATTATAGAGAAATAAGGACATTCAATACAAAGCTTAATGAGATTAATAAACTTAGAATCAAAAGAAAATAACCTCATAATATCATAAAGAAAAGACCAAGCAATATTATCATATGCCTTAGCAATATAAAGTTATAAGATCATATTCCCACCTCTCACTTTAGCATCCGAATCATGACAAAACTCCTAAGCCAAAAGAATATTATCCGCAATGGCTCTACCTTTAATAAAACCCATTTGGAAAGGAGAAATCAGATTAGTCAAGCAAGTAGATAAACGATTCATTAAAATTTTAGATATCAACTTATAAAACATGTTCAAAGACTAATCAGATGAAAGTCATTCCAAGTAGAAGCAAAATGTTTTTTAGGAATAAGCACTATAGAAGTAGCAGTGAAAAATTTAGGGAAGACATTACCATAAAAAAAATCAAGCATAGCAGAAAATAAATCATTACCAATGATATCCCAAGTATTATGAAAAAAAATTTGAAGTAAAGCTATCCGACCCAGCCATGGACTCCAAATTTATGCTAAAAATAGTGTCCGTATCCCCACCAACAAAGGTAGTTTAGACAAGAACACATTGTTCTCATGAGAAATAAGAGACATAATAAGAGTAGGATTTTGAATAGTTAAAGGATTCAAATTTTTCTTGAGATGCTTCTGAAAATGAAGAATAGCTAAGTTAGCAATTTCAGTGTCATCTTCAGTATAAGAACCATCAGCAAGCTGAATTTTATGAATACGATTAGTATTACATTTCCTTTTAACTAACACATGAAAATACTTAACATTGTTGTCCAATTTAGCAAGATGTTTAAGAGCCACCTTTTGCTTCCAAAACATTTCCTCTTGAGCTTGTAAATTATTAAGATAATTTTTAGGTTCCCTTAAAAGACAAAAGTTAACCTCAGAAGGGAAAAATTGGCATTGAGATTCCTGAGAATCAACTTTATCCTCTACAATTAAAATATTAGAAAAAAGATTCTTAAAAACATTATGATTCCACTAGTTCAAAACAAATTGAAGTATTTTCAAATTAAACCACATTCTACGCATACCATAAATAGTGTTATCCAGATGTAAAGGGGCAGACCAGTTTTCCTTAACCACATTCATTAAAGTCTCATTAAGTAACCACATATTATGAAACCTAAATTGAGAAGGCACATCTCTCAATCTAGGCTTAATTTTAATGAGAAGCGGAGAATGATCAGACAGGGTCCTGCTCAGATGTTCCTCATAAGTAGAATCAAAAGAATGTAACTAAAAATCATTAAATAAAGCACAATCAAGTCTTTGCCATAAATGCCCACGATGCCAAGTAAATTTATCAACATAAAAACCAATATGAATAAGATTGGTATCCATGATCATGTTATTAAAATCATTCATAGATTGAAAAAGAGGGAGGGAGCCCCCTAAATTCTTAGACAGACAAGCAATGATATTAAAATCTCCTCCAACAATCCAAGAAAGAGAACAAATAAGTTGAAACTTGCAAATTTGTTCCCATATATTTTTTTGACCAATCTAGAAGAAGCATCATAAATAAATGAAGCACAACATTATAAATTGGAACTCTCAATATTGCAATGAATAACTTGATTAAAATCACAAATCATGTCAACCTTAACAAAATCTTTCCAAAGAACCCAACTTTTATTCAAAAAATTAGATAAAGCATGCTTAAAACCAAAAATTTTAGCAGTACTGAATAACTTATCAAAAGATATAAGAGGCTCAAGAAGAATAATAAGAGAAACATTATGGATGCAACATAAGTTTTTAACTCTAAGTCAAGAAGAGGTGGAACCAATACCCATAACATTCCAAATAGTAACATTACACATAAAAAAAAAATAATTCAAAGTGAAAGAATGGGTGTTTCTAGGAGTTTGTATAACAATAGCTTTAGGTTTCCTACCTCTCCTTCCTTGTCTCTTAGTAAAACTCATATCATTATCATCTCTAGCATAACATTTAGCCAACATATCCATATCCTCATTATCAATAAAAGCATCACTATTGTAATAAGTATTCAAAGGAAAAATACTTTCATTATCCATGCATGAGTGCCTCTTAGAATGTTGCATTTCTCTTTCCTCATAAAAACATCACCTACTGTATATGTTTCCTTGTGAATCTCAACTTCACTAATCTTTTCCTCCATCGTTTGGGATAACACATGATTAGTAGATACATCTTGTGCAATCTCAACCACCCCCACCATATTGTTAATCAACTCATTCTCCATATGAGTTTCATTGAGAAATAACACATCCTCCCTTGGAGAAGCATCACTATTAGGAATAACCTACATATTTTGGTCAGTCACATTAACAGGATCAATAGGAAAAGAAGATGAAGAGTTGAGAAAAACTTCCTTTCCCTTTACCACCTCCTCCAAAGAAAGAGGGTTCAGTTCCACCATATTAAGAGGCAATTCTAAAGCATTAGAGATATTATCAATCCCTTGAGAATCATTAACCTCTTTATTAATATGATTAGGTATAGTAGAAGTTAAAACATCATTCGACATATTTGTAGTATCCTTTCTCTTCCTGAGATGAGGATGTAATTTATAACATACAAATACACCATGCCCATGCATCTTACAATGAGTACAAAAAATTAGTAAATTTTCACATTCAACTCTTTCAAAATAGCCATTTAGTTTTGATCAAATCCTAACCTCAGTCAGGTGTTTTTTAGATATATCAATCTCAAGTGAAATACGAGCTATAGATAGTCTGGAGATGGCTGATGTAGCATGGTAGGTTTGCAAGGGTTTTCCAAAAATAGAAGCCAATCCAAATAAAATTTGTGAGTTAAAGAAATGTAAATGAAGGTTAGGAAAAGAAATCCAAACCAGGGTAATAGGGGACTCTTCTTGCACATCAAAATCTGGCGACCATTTAAGCAACCATATTTGACAAACTTGTATGTAGTAAGCACTTCTAGTAAAAATCTAACTATAGTCCAAATCATTACTCAGTTGGATCAAGATGTGTCTAGGATCCAGTAAACCGATCTAAAAAGTTCCAGAAAATTTGAGATTTAAGAAAAATTTTCAAATGATATCCAAATTTGGCCTCTTTAACATAAATTCCCCCATAAGAGTCAGAGCAAAGGAAGCACCAAGTAAGGACACCACTGAATCATCAAGAAACAATGCCGGGCGACCCTTGAAGGAGGAAAGCACAAAATGAAGTTTGTTTGTAGAAGACAACGATCCAGCTAAAACATCCTTTAAAGAGTAGGTTTTGCCATTAGGGAGAGGAAGAGGAGGGATGGATGACGATTGCATTATCATATCCCAAAAAAACCACAAACCCTAGCACACCAACACATGAAACCACAAAGCAGAGATGAAGATATAGGCAAAGAGAAAACCCGAACACACAAAAATTCCAATAATGAGAACTCAAGAAGAAAACAAGAAGAAGCACCCAAAGAAATAGGGAGAAAAACACAAAAATGACAGCAGAACCACGAAAGAGAGAGCCGAAAACCAGAAGGAAATATCAATAAAACAAAATCACAAACTAAAACCAACCAGGTCGCCACTGAACGAAGGAACGAGGTTGAACCCTAGAATCATCCCTGAATCACCTTGGATGGTAGAGAAAAATAGACATTGCAATTATAACACAAGACCTATATTTGATAGCCAAATCACCCTACAAATAGATTAATGAGTGTTGCGTAATGATCAATTATGTGATTTGCATTTTTTAGAATTTCAAAGAATTTTTTTTCTAAATATTATTCCTCCACACCAAAAAAATTCTTACTCCACCTCTATCTGTATACATCATGTATGTTTTTATTAATCCATAGCTATTTTACAGTTCTCAAACCTATGATTATCAAAAAAAAATTTCTAATATCTATGACAGGCTTTAGGGAGTGAGGCCAAAGCTGTGGACATTGAAGCCTTTTCAAAAGTATCTTAATAAATTTTTTAACTTCATATGATCATTGATATAATTTGATATGTTCCATACACATTATGCTTTTATAATAAAATAAAAGGGTGAATTAAGGTGAAATGAATGGACTAATGCACTTAATTGAAATAATTTTTAAGATTTTATATATCATGTAATAGCCATACATTATAGTGTAATTGTTGTTGATACATTTTAAGTTGCAATAGTATATGAGAGTTCTTGGTAGAGATAAATTTTGCTCTTATAAACATAACAATATAGATTATACATTTGTGCATGCATTGAATCCATCATAATATGAGGGAATATATTGTCTTTTTTGAGAATGCGAGAAGTGGAATGGATGTCTATGTTGATGTTGGTTATTATTTAATTGATTTTCTTTTCATGGTTGTTTATAACAAAACATATGTAGCCAGTATACTCACTAACATTTATTTTCATGGGTGTCTTCATACATTATCTCTATCCAATTTGACTTGATGCTTTCATAAGGTTGGTAGAATGTCTTGGTGTTTAATATTTAATCTCATTAAAGACATGAAGTATAAGATAACAAATCATGCTCATGAATAAAGCAATGATATATTTAGATTATATTGGTATGATAAATGCATTATTTCATTAGTAGTTTGGGAGGGGGTTATTCTTAAAAAGGCAAAAATTGAGTATTGTTGATAGATTTCCTTAAAACTTGTAAGAATATATTACTTCATCAATTGGTTTTCCTTGTAGACATTGATTAAGTGGTAAGGGTATTTCAGCGGCTATTGGAGAAGGATTCAAATATGCAATCTTTAAATGACTCAAAATAATGGAATGATCAAACATTGTTATAAATCTTATATTAAGGATTTCATGCTTCTTGGATTTTTTGACATTAAAGGAT
>NW_021319518.1:1154427-1276980 GCF_001605985.2 Dendrobium catenatum | reverse complement strand
TTATTAAATTAATAATTAATTAAAATAAATTATTAAATTAATAATTAATTAAAAATGAGCTATAAAACTATTAATTATTTAAATCATGAAAATGTATTTTTTCAGAAATTATTAAAATGCGATGGAAAATTTGTCGGAAAGTCCATCATTGGTAACAAATCCGTCTGAAAAATCTGTCGAAAAATCTGCAAAAAAAAATGTTGTAAATTTTTTATCGTAATCCGTCGGAAATCCGCAAGAAAATTCGTCGGAAATCAGTTCGTCGGAAAGCCACCAGAAATTCCACCGGTAATAGGCTATTTTCCTGTAGCGCTGAAACATCTTTTTAGGATAATTTTTTAATTAAAAAGTTGTTTTAAAAAGTAGTGAAAAAAACCATTCCAAACGAATCCTTGAAACAAGTTTCAAACTATTTTTTAAAGCAGTTTTTATTAGAACAATTTTTTTAAAAGCAACAAAAAAAATAGTGGCCAAAAGTTGGCATGAATCTCCTATTGCAAACTATAGTACCTATTTATAGACACTAAATGTTAGCATAAGTGGCTACTCAAGACTTAAACAAAATAATTGAAAAGCATGCATGATATTTTTTTAAAAAACTAACTAAAAGAAAGTACAATTGAGTAAATCTTGGACCAATTCATAGCAATCCCCTAACAAATGGACATCAGCAACCGTAAGGGATGATTTTTTTTTTTTTCAAAACAAAAACATATTATTGATAAAAACCAATAGTGATACAAGAGCTAAACCTAACAATCTAGGATACATAGAAGTGAACCCCAAAAAGTCAAAATTAGAAGAGAAACCAACAAAGGGGGACTCAGGTGGAGGCCCCCAACACCAGCCTATCAGTCAAGCACGGGCCATCTGTAGGTAAAAAAAAAAAAAGATCCAAAAGCCAGCGTTGAGACACCCAAGTTGCCAATCAGTTCAGTCAAATAGGGGCAGTAGGGGCCTCCTCATCATTGTCTAGCAAACCATCAAAATTCATCCATGAAAAAGCACAAGCCAAATCACAAACCTACTTCTTCTTGCCTTTCCTTCTAAGCTTATAACCACTCGCATTAATAATATTACGAACAAAAGAGCTATCATTCTCATAATCATGAAAATCAGATTCTTCCCCACTAGAAGAAAATGAATCCTCTAAAATTAATCAATCAGATTGAGCCAAAACTATTTTTTTCCCAGACATCGCCACTTGCTCTTTCATTTCAACATCAAATAAAATCGATATCGAGACATTAACAACATCAATATTGTCCTTTGAGCTATTAGAAGAAATCAACTCAGGTTGAGCATGAACCTAGTTATCTAACACCAACTTAACAGAAGAGGCATCATCCCGAATATGGGAAGGTGCAGCACAGCCAGACAATTCACACAGGGGTGAATTAGACGAAGAAGATTGCTCACCAAGACCATCAGCCAAAGCTAAACCACACGGAACAAGTCCAAAAATCACACCAGATAAATTAAGTTTAGAAATGACACCATCGTTATCAGCAACAACATCACTAACACAAACCCGAGGGAATTGAGTACCTGGCAGCTAGACTAAACTAGGAATAGAATTAACAGGCGGACTTCCCTTGAGACCAACCTCCTTACGGTCAACACAACTTAAAACACCAACACCCAAAGTTACAGGGCCACAATCATCCGCAATCTTCTCATTCGAACAATCCCCCACAGAAGGTAACAACAAAACAGTGGTAGGGGGAGATGAACTAACCAAACTAGGATTAACATTCGAAACCACAATAGGAGACAGAACAAGTACAAAAGAATTAGCCCTTGTAGCAACCAAAACATCCCCCAAATCCTGCTTAGCAACATTAGTAACATGTTTAGTAATAGACAGTTCATTAAAGGAGAGGGGACGACATTTCCCAGCTAAATGCCCAATGCTCTTGCAGGAAGCACAAAAGGGGGTAAAATCATCAAATGCAACATCTTGGACATACCCTAGAGACTCAGACCCTAACCAGACTTGCTTAGGATAGGATTTAGTAATATCAAGCTCCACAAGAACATGAGCCATAGATGGCAGGGAACCCACAGAGATATCCTCATCAATTTTCAGTGGTTTGCCAAATAAAGCAACCAAAGCATGAAGAATATAAGGGAGGGTTATATAGATGAGGATGCAATTGCAGGAAAGAAACTCAAATCGAGATAACAGGCGATTAGACACCAACATCTAAGGATGGCGATCATTTCGTGAGCTTCATGTAACAGTTGAAAATAAGATAGGAACGATGGAAGAACACCCTATAGTAATCCAAATCATTCACAAGTTTGATCAAAATGTGCGAATGATCTAGCAAAGTAACCGAAAGATCACCGTTTAATTTAAGGTTAAAGAAAAACTTTCTAATAGAATCAAGAGATGACCTCTTAGTAGGGAAAAAGACCAACAAGAGAAAACTAAAAGGGGGATGCCAATTCGTTAATTTCATGGTGGAAAATCCATAGTGAGGGTAAACCGTGAAATGTGGAGGACCACAACGTCGGAAAAGACGAAGACGAGTTGGATCCAGCAAACGCTTCTAAAAAAGTGCATGGATGAGATGAGCCCCCTAAAAAACCAGGGTTGGTCAAACGAATCGGAGCCATTCCGAAGAACACCGGAGAGGGGCGAAACCAAAATGAGGAAACACCAAAATCGAAGGAAAACAAAACATGTTCAAGATTACTTCCCTGACAACCACCGAGGATGCCAGCACCAGCAAGGGGGAAGCCCCAGCGGGGCGGGAGGAAACTCGGCAAGCTGATCCAGAGAAGAAAACCCTAGCGTAATTTTTTTTAACCGTAAGGGATGATTAAAGCTATATTTATGACAATATATCATCACAAAATAAGGAGAGAGAGAGAGAGAGAGAGAGAGAGAGAGAGAGAGAGAGAGAGAGAGTTGTTGGTTGGATTAGGACTATCACATAGTTTATTGTATGCCTATTGTTCCCATCAATTAGACTATATTCTTTTTATTTAAATGGGCAAAATGTATCATGTAAGTGCCCCTAGAATAACACAAATACATCATATAATTGCATGAAAAAAATAGTATTGTCTGTCATGCAAATTCGTTACGTAAATGCATTGAAAAGCATGCATGATATTTAAGAGATGCCAATACTTTTCCAAAATCAAAATGCTGATGCTTGCTTTGATAAATGTACTAAAGTCTAAATTTAAAGATTAGATAAAAATAAAATGAATTTAAATGTCTCATATCTCGAGAAGTATGCAACTATTCCAAAAACATGCAAGCATTTTGAAAGATTTTAAGATATTTCAAAATTCAAATTCCTTTAAAAATTTTTCAAAATCAAATTCAGCAAGCTATGCACACTCTTGGAGGGCAAGGCTATAGGCTCTATCTTTTTTAAGCCCGAACCTTTAGATCACAGAGTTGTTGAATCTCATGAGCCTGATCTCCTGCAAGCATGCTGCTAGAGCTAACAATATTCAATATGACAAAGGTCATTTCAAACCACACGTGAAAGGGTCCACCTTTTTTTTTTAAAGAAGAAAACCTAAGCCTATGTAGGGCAAGATTGTAATTCCTATATTTTAAATCTCAATATAGAGAAAGATTCACTACAGGAAAATCATCCATTTCCGGCGACTGTTTCGGGCGGCAATTGAGCATTTTCTGGCGGTTTTGTAATTTAGCGGCGGTTTTCCGGCGGTTAAAATTCCGCCGGTAAAAACCGCGTAGGAAAATGAATTCCGGCGGTTTTTTCCGGCTAAGTTTTACTAATTTTTTGTTAAATCATTTAAATAGTAAAAATTTTATTCATTTTATTAAATTTTTAATAGCTGCCGGAAACGTGAAAAAGCCGCCAGAAATTCCGCCGGAAAATTCCGTGGAGAAAAACTGTCGGAAATGAGCCGGAAAGCCGCCGGAAAATTCCGCCGGAAATCAATAATTTTCCTGTAGTGATTGTAAGTCTTATATTTTAAGCAATGTATTCCATGTCGATAACATTTGAATCGGATGAACTTGAACCTCTTCAAGCAAGCCGCTAGAGAGGATAAAATTTAATGCAATAAAGCTCATTCAGTTAGCCCTATGATATATGAACATACTCATTTCATATCACAACTAAAGAGGGGAATATATATATATTTTTTTTTCGAATTGTAAACTTTAATGCTTCAAATAGTTCTATCTTAATGATTTTCATGTCAATGAAAAATATCAATCGGAGAGATCCTATTTTCAAAATGTCCTCAAATCCCATTATAAATTATTTTTTGCTCAAATAAGACAAAAATAAAATAATTTTATGAAATTAAAAAAAATAACAATCAAATTAAATGTCGCCTCGAAGCTTAAAGGAGAAATTTATTCAACATCCATAATAATGTGATGAGAGTAACAAATTCATGATTAAAATCAGCTCATAAGCTGTCGATTTGATCACTCTCATAAGATATCACACCATAAAGGAAATGGAATGTGACAATTAACTAGGTTATTTTATCGCTAAATGAAATAATTAAATAATGATTATGATCAAGGCTTTATGATCAGATATTTTCATCATAACATGAAACCATATATTATAGACAAGACAAAAAACTGAATTTTCTCCATTGGCTTAACCCCTTGAGTTATCAATCCTATTGTGCATTTGATATGGCGCATAACTCTCTATTAGCTAAAATTAATTTAAGATTATCCCCTCAATTAATCAAATTTTCATCCCAAGTCTATATGATCTCCTTGAATGAAGCAACCCATCATTGTCGATATGGCTCTTTTGATTATGTTGGGTTGATTGCTTATGTTGACTAAGTAGACCAAGTTCTATCACAACCTAAAATGATGAAATTATGGGACCTTAATCCAACTTTTTATCAGTCCCCCAACCATCTGTTTTAAGCTTGTAGCAAAAAAATTCTTCTTGCTACCACAATATGTTAAAGCACTTAGCATTGAACAACTAGCCTTAAATAAAAGTTTTCTCTCATCTTCATGAAGAGTAATACGAAATGGTGCCTAAGAAAAACTTGAAATCAAATCAAAAAATCTTAAGAAATAATGACAAAATCTCTGAACAATTTCTTATGTGCAATCTATCCAGCTTCTAAAAATTTGACTCAAAATTAAACTCTATATACCCTCACACATTACTGGAAATTCACTGAATACCAGCGTCATTTTCGGCGGTCATTTGACCACCAAAAATACCGTGGTTTAACTGGCGATTTGATCGACGCTATTAACAGGAGAAAACCATCAGAAATGCCGATGATATTATGCTTTTATGTTGGCATCTAGCCGCCGTTTTTAAGTTACAATTTTCCGGTAGTTCAAACTGCAAAAAATGTCGCCGAAAGGTGCCCTAAAACTGAAACCCCCTCCTTTCACATTTTTTCGCCTGGCTCGTTTGTTTCATCTAGAGAACGTGATCGCTCGCTGAAATCCACCCTTGGTCACCTGCTTGTTTGATTTGTCCAGAGAAGCAGCAACCTTTCACTTTTGCTAAACTGACCTTGACTGTCGTCCGACCTTGATGTTGCCAATTTTTGCCCGATCGCCTTAGCCGAAGGTGATATCTATGCATCTCCTTGGTTCTATTTTAATCTCCATGCTCAAACTATGCATGCCTTTTAATCTCCATACATGCCTTTGGTGTTGATTTAGAGAAAGCCTTAAACCCACATATTTTTGCTTTAGTCAAGGATGTTCTCACTAGAAACTTGCAAGAGGATGTACCTTGGTGTATGCTTTTTGTTGAAGATATTCTTCTTGCTGATAAGACTAGAAAGGGAGTTAAAGGTAAACTTGAATTATGGAGCTCAACCTTAGAGTCTAAAAGTTTTCGCTTGAGTAGATAAACTGAATATATGGAGTGTAATTTTTTTAGGACTTAGTGAGGGGATTGTGACTTTGGGCGATCAAGTCATTAATAAGAGTACACATTTTGGATATCTTGGATTTATTGTCCAGAGTGATGGTGAAATAAATGGTAATATTATCAATAGAATTCAAGTTGGATGATTGAAGTGGAGGATTGCAACGGGCTTGTTGTGTGATAGAAAAGTCCACCTCAAACTTAAGGAAAAATTCTATAAGATGGTGGTGAGACCTGCAATACTTTATGGTGCCGAATGTTGGCCATTAAAAGAGAAGCATAATACTAAGTTAAGTGCTGCAGAGATGAAGATGCTCATGTGCTTGAGTATCTTTACCCATATAGATAGGATATGAAATGAGCATATACGTGAATGGTTGGTATAGTGTCAGTTAAAGATAAGATTAGAGAAAGTCGCCTTAATTAGATGGTTTGGTCACATAAAATGATGGCCTTCCGATGATTCGATTAGGAAAGTAGAGGTATTAGATTTGACTTATGTTAAAAAAGATAGAGGTAGACCTCAAAAACTATGTTAGAAACTATTAAAAATCATCTTTCTTTATTAAATTTAAACATGAATTTAACTTTTAACAGGACTCAATGGAGGATAAGTATTCATGTATTTCCTACCTTGATGTGTTTATCACACCTTTAAGACTACACCTTTTTTAATAATTCATTTCATAACTATGAAGGGAATGTTTGCTTTAATATCCAAATGACTATCCTAGAAGATAGATATTAGATATATAACAAATTGTTACCTGGTCGAAAAAAAATTCACAGATGAATTTATGGAGGGAGTTGAGACTTTTATTCAAGCCCCGTATATATAAGATATGCTTATGAGGGCAGTACATCTACTTCAGCATTTTATGATATTAGTGGAGTTGAAGAAACACTACAGGATAATCAATTATTACCGGCGGCATTTTCCAGCGATTTTATAAATTTCGACGGCAAATTTTTTGTCGATAATATACGCATAGGAAAAATAAATCCGGCGGCAAATATTTTTTAGCAATTTTCTGGTATAAAAAGGCATAATTAATTAGAATAAGTTATTAAATTAATAATTAATTAGAATAAACTAATAGCATAAATTAATTAAATTAATTAAGAAAAACCGCCAGAAAAACTTGAAAAGCCGCCGGAAACAAAGCCACCAAAATTCTTCTAAAAACTTAGGCCGTCGGAAAGCTGCCGGAAGCCCGTCAGAAAATAGTCCGCCGACAATCCGTTGGAAAAATTTGTCAGTAAATGATGATTTTCCTATAGTGAAACCGTTATCCAGAGGCTTGCTGCCCTAACATAAGAGATAGAAGAGTTGAGAAAAATTCAAGTTGAGATGCAGGCGGAGTTGCGATTATATCGAGTTAAAAATCAGATGAAACATGCGCAAGAGTTTATACCTGAATCACATGGAAGCGAGGATTGAGGGTCACGAGTTGTTATTACTTGTTTGAAGAATTTGTTGGTGTATTTTGAACATATGAATGTGAAAGAACTTGTTTTATGTTTTAAACATTATTTAACAAGTTGAACTATATATATTTTATATTTTGAACTATCAGAGTATTTGTTGATTGTGAATGTTAGTGTATTTCACATAATATGTTTTGAACTACCTAAGTATATGGTCAAATGTATTTGTTTTGTGTTTTGAACAGTCTGCAGGTAATTGTAGAAATTTGTTTGGATAGAGGGGCGTTATCAATTTTTTTTTTTGCAAATGCTACAGGTTTCTGGTGGCTAATCGACGGTTTAGCCGCTCGAAGCTTCGATACCCGGACAGAGCAATATCATCATCAATTATTTAATTGTGTCGCCGGTAATAACCAGCGATTAGGCCGCCATAAACACCGGCAATTTTGACAGCCATAATGACTGGCGGTTTGCCGACGATATTTACTTCGGAATCTTCCGATGGTTTACCAGCGATTTTGGGTCCAGTAATTTCCGGTTGTCTTAGCCGCCAAAAAACCGTCGAAAAATAATGCCGCCAAAAACTTACCTTTGGTTACCATTTCCTACGTAATTTATTCCAGCAATTTTTAAACCGCCGGTAAAGCTCGAAACCATCAGAATGTTGACGTTAACAGTCGGAAATCGCCACCGATAATGGACGTTTTTCCTATAGTGACACCATTAATGTTAACCAATTATTTTTCAGAACAAATTGCACCAAGTTCAATGCTTGGAAATAGTCCAAAACTCAAAATAAAATAAGCAGTTCACTAATAAATTCATGAGACTTCTAGCTCGCTTGATCTCTTAAGGTTTCTCAGACCTTTTTTTGAGTTTTAATACAAGACTTCTCTAAATTAACAAATCAGAAGGCTGATTCATAAGTTTGATCATAATTAATATAGAAATTTATGAATTATTGAAAAGAGATTATTGTCCCACTTTATTATCAAAATTTGTTTAGAATTAATATAGTTTGATAAATATGTTAATAGCTTAATTCGATCGACTGATCTGAATATGACTCAAGGTGGCTTTATTTAAAGCTTTAGGTTTCGTTTGTGATAACTTTCTCTCTGCTTTGCTTTTCAGATCGTAAACATAATTTATTTTTGGCTATTACTTTTTCGCTGCTTTCAAGAAACTTTTTCACTACGAAACTCCTTTTTATATCAGCTTTCAAAAAAATTATATTCCCCAAAATAGGTTCATAATTTAAGGGGGACTTCAAATATGATATATGCAGTCAAATATCTATAATAGAAATTTATAACTATTATCATTCTAATATACACTAATCATTAACCATATTTCCATTGATCATACTTCCTATTATTACTCTCCTTCATTGATTATATAAGCACATTCTTATATCAACATATTATCTAATTTAACACAAAGCATTGAGGTTTCAGCTTTGCTATCAGACATAATACGTACATAATTCATTATTTTAAATGGCTGAGCAAGGAAGTTCCAGTTCATCTTCAAGGACCAGGATGAGCAGATCATTTACAGATCTAACGATTGGACCCAGTGGAAAAAAATCAAAATCAAAATCTGATTCTTCTGATGACAAGTTTGATATTGATTGGATCATTCAGTTTTTTTCTTTGAATTTTTTTTGTCTTAAATCAATATTATTATTTTATTTTTTTTCCTGATTTTATTTTTATTTTTTGAAGTTTCTATTCCCATAAATCTTTATCTTTTGTTAAAAAAATAATGAAATTTCAAATATATATATATATAATCATTAAAATTAAAATAATATAGAGTCTTTCAAAATTTTTCTTCTTTCACAATGTATGAAATTGATCCATTTTTAAATAAAAATTATTAAGAAATAAAAAAAGATAAAAATTTATCAGAGAATTCTAAATATTTTTTATCATAATAAAAATATAGAAAATTAAAAGTAAAAAAATAAATACTCAAAAGTAAAGGTATTTAAAGCCAAATAGCAACAAATAATTACTCAAAATTAATCTTAAAATCTTTTAATTTTTATTGTTTTTCTGATAATTATGATCTAACAACCTATCAGAATTTTCAGATAAATATTTTTCCCAAAAAAAAAATAATAATTTGCTTCTCTTCTTCTCCATTTTTTATAGCGATGAAATACCAAATGAAAATGCTGGAGGCTTAGTTGTGAATGTCTACATGGAAGGATCTTCTGTTATAAAGAAAATAGATTTGCTAGCTCAAAATGGCTTTCCAAGTCTGACAAGAACACTTGAACAAAGGTTCAAGACCTCAAATATCAGTAAGAAGAACTTCATTTATGTTTCGTTTGGGACAACTTTTTTTACTATTTTCTTAAGTAATTTTTTAGAACAAAATTTCTTAAAAGCAGCAAAACAGCTGTGGTTAAAAGCTTTCGCAAATGAAGTCTTAGTTTTATATACTTCCTTTTTATACTTATTTAATTTTTTTATGTTGTTGTGGTTCACATGCAATGCCACTTGTTGTCTTTACTCATCATAGAGATTATTAGAACTAAAGCTTTTTCAAACAAATGCCAACTTGTATTTATGAGTCTTTATCTTACATTTGCGACACAAATTCATAGCAAGATCTACTCACATGATACTTTTTTTCCATTAAAGAAAGGTAGAAGTACCTAAAAAATTTTGGTTGAAAAGTACTACAAATGTCCCCCGAGGCTTAGGATAGTTGGTGGGTGAGCACAGTTGAGAACCCCCTATCCCGGGTTTGAATCCCCTCTACTATGGTCTCGCCTCTTCAGTGGGGCAAAACAAGTGTGAGCCCGATCGATGCTGGTGGGTGGCCTTGCTAGGTTCCACAAAGAGATTAGTTATGCCACTAAGCGCTCCCTTTAGAATGGCAGCAGGTAGATTCCCATGTTAAAAAAAAAATATTAGAAATTACTTTTTTATTAGATTTTCATGAGAATTTGACTCTTAACAAAAATAAAATGGAGAAAAATGATTCATGTGGCCAACCCCAACATAGTGGGATAATCTCTATCTTCATTTCACATTTTGCCTACTTTTGAGAAAGCCAAATCGAAACTAATTGTAAAATAAATAAATAAATAAAATAGAAAAACTTTGAAAAAGCCTCAGCAATAAGGCTTCGTTTCTGCTTTATTTTTCATATTGCAATCACAATTTCTATTTGGCAACTGTTTTTTCGTTACTTTCAAGATTTTTTTTGGCTAAGATGTTGCTTTCCACAAAAACTTATAAAAAAGGTTACTTTCTTCACAACGCTTTATAACAACTTTTATAAAAAATTACATCCATCTCAAACTGATCCTAAATTGCCACAGGAAGTCAAAAATCACAATCATATATCAAAACTATAGCTAAAACTAGTGGGTGAGCATGGTTGGGAACCCCCATCACGAGTTCGAATCCCCTCTACTATGGCCTCGCCTCTTCAGTGGGGCAAAGCAAGTGTGAGCCCGATGCTGGTGGGTGGCTCCCTTTGGAATGGCAACGATTAGATACTCATGTTCCAAAAAAACAAATTAGAAATGAATTTTTATTAGATTTCAATGAGAATTTGACTCTTAACAAAATACAATGAAGAAAAATATTTCATGTTGCCAAACCCAACATAGTGGGACAATTTATATATTCATTTCACATTTTGCCTACTTTTGAGAAAGCCAAATCTAAACTACTATTAAATAAATAAATAAAATAAAATAAAAAAAACTTTGAAAATGCCTCATCAATAAGGCTTTGTTTTTCATATTGCAATCACAATTTCTATTTAACAGCTATTTTTTCTTTACTTTCAGGAATTTTTTTGACTAAGAAGTTGCTTTCCACAACAACTTTTAAGAAAGCTATTTTCTTCAAATACTTCATAAAAACTTTTAGAAAAAGTTACAATCATCTCAAATGAACCCTAAATTGCCGCACACAATCAAAAATCTCAATCATATGATCAAAACTATAGCTAAAATATCTCTCACATATGCTCATTATATAAAAAAAAAAAATAAAAAATACTAACATTATTACTAAAAATCATAATAGTGCCTCAAGCATAAAACCAGTAGCATTAAATGGTAGCCCAAAAAGAGCTGCAGAAACATTTCTCTAATTTTATTTTTATTTTTTTAATGAAAAACGCAGATCTTGATCGGTTTGATCTCCCTTCACCCAAATCAAATGTTCTCATCTATGAAGATCATGATGGAGAGTGGATGATGATTGGAGATATTTCATGGGGGTGTGTTTTATTTTAATTTATTTTACATATTTTTTTTTAAATTTATTTAGTATTTAATATTAATTTATTTGATTTGAATGCAGGTATTTCTTAAACGATGTCAAAAAGCTGAAGATAACAACTGCTGATGAGTTGGAGAGGAAATGGTGACTGTGAGAAGTTTTAGGGAGGGCTTTTTTTTCTTTCTAAAACTGTTTTTTAGTGATTTTTTTTTTATTTTGAAATTTCTTTATCAGAAAGATGTTTTAAAAAAGCAGTTCAAAAGCTGCCTCAAACAAATATTTAATTAGTCTTGTTTGTGTTGTGTAATGTATTAGTAATTGCTATGTATTTGAGGGCTTGTAAAGCAAGATGATAAGCACTTAATAATATATTCATTTGAAAGCTTATATTAATCAATTGTCTTTTTTTTTGGTAGAAAGTTGAATTGCAATTCTTCACTCCCACTTATTAATGGACCACTGATCCTTAATTGCCTCTTAGGATAATTTTGTTGGATGTGCAATATTCTTTTCATTCATTGAATCATGGGGTAATTACTCCTATCATTATTAGGGACCTATAGTAAGTCTCTTTTATTGGATTAATTATTCTTTGCAGACGTCAAACGTCGTTCGGAGACCAATCAAAATGCGTCATGTCACCCTTTCGCTCGGTACCACTGACGTGGCACATTCTGGTTGGTCTCCTAACGACGTTATGCGTCAAGCCTCCGCACATGTATTGGCGGCGTTGTGATGCTTTAAGGAATAGTGCGTCAATGGGAAGGTGTGTTGCGGCGTTGAGCTCTCGGTTCGGAGAAGTATGGGTGAATCTAGAATATTTCAACCAAGCATTGTGGGTATTATAAGGCTGAGTGTCATGGCGCTAAGAACTAAAACGTATTATAAATTAGAAGTTTATTTTACCTATTCCAATTTTTTGTTATATATAGTTTATTAAAAACAGGGAAATATAATTCCCTCAAAGTGTTGTTGATGTTAAGCAATGAGGTGGTTGATTGGAAGTAGTTTACATTGTTAACCTGATTCATCTCTTTCCTAAGTTGCATCAATCCAAGTTCACCATACTACATTACTAGAATTATAATGTTATAGCATAATAGTAAATAGAGAGAGAAAGAGAGAAAGGAACAATGAGAAAGATTGTTCTAAATGTAGTGAGGATTTTATTTTTAGCAGAATATGCTATATGATTGTATATGTTGTTTAAGTGAAAATTAGATAAATGTTTTGTGTATGAATTCTTGTAAAAATATTTGTTTTAGTTGATGTTGTGTAGAAAAATCTCAGCAAAAATAAAACACAAATATCAAAGTTTGCCCTAGCACTGCGTATTCAAATAAAACATAACTAGAATAATATGCTATCAAAGTTTTTATTCACAGCAATGTCGATACTAGTATTCATATATTCAATGAATATATTTTAAAGGTATCTTGCTCCTTTACTTATGACTCTCAATCAATCGCCTCTTATAGCTCCTAGTCAATGTACTCCTTCTAACTTCCCTTGAATAACGTGAATCAACCACCGCGACTCTCCAGCTCCTTGTGACTCTCAATCAGTGAAACATGTGGATCAAGAGTGTATCACGTGGAGTTATTATATCATATATGTGATATCATTCAGTACATCTTTTAAAATATAATAAAATCATATCAAACCATTCAAAATGATTATTCTATAATACTTCTAAACTTGCATGATAAAAGCTTATGAAATCAGAACGTAATGTATTTTTGGTAGATTTAGAAGAGATAAAATTCATTGAAATCAAACTCATTAAAAATAAAAGTAAGAAATTAGATACTTATAATGAATAAAATAAAATATGTAAGAAGAATGATTGATAAATATGATTCAAAGACATTTTTATTTGTTCTATCTTTTTCCCTCTTTCAATTTCATCCTGCCCAAGCAATCAAAAGTGAGGGAGTAAATGTGGTGAGACAGGGATAATATATATATATAATTCATGGTCTCACCAGATCAGCGTCAAAGCGCTATATTTCAAAATTTTCATATTTTCAAGAAAGTTTATTTCACATATTTTAATTATTACAATCTCACGCCTTCAAAAACAATATTGTCAACGACATTTTGATATCAGTGAGAATATGCATCAATGTCGATACTGATTATTTGCATCAATTTATCATTCTATAGTTCATCACATCTCAATTCATTATATCATCAGTCATAGTAGTAGTAATAATCAACTATACTAATGCTGGTAATAATATCAGTATCATGTTCAATAATGTTAAATAATATTCATGACAATAAATTGTATTACTGTAAGTCACAATATCAATATATCAGTACAATGTTCATAGCAGTTTCGATATCAGTATTCATATATTCAATGAGTGTATCTTACTCCTATACTTATGACACCCAATTAGTCACCCCTTATAACTCTCAATCAATATCCAGTTTCTTATGACACTCAATCAGTGAATCACATGGATCAGTAGGGTATCACATGCAGTTATCATATAATGTATCTAATATAATTCAATACTTCATTTAAAAAGTGATAAAATCATATCAAATCTTTCATAATAATCAAATTCATAGCATATCCAAATTTGCCCTATGAAAGTATATGAAATTAAGAGATAATCTATTTTTGATAGATTTATGAGAGATAAAATTCATAAAAATCAAAATCATGAAAAACAAAAGCAAGAGACTAGTCACTAACAATGAATAAAATAAAATGTGTATTAGGATTGCTGACAAATATGATCCAAAGTCATTTCTCTCTCCTCTTTCTTCTTCCCCTATTTCAATTTCTTCTTAGCCAAGCAATCAAGTGAGTGAGTCAATGGGGTAAGACAGAGATATATTATTGAGACATCGTCCAAAAATTATCTTGATCGGGCACGAATCTCAAAGCAAAATCAAGTTGGAAACTTCCGAAATTAAAATCAGGAGCATCTGAACTCTGGTTTCAGTAAACTTACAGTTGAACTGAGCATCTCGGAAATACAAACCCAACGACACCAAATTCGACTGAGCCCAAATGGTTCCAGATTAAGGATTCAAAGCATTGTTGGAAGGTTCAAACCACAATTTGGATTACCAAACGGTTTTTAAACATAACAAAATTATAGTCGAATCAAGTGGCTCGACGAGATGAATCCAACGAGCCCAAGATCACTGAATTCCGACATCACTAAGACATTCAAATGTCCATCAAACAGTTCATGATCAAGGGATTCAAGATCGGCCGTCCATCCAACCACTCCCAACTTGACGTTGCCAATTTTCGCCCGCCCACCTTAGCCGAAGGTGATATCCATGCATCTCCTTAGTTTTATTTTAATCTCCATGCTCAAACTATATATGCCTTTGTAATCTACATGCAATCCTTTGGTGTTGATTTAGAGAAAGTCTTAAGCCCACATATTTTTGTTTTAGTCAAGGATGTTCTCACTAGACACTTGCAAGAAGATGTACCTTGGTGTATGCTTTTTGGTGTAGCCTTAAGCCCACATATTTTTGTTTTAGTCAAGGATGTTCTCACTAGACACTTGCAAGAGGATATACCTTGGTGTGTGCTTTTTGCTGATGATATTCTTCTTGTTGATATGACTAAAGAGGGAGTTAAAGGTAAACTTATATTATGGAGGTTAACCTTAGAGTCTAAAGGTTTTCGCTTGAGTAGATCTAAAATTGAATATATGGATTGTAATTTTAGTAGTAATAGACTTGAGAAGATTGTGACTTTAGGCGATCAAGTCATTAATAAGAGTATACATTTTAGATATCTTGGATCTATTGTTCAGAGTGATGGTAAAATAGATGGAGATATTATCAATAGAATTCAAGTTGGATGGTTTAAGTGGACGAATGCATCGGGCTTGTTGTGTGATATAAAAGTCCCCCTCAAACTTAAGGGAAAATTCTATAAGATGATGGTAAGACCTGCAATACTTTATGGTGCTGAATGTTGGCCATTAAAAGAGAAGCATAATACTAAGTTAAGTGCTGCAGAGATGAGGATGCTCAGGTGGATGAGTGTCTTTAGTCATATAGATAGGATATGAAATGTGAGCATATACATGAAAAGGTTGGTGTAGTGTCAGTGGAAGATAAGATTAGAGAAAGTCACCTTAATTAGATGGTTTGGTCACATAAAATGGCGGCCTTCCGATGATTCGATTAGGAAAGTAGAGGTATTAGATTTGACTTATGTTAAGAAAGGTAGAGGTACACCTAAAAAGACTTGGTTAAAAAATATTAAAAATCATCTTTCTTTATTAGATTTAAATGAGAATTTGACTTTTAACAGGACATAATGGATGAAAAGGATTAATTTATTTCCTACCTTGATGCATTTATCACATCTTTAAGGCTACACATTTTTTAATAATTCATTTCATAACTGTGTAGGGAATGTTTTCTTTAATATCAAAATGACTATCTAAGAAGAGTGATATTAAATGTATAACAGATTGTTACCGGATCGAAAAGAATTGACAAATGAATTTATGGAAGGAGTTGAGACTTTTATTCAAGTCCCGTATATATAGGATATGCTTATGAGGGTAGTACATCTACTTCAACATTTTATGATATTAGTGAAGTTGAAGAAAATATTAGTCAGAGGGTTGCTGCCCTGACAAAAGAGATAGAAGAGATGAGAAAGATTCAAGCTGAGATGCAGGCGGAGCTGCAATCATATCGAGCTGAAAATTAGAAGAAAAATGAACAAGAGTTTATATCTGAATCACAGAGAAGCAAGGACACTGATGATGATTAGTTGTTATTACTTGTTTGAAGAATTAGTTGGGGTATTTGAACATATGAATGTGAATGAACTTGTTTTATGTTTTAAACATTGTTTAGATGAGAAAGATTCAAGCTGAGATGCAGGCGGAGCTGCAATCATATCGAGCTGAAAATTAGAAGAAAAATGAGCAAGAGTTTATATATGAATCACATAGAAGCAAGGACACTGATGATGATTTGTTGTTATTACTTGTTTGAAGAATTAGTCGGTGTATTTTGAACATATATATGAATGTGATGAACTTGTTTTATGTTTTAAACATTGTTTAAATGTATTAATTTTGTGTTTTGAACTGCTTGCAGGTAATTGGGGAAATTTGTTTGGATAGAGGGGTGCTGTCAATTTTTTTTTTGCAAATGCTACAGGTTTCTGGTGGCTAATCGATAGTTTAGCCGCTCGAAGCTTCAGCACCGGACGGAGCAATATCACCGTCAATTATTTAATTGTGTCATCGGTAATAACTGGCGATTTTGATAGCCGATAATGACTGGAGGTTTGCCAACAATATTTACGCCGGAATCTTCCGGTGGTTTACCTGCGGTTTTGGGTCCAGTAATTTCCGGTTGTCTTAGCCGCCAAAAAACCACCGGAAAATAATGCCGCCAAAAACTTACCTCCAGTTACCATTTCTTATGTAATTTATTCCAACAGTTTTTAAACCGCCGGTAAAGTTCAAAACCGTCGGAATGTTGAGGTTAACCGTCGGAAATCGACACCGGTAATGGACGTTTTTCCTATAGTGACAGCATTAATGTTAACCACCTATTTTTCAGAACAAATTGTACCAAGTTCAATGCTTGGAAATAGTCCAAAACTCAAAATTAAATAAGCAGTTCACTAACAAATTCATGAGACTTCTAGCTCGCTTGATCTCTTAGGTTTCTCAGACTTTTTTTGAGTTTTAATACAAGACTTCTCTAAATTAACAAATCAGAAGGCTGATTCAAAAGTTTGATCATAATTAATATAGAAATTTATGAATGATTGAAAAGAGATTATTGTCCCACTTAATTATCAAAATTTGTTTAGAATTAATATAGTTTGATAAATATGTTAATAGGTTAATTCGATCAACTGATATGAGTATGAGTCAAGGTGGCTCTATTTAAAGTTTTAGATTTCATTTGTGACAACTTTCTCTCTACGTTGCTTTTCAGATCATAATCATAACTTATTTTTGGCTATTACTTTTTCGCTACTTTCAAGGAACTTTTGCGCTACGAAGCTCCTTTTTATAGTAGATTTTAAAGAAGTTATTGTCCCCAAAATAGATTTATTAATTAAGGGGGACTTCAAATATGCTATATACAGTCAAATATCTATAATAGAAATTTATAACGGTTATCATTCTAATATATACTAATCCTTAACCATATTTTCATTGAATATACTTCCAGTTATTACTCTCTTCCATTGATTATATAAGCACATACTTATATAGTTATATCAACATATTATCAGCTTCATTAATATTTGAAATGGCTGAGCAAGGAAGTTCCAGTTCATCTTCAAGGACCAGGAGGAGCAGATCAAACACAGATCTAACGATTGGACCCAGTGAAAAAAAATCAAAATCAAAATCTGATTCTTCTGATGACAGGTTTGATATTGATTGGATCATTCAGTTTTTTTCTTTGATTCTTTCTTTTTTTATCTTATAAACATACATTTTAAGCATTGTGAATTTATTTTTTTTACAATTTATCTTTTTTTCTCTTTAAAATAGATTACAATAACAATTTCATGAATTTTCCCTTTGTCTTCGAAAATTTTTCTTCTTTCACAATGTATGAAATTAATCCATTTTTAAATAAAAACTTACCAAGAAATTAAAAAAAATATAAAAATTTTATCAGAGAATTCTAAATATTTTTTTTTGTCAGAATAAAATATAGCAAATTAAAATTAAAAAATAAATATTCAAAAGTAAAGTTATTTAAAGCCAAATAGCAACAAATAATTACTCAAAATTTAATCTTAAAATCTTATAATTTTTATTTATTTGTCTGATAATTATGATCTAAAAACCTATCAGAATTTTCAGATAAATATTTTTCCCAAAAAAAATAAAAATCATTGGCTTCTCTTTTTCTTCATTTTTTATAGCGATGAAATACCAAATGAAAATGCTGGCGGCTTAGTTGTGAATGTCTATATGGAAGGAACTTCTGTTATAAAGAAAATAGATTTGCTCGCTCAAAATGGCTATCCAAGTCTGATAAGAACACTTGAACAAAGGTTCAAGACCTCAACTATCTGTAAGATGAACTTCATTTATGTTTCGTTTGGGACAACTTTTTTATTATTTTTTAAGCAATTTTTTAGTACAAAATTTCTCAAGAGCAGCAAAACAGCTGCGCTTAAAAGCTCTCCCAAACAAAGTCTTAGTTTTATATACTTCCTTTTTATTCTTATTTAATTTTTGTATTTGTATGTTCTTGTGGTTCACATGCAATATTGCAACTTGTTGTCTTTACAAATCATAGAAATTATTAGAACTAAAGCTTTTTCAAACAAATGCCAACTTGTATTTATGATTCTTTATCTTATATTTGCGACACAAATTTATAGCAAAATCTACTGACATAACACTTTTTTTCCATTAAAGAAAGGTAGAAGTACCTAAAAAAACTTAGTTAGAAAGTATTAGAAATATCCACTTAAGCTTAGGGTGGTTGGTGGGTGAGCACAGTTGGGAAACCCCCATTCCGGGTTCGAATCCCCTCTACTATGACCTTGCCTCTTCAGTGGGGCAAAGCAAGTGTGTGCCCGATGCCGGTGGGTGGCCTCGCTAGGTTCCGTCAATGAATTAGTTATGACACTAACCGCTTCCTTTGGAGTGGCAGCAGGTAGATACCTTCGTTCCGAAAAAAAATATATTAGAAATAACTTTTTTATTAAATTTCAATGAGAATATGACTCTTAACAAAATAAAATGAATAAAAATATTTCATGTAGCCAAACCCAACATAGTGGGACAATTTCTATCTTCATTTCATATTTTGCCTACTTTTGAGAAAGCCAAATTGAAACTATTGTTAAATAAATAAATAAATAACTTTGAAAAGGCCTCATCAATAAGGCTTTGTTTCTGCTTTGTTTTTCATATTGCAATCACAATTTCTATTTGACCGTTATTTTTTCATTACTTTCTGGAATTTTTTTTACTAAGAAGTTGCTTTCCACAACAACTTTTAAGAAAGCTATTTTCTTCACATACTTCATAACAACTTTAGAAAAAGTTGCATCTAAAAAGAGCATTTTATTTTTTTCCTAATTTTTTTATTATCGTTTTATTTTTTTAATGAACAAATGCAGATCTTGATCGGTTTTGTCTCCCTTCACCCACATCAAATGTTCTCATCTATGAAGATCATGAGGGAGACTGGATGATGATTGGAGATATTTCATGGGGGTGTGTTTTATTTTATTTTATTTTATTTTACATATTTTTTGAATTTATTTAGTATTTAATATTAATTTATTTGATTTGAATGCAGGTATTTCTTAAATCATGTCAGAAAGCTGAAGATAACAACTGCTGATAAGTTGAGGAGGAAATGGTGATTTATAGAAGTTTTAGGGAGGGTTTTTTTTTTGTTTTTCTAAAACGGTTTTTAGTAAAAAAAAATTTAATTTTGAAATGTATTTACTAGAAAGCTGTTTTAAAAAGCAGTTCAAAAGCTGTTTCAAATAAAATCTTAATTAGTTTTTTTTGGTGTTGTGTAATGTATTGGTAATGGCTATGTATTTGAAGGCTTGTAAATATTAATCAATTATGTCTTTTTTTTTAGTAGAAAGTTGAATGGAAACTCTTCACTTCCACTTATTAATGGACCACTTATCCTTAATTGCCTCTTAGGAAATCATGTCCTGTGATGGTGGTGTGGATAATTCTATTGGAAGTGCAGTATTCCTTTGATTCATTGAATCATGGGGTAATAACCCCTATTATTATTAGTAGAAATTATTCTGTGTAGAGGCCGGACGCAACTCTAAGTCCGGAGGCAAATCAGGTGCAGCCACGTTAGCAGCGCCGAGCTGCGGTACCAAGCAGTACCGAGTCGCAATACACAATGAAGAGGTGATGTGGCGCATTTTCGTTGGTCTCTTGAAGACGTTCGACGCCGCATAGAATAATTAATCCATTAATTAGGGACCTATAGTAAGTCTTTTATTGAGACATCTTTTGAGCAATTTAAGGAAGAGGTCTTAGCTATATGTTGTTTTACTTCTAAACATTGACACGATTGTTGGCGAGTTATAGCATCTTTACTAATATTTTTTGTTGTTGCAAGCTGACAGTTGGTAATATTCGTAGTTCTAGAACTTGGTTGATTGGACTAAATTTGTTATGACTCGTGAACTGTTTAAATTTCATTTTGAAATTTAAAGTTATTTGATGATTAAATTTAAATAGAAATGAATTTTGAAATATATAGGAGGTCAAAAGCTCTGGGAAGCACTACGGCACTGATACTGGCATCATTGTGATGCTACCCTCTTTGTATTGTGATAATAATTAAGGGAATAGTGTGTTAATGGGAAGGAGTGTTGCGGTGTTGAGCTCTCAGTTCGGAGGAGTCTGGGGGAATCTAGAACATTTCAGTCAAACATTGTGGGCATTACAAGGCTGAGTGTCATGGCGCTAAGAACTATAACTTATATTAAATTATAAAATATTTATATTCATTTCACCACCCCTCATCCCCCAACTGCTTGTTGGAGAAAGAAGAAGAGAATGAAAGAGAAGAGAGAAGGGAAAGAGAGGAGTTCGAATGCCAAAGAGCGATGTTTGTCCATTGGGCCAGTTAAAAGAATTATTCCACTCAATATAGTCTCCCAGTATATATCCTATTTCTAATTCCATTCTCGATATTTCTATGAAACAAAAAGTGTAAAAATGCATTTTAATTATTATAACAATTTTTTTACTATATAACTTCTAATATGTTGTAGAATACTTTATTATATACATTTTGATTGAAAGATAACAAATATTTACTAGTTGATTTTACCTATTCAATTTTTTTTGTTATAGTTTATTAAAAACTGATAAATCTGATAATGGCTATAATTCCAGAGACGAAGCCTTAAGAAGCAGGAATAAAGCCGATCCAAACGAAGCCTTAGTTGATATTGTGTAGAAATATATCAGGAAATTAAAAAACACAAATATCAAAGTCTGCACTAGCACCGCGTCGCTATGACCAACGACAATGCAACAACCTTTAGAGGGCTCTCGCCAGAATCCGGGGAAGAGCAAGCGGCTAGCAGGCTTAATTCGGACAGGCGATCGTTACTCCGGACTAGAGGAATCACGCGACAGATCGCAAACAAATCAAGATTTTCGGAGATTGGCTGGTCTAGTACGCTTCTTGGAGATTTCCTGTCTTCAAGAAGGAAATTTATTCAAGGTGGAGTTCTTGACGGGATGCAGATCCAGTGGATTCAAGTGGATATGAAAGCTTGAGTTGGTTTGCATTTTGCAGTAGGAAAGAGAGATCAGATCTTCTTTGTAGGTGGAGTTTTGGACTTCAGGTGGAGTCCGGGAGACAAAGAAGTGGATTCGGCGTGTTCTTGAGGAGCAGTGCCGGGAGTGCGGGGTGCTTGGAGGTGCGAGGTCGTGCGGTGCACGAGGATGTCGCATAGGAGCACAGGGCATTGGTGAAGGACGCACAGGACGCTGGCCAGACGTGGCAGTGCAGGGCGTGGGATTGTGACGCACGGGTGAATACGCGCAAGATGTGGTTGGAGTCGGACCACATGAGTGCAAGGCACGGGAGCAGAGCTAGAGGCTCAGGGCGCGGGCACGAGGCGCAAGGTGCAGTTGGATGCATAGGGCGCGGAAGTGAGGCACGCAGGGTGCTCGAGAATTGACTGCGTGGGATGTAGTGCGATAGAACAAGATTTGTCGGGAGGTGGAGCAAGAGCTTGTGAAGCAGAAAACTCAAGAAGAAGGTGGAGCAGTTCTTGAGAAAATTATTAGCTGTCCGGTGAACTCTTTTGGCGAGGAAGATCGGCGGGTTGCTCTTTGGTCGTTCTTTGTGAACAGTAGTACTTATCTTTTGTTGTGTAAATTTAGGACCAATGTGTAGATTGTTAGATATTGATTTTAGATTTAGGATTGTATTTTGTTTAGATTTCTTGTATGACTTGTATAGCCATTGGTGTTGCCATTTGTATAGCTTTTAAGTGTCTATAAATAGGAGCTCTTTAGGTTGTAATAAGGATGGTCAAGAAATAAAGTTCTTTGGGTTTTGGCTCTCTCCCTCTTCTCTTCCATCCCTCCTCCTCAAGAAACTCAAAAAGAGGAAGCGTTTCTTCCTCTCAAGAGAAAGATCTTACATAATAAAATCTATTTTATGTTAAATCATTTTATGGCTAGTTAACACCATTACAAGCTCGATAAAAATAATGTAGTGAGGCTAAAGCCTTACTTTACACCCTTACAAGCTCGATAAGAGATCTAAAAGTGAATATGCTCTAATTCACAATAAATCTTAAAAAAGTCTATTTTGAAATATATTGCAACATTCATTATCATGAATTCACAACATATTTGATTTTGATTAATTTATCTTTTTAGCTCTTAATTAATCTTCCAGAAATTTTAATAACTCATTAATATAAATAAATCCTACGAAATCAACTATAAATAATATACTTTCAATATATTTTTATATTCATTTAGCAAAGTATAATTTACAATAATCATGAGATTAAGCAGTTCATCATTTTTTTATTTTAGGCTACTGACTATAAAAGAATAAAATAAAAAATATATAAGATAACATAAAACTTAAAATTTGATCGATCTCACTTCACTTGATCCTGATCTTTTCCTGATATATATATATATATATATATATATATATATCATAGAGCGAGCTAATAATTTAGTAGGTTATCAGAACCTACAATTGTGATTAATGCATGACAATATAAAGCTATATAATGTAATCATTCAATTCATATATATCAGTGTGAATATATAACGTTTAAACATACATTAGTTAGTGTGAACAATGACATCTCATATGAGCAATGTAAATTAATGTAAATAATATAATTTATAATTGATGATTAATAGCCAAATAAAGGATCACTAGATTTTGTCATTCTTACACTCATATCAAGTGCAAAGCAATAGGTCTATCATGAATCCATACATGCATATAAATTATGTCCTTTTATCTCAATTTATATGTTGTATCAAGTGTTGGTATATATGTCATATAAAGTAAGTGTTATGTATTTGATATGTATGTTGTACAATATCAAAGCATATATATCAAGTATTGTATCATGCTCATATATAATGTATACCATACAATTCACGTGTCAGAGGTGAAATTATTAGGTGCGATACCGAACGTCGTCCAGAGCTCAATGAAAATGGGCCACGTCACCCCTACTTGGTACCACAGCTCGGTACTGAGTTCGGTATTGGATGACGTGACTGCACCTGATTGGCCTCTAGACGGTAAGTTGTGTCTGGTGTCCGCACAGAATAATCTCTCTTGTCAGAGGCCTTTGTATCAATCTTATTAATCGCATCAGTCGTATCAAGGCATGTATTAACCATGTCATATATCGTGTCGCTTATGCAATAAGTATGAGTATATGCAATTATTATGTATATTCATATCATATACATATGCAAGTAAGGTAGGATACCTAGCTATCTTTGGTATTTTTTGTGTAACAGATGCTACATGCCAACCCTACAAGAATCATTCTCAATAATATCAATTATGTTGCCAAAAATCAGCCTCATATCACATGTTATAAGTTATGTGGTTTTAATATAAGAAGTCATCACTTCTTATCTGTTGGTGTATCACATCATATCGCTAGCCCCTTATACATTTCTTTTCTTCATATCAATTAGAATTATACTGAAATCTTATTTAAAAAAAAAGCTCGTCGACCCACTCTCCTGTACATGATAACATGTATATAGCCAACTTAAATCAATTAATCATTTTCAGCTAGCCTTTCTTACATTTACATACATTTTATATTATATAGATCTTAATAGCAAATATCACATACATCCAATGTAATTATCACTATACTCATCAGTATGTATGTAATATGTCAAAAATGCATATTTGACAAAATAAATAGTAAATGTATACATATCGTGTATTTCATGTTCAATAACAATATACCAACTCTTGATTATTTTATACTTAATATTATGCTACTAATTTTAATTCAAATGGTATATAAACAAAATAATCAGATGAAATTTTAATATTAATATGTCAAAATGATTAGAAAAATGATATATACAACATATAAAAAGTTTTTTTTTAAAGAGTTTGATTTTTCTATGGAGTTTTTCTATACTGAGACAAGATCCACCGCATTGATATACGTAATCTTAATTATTCCATTCAGCTACCTGCTCGGCGTCATGGACGCAACCGGACAAAAGAATCGGTCGACGGAGAGATAAGAAATGGTGATATGACCGCCGAAAATTTCAAACAATCCACTCCCCCAATCCATAGATAGAAACATCTGATAGCCGGCGGATGGCCGGAGATCCCAAAGAACCCCTTGATAGGCCAACTCCGGCGGCCATAACGGCAGAGGTAGATCGTCCCCTCCACGCCCTAGGTTTCGAGTACAGCCACGTTTCACCGGAAAAGATCACTGGCCACCTCACCGTCAGCGAATCCTGGTGCCAGGTATGTTGTTATTCTTGTATTTATAAAAAAGAGCCATAAGTGAATATGAGTTCTTGATTTTGAATTTGGATGCGAATGATCTAAGCCGTTCAAGCGAATGCACGGAGGTGTGGCGGCTTTTGTGGCGGAAGGTGTGGCGAGCGCCGGCGCTTATATGGCCTCCGGCTTCCAGCGCGTCGCCGGCATCCAGCTATCCATCAATTTTATCAAGCCTGCTTTCCTTGGTGATAAGGTTGAGGTTGAGGCCAACCGTATCCTGCTCAGCAAAACTATCCAGGTACATTATCGATATTCTGAGAAATATGTATATCATTGTTTAATGATATAAATGGCGATTAAAGTTTTTTTTTAATAACATTTAGTTCAATTAAGACAAATTCAAAAATACATCGCATATTCAAACCACAAATTCAAGACCTCTTGATTGTTAGTCAAAGCCCTCAACCAACAAATCAAAATGAGCTGCTTTATGATGATTAAAGTTACTTGTTGTCTTTGAACACTTCACCCGCTCTAGAAATTTAAACATGCATAAAATAAAAAATAACGCGAATTTATTGTCAAAATTTTATTGAGAAAAAAAAGAGGATTTGCGCAATTGCAAAGATGCACCATTTCAATAAAAAAAAGTACAAGAATAGTCCACCTCCTTCTACTTGGATGGACATAAATTTAATTTTGCAGTTGGGTAGTCAAAAGACAATGTAGATGGCACTTAGGTTAGTACATGCATCGATTGTAAACAAGTTAGAAGCATCAATTGTAAACACATTAGAAGAATGTAATTGTAGGGAAAATGACATCCCAAGTAGCACTAGTAGCGATGTACCCAGGTAGCATCCACATAGATTACAATATGATCCTTGTAGTAATCTTGATGTCAATGTTCTTCGATTAGCTTTGGGGGTGACATGTCTAGTATTAATTATTGTGACAAGGAGGTCCGTTTATTGGAAAAGAAAGTGGTCGTTGTTGATTATTGGCTTATGTAAGGAGCACATCCGATGCAACCCTTGTCATGGGTTGGATTGTATCCGTAGATGGACATTATATCTTTTCATGATTAAATTTTGACTAGTTTTCGGTTGCAAATGGGATAATTTGTCTAAACCCAAGATAATCAAAACAACCAATGTTGCCACCCATAGGAAACAACTTAGGTTGAATATTTTAGGCAGCGGCATTATTATGAATGGATGATGACAGACTGATGTTTTAATGGGAGGATTGGCAAAAAAAAAGAGAATATTCACCGCTTCGTGGTTTTATTTGATAAATATGGGTAAAAATTTATTACCATTTTTACATGATGGGCTCCTCTCCTCTAAAGTGTGATTAGAGACAAACATCTCATGAAATGGTGGAATATATGATGCATGATTGTTTAAAGAAGTTAAGAACCTTATGAATTATTTGCATATTAATGAGTGTATGTCGGTGCATTTGTTGAATATATGATGCATTTTCCTTATCAGTGTGTTGCTCGTGTTCTAGTGAGCCAAGGGGTTTACCAATGGCACCCCTAGTCAAGTTTCCATAGTTAGGTTACTTCATGAACTGGCTCTGTCCCATGTATGTTTGGGGAGAGGGTGATGGTGGAGCTCGGCCTAATCAACCTAATTGGTACATGTCATCATTTCTTGAATGGTCTTGATGTTCATAAACTCATTGATGTGCATCAAATCTTGTAAGAGGGCATACATGTCATTTGAGCTTCCAAGTCTCCAATTTTGTCGAACCTAGTCAAATTAGGCACCACTTTAGTCATTCTGAATCACCTCAAGATATGCGTTTGATAATAAAATTTATGCTTGAAGTGGACTTTATTATGATCCTAATAATACAAATAATAATGCTTCACCCTCCAAATCAATAACCGCTCAATATGAGATTTAGTTTAATATTCACTCTTTGATACAAGTTTTAAGGCCACATAAGTTATGGGAGATACGATTTTTTTTTCAAGTGAATTTATATTGGAAGTTTAATAATGGTAAATTTAAATAAATTATTTTTTCTTATTCTACCTTGTTATGTATTATTTGCTATTACTTAGTTACATGAAAATTAAGAAGCAAAATCAAATAAATTAATCAATTTGATTATATGGTAATATGCAAATTGATGAGTCAAAATAGTTTTTTTAAATAAATATACTTATAATCAAATTATTCTATTTCTTCTAGATCAGAATTAGGTCACTACGTGTAAAGTCATTACAATTGTCTTGTAATTTATGAGATAAGGATCAAGAATTAGATGTTGAGTATGGCCATAAAATTGAATTAAGTAAGTTATTACCAAGCAAAGCTCTCACATGGTTCTTTACAAGTCAAACCTTTTACTATCACAAGGGTTATTGAGCATGATTATATTATGGTTGTAGACCAATTTCGTTAAGCTGTGGTTATGAAGTAGGTAGTGTTGATAATGATGGCTTACTTCACATTATGAAGTTCTAAATAGAGGCTACCACAAAAGTCCTAAATAATGGCTGCTATAAAAATCTATAATGGAGGCTACGACAAAAGCCTACAATGAAGACTACCATTAAATTGTTCAATGTTGGCTGAAAATTAATCTTAAAAGATAAACGCTTCCCGATATAATTATATGTAATTCTCACTTATGCATCTCCCTCTTGTGCTTTATCTCACAAATCAAGTTTGTTTTGTACATGTGCGAGAATCGGGGTAGAAGTTCTAACTTCTAAGTGTTTTTTTCCTCAAATTTATTGTTAGTTTGTTTTGTCCTGTTGATGTATGTAAATTATCAAACCATGTTAAATAATTGTGTTCTTATGTATATGTTGTTTTCCCTTCCTGGATTTTTAAGCTTCTCACAACTGATAGATAGTCTAAAAGTCATGAATTGAAAGGTCAAGCAAGTGTTCTCTGAAACTAAATCCTAGGTCTAAGCGCGCTCTCTACTTTTTTTAGGTTATCAATCTTATAATATCTCTTTCACAATATAACAAAGTTAATCCATAGGAACATAAAAATGCTTAAAGTAGACTTATTGTGACATATGCATTATTTCAATAACTGATTTTTATTTCATGTAAGAATAATCACTATATAACAAAAAAACATATTTATATGCCTCAATAGGAGTTAATACAACAGTACTTATAAGTGTTGTGGTTAAAATCTAGTATGACACATAAATAATGTCAAAAATATAAAATAACTAAAATTAAACTGCTGTAGCTGTTATTGTATAAGCAAATACTTGTCTTTATGTTTGTTTTCTTAGGATTATGCATAAATTAACTTAGAACACTTACGACGTAGACATTATCTTGTTTTGTGTGGGCAAGGTAGATAAGTAACACAATCAATCTTTGATATCTCCTTTTGTCAACTTTTGGGTTATCCATACCTCTTTGTGTTTGTGGCAGTCATAAATATGAATTGTTGAGGGCTTGTTGTAATACCCCACAATACCTCTTAATAGTACTGTAGAGTGAATATGCATAACATAACTTTTTTTTGCTTTCTCAAAACATTTAATACAATTTCTCACATTATAAATTCATATAAAACCTCCAATCATATTTCAATTGTTACATCAACATAAGCAACTAATAAATTAAAACTTCAATAAACATCCTTACAGAGCCACGAATAAAATCCAAATAAAATTCATTTCTGAAATGTTTTCATACATCACCAGAAGACTCACTATCAAAGATAACCTTAACATAGATTAAACTGTAACAATCTTCTCCTTTCCCTTTTTTGTAATAACATCCATCAAGAAAATACTGGTGAGTTGTGAGACTTAATAAATTATGCCAAATAAATAACAATTATAATATAAAATTATTAAGAATTATAACATTGAGCTAATCAATGAATTAATTTACCACTATTTGCAAAACATCATAAAGTTATATTGGCATCATCCATAGGGGCAATTGAGGTAGATACTGAATATTTAGTCTTTTAAAAGATTTGATCATACTTCCTTAAACATATTCAATGAAGTCCAGGTGGACCTGACATTATCACTATTGAATTTCATTGAGGTCCTTTTTGCCTCTCCAGGGGTTTCTTTTGCCCTACCTGCTATGCAGTCATTTAATTTCTCTGGAGTCCGTTTTGCCCCATCCACAATACAAGTTTCATATTTGAGACATTTTCGTCCACCTGATATTATAAATATTATAAAATAGAATAGTCAATCTTTACTAAATAAATATTTAGTAATCCTTACATATTTATAATTCATAATTCATCGAAGGGTTATAGACTGACCAATATGTTTGTGCTCATAAATCCGACTTAAGATGAATTTGATATACATTACCTTCAATCTTGATCAACAATACCAAACCGATTTAATCATATATAGTTGTATATCAAATCTCACATATTTCTATGAACAAGAAATTGTGAATACTTCAATGCATTCTCAAGAGTACTAATAAAAATTACATAATAAAATTCAGTTATCACTACAATCCCAAGAATTTAGGAACTACTCAAAAGTTTACGATCATTATAATTATAACAAATTTACTCAACTTACCTCCTTGACGAGTCGTTTCCTCCAATTCCTTACTATGGACTCTTCTGTGATTTTAAGTCCACCCCAAAACTTTCTTTTTGCATGTATGTATGTGATGAATCCTAACCTAACAATTGTATACACTTAGAACTTTTATCATTTCTTTTATCATTTCGTTTCAAGAATATAAAAGACTGACAAAATACCAAGAATGCTTATCTTTTATTTCACTACAATTTTCTTTCTCATTCTTCCTTCATTGATACTTGTTCCCACAGCCCAAATTCCCTTCCAGAGATGTCGTTCCCAAGTTTCAATTCTTTGTTTTCTTTCATAACTGAAATCCCTACCAATTACTGTCTTGTATCGAGTCCACAAAGCAGGCCAAAATGTCCTTAGACGTTGCACTATGCCGCTGTATTAATTCTACCAGAACACTTCCGCCTAATGCTACAGGAGATATGCGAATTTCCCTTACAGGTTGCGGCTTTCTCTACAGTCCCGGGAGACTAGAACCGAAATTTGCTACAGAAGAGTTGCCGAATTCTTCTCCAATTCACTGCACTCTGCTGTGCAAGGCAAGGCAGTAGTTTCCCACATTCAATTCCTTACTTATCTATTCCTTTGTATAAACAGTTAAGATGGAGAGTGGGCCCCATCTCATAACATTTTTGGAATCTTACACTTGCTTCCCATCATACATGTTTCATTTAGTAGATCTACGATATAATTTTGTTGAGGGATGAATATACCAACTTTTGAGCAAGCCACATCAATTATAAGAAAATATTTGAGCCTTTACCATCTTTTACTTTAAAATTTTGTTTATAGTTGATCTTTCACTTTTCCCTATTTCCTTGAGTTCATCTCTTATTAAAAGCATGTCAATAACTTATATAATGAGACGTGCAATTCAGTCTTTGTTGGATTTCCTTATAAATAGAGTGTGATATCTGAGGCTTTGCTTGAAATTCATCTTTTCCATGACTTTAGTAAACTTCCCAAGCCATGCTCTTATGAGTTGTTGCCAATACAAAGATTTTTCAATGTGCATACATGGTTAGTACTAAAATTTTTATTAAAACCTTATAAGTTTTTGATATAGGCTTCTTCTAGTTTACCATGCTGGAATCTATTTTTTCATTCTACTATTATAAGGATTAATTGAGGCTGGTTGCCAAGGAAAGTATTTGTTGGGGTTTAACTTTGCGAGTAGTGCAAAGTTTTCTTCATAATAAACTCCATACGTATGAGTGTAGCATTTTTCCACGAGTCTAGTTTTACACCTTTTAAGTGTACCATTTATATTATATTTGACATTATATACCCAATTATATATAATTAATTTATTTCTTTGGCAATTCTACCATCTCCCAAAGTTGGGTTTATTTTAGTTCTCTCATTTCTTCAATCATGAATTTTTCATCATTTATTCTCAAGTGCTACCTAGATTGCTCTTGAAATCTTGATAAAGTGAGAAATTTTATAGGGGAGGAGAAATATTAGAAAATGAAGTAAAGTTGGCTATTAGATGTTGGGTAACTCTTTTAAGTTTTCTTTACTAGTGGCTAGTGCTATGGGAAGGTTATCATGATGGATTTAAATTTCAAGGGTAGAGATCATAATTTCATTGTGTGGTGACTGATTTTGCATGGATTCGGGTGGTTGAGTGTGCAATAGTTCAATATTGAGTCATCTTTCGTTCTTCTTTCAGTATAACTTTAATAATTGTTTAGGTTCATTATGTATGTTTTTTCTGAAATTAATATCTGTGGTGATTGCTTCTATCAATAGCTAAGCCTCAAGGTTGCTTGAGACTATTGGTCGGTTGGATAGTTGGGAGATCAATTTTGTTGAAATCGACGTAGTGTTCATTTTAAGGCTTCCCCTAAAGGCACATTTGGTCATAAAATCATTTATTTTCAGCAAAGATTATATTCCGAGAGATGATGAATTTTTTGGAACTGAGATGATAACGCTTATACTCTTTTGAATTGGGGAGTGTCTTAAGAAGATGTTTGCTATGACCTTTATATAAAGTTTAGTGTTTTAATGGTGTTGATGGATATAGGCCATACTCCAAAGGTTCTTTTGCAATAATGAGTATGATGAGGGTTTTAATAGGTGTTGTATTTTATAAAATTTTATTGAGAAGATGATTTATTCGGAATATGTCAATTAATGTAGTTTCACCACAATAAAATTTTAAAACGTTCCTTTTAAAGAGTAGGTCCCTAGTGGTTTCAAGGAGATGACTATGTTTCTTTCTAATATCATTTTGTTGTGGGATGTCAACATAAGAAGATTCATGAATGATATCATTTTCATGGAGAAAAGAACAAGAGGTTTGATTAAAGTATTCCTTCTCATAATTAGACATAAAATGTTTAATATTAGTGCTAAATTGAGTAAGGCTCAAATATGGGGAGAATAATACTCACATTAGATTTGTTTTTAATGAGAAAAAGTTAAATTTTATATGAGCAATCATCTACTAAAATAATAAACCATCTAACCTCATTGATATTAGTTGTGGGAGATTGTCCCCAAAAAACATTGTGGATTAGGGAAAATATATTGAGGTCTTTGAGCATCTTAGTGGGTTAGGAACTTTATATTGTTTGACCATTTAACCCACCTCACACTAGAAATCATTAATTTTTTTTATTAAGTAATACAGGAAATAGATAATAGTACACCAAAAGATGGATAACCCATCTGAAGGTGAGTGCTTTGGTCGAACTCGTTTGGAAAATGTGCCTCTTTGATCGAGCTACTTGAGGCGAGTGATAGGAAACATTTGTAGATCTCATGTATTTCCTATCAATCTTCAGAAAACAATGAGAATTCTCCAGGAAAATAGGAAAAATAGTATATATTTTGTATTATTTGATGAAATAGAAATGGGAAATAGCAAGATACAGTTGATCCTCAATTTGAGAGGAGGATCGATCTCTCCCAAATCTCTAGACGCCTTTAGATCCCAAAAGAAAACCTAAATCTAAAAATATCAAATTTCAACCAAATTCAAGATGTCATAACCCTAGGAAAACAAACTATTTAATGCATACAAATCAAAAGGAAATCCCTAAAGAGTCCTTACATTCAAATTCCCTCCTAAACTCACTTCCAAAACCCTTCTAAAACTGCTCGGTTGGCGCTTGCGGTGCGATCGACGTACAAGAGAGGCGGACATTTCCGCCTTGGTTCCGCCTGGGCCGGTCCCATATGGACTGGCTGGACCGATCCAATGGATCGGTCTAACAATACTTCCCTCCCAAAGATCCATCTTGTTCGCAAGGTGGAAAGACGATACCCTCAATTCCTTCTTCATCACAAATGGTAAGAACCTGAAGAGTTCGGTCCTTACACCTGTACCATGGCGTATACCTCTCGTCACATCTGAAACAGAGCACATTTACTCTCTTTTCTTGTAATTCTATCTCTGTGAGCTTCTTGAAGTTGTCACCAGGTCTGCGCGCTTCCTACAATCTTTTCCTTCGAAGTCCATCGAAGAGTATTCGGTGTTGGCTCCTTGGATTTCAATAAGGTGGTGGTCATCTTGTACGAGCCTCCTGAGCTGCTGCCTCCCGTCTCTCCCTCCAGGTGCCTCTGATCTTTTACCAATTGGGCTAGCTCCATAGCCTCTCCCAAGTCACAAGGCCTCATTACTCTAACCACTGTCCGGATCTCTGGTGTCAATCCTTTCATGAAGTTTTCCTCTAGCACTATCTCAAAAAGGTGGTCCAATCGGCTAGCAAGGTACTCTAATCTCTCTCGGTATTCCTTCACTGAACTCTCCTATGTTAAGGCGAAGAACTGCTCATAGAAGTCTCTTCCCCTGCCAGTTCAAAAACGTTCTACCAAACAATCCTTGAACTCTCTCCAACTCCGTATGGGTCGTCGAATGTCTCTCCACTTATATCAGGACAAAGCCTTCCCTTCTAAATATAGGCCCGCTGCCATCAGTCTCTCCTCTATTAGCCTATTGACGGTGAAATATATTTCTACATTGTAGATCCACCCGTGCGCATCCTCCCCCTCAAAGATTGGCATTTCCAATTTTCTCACGCTCCCGTTTCCCCTAAATCCTCTATAACCTCCCATTCCTCGAAGCGGAGGTGCTCCCCAATTTTCACTATCTTCCCTCCGACGATCATATCCAAATCATTCATCAAAATCCCCTCTTCTTCTTTCAAAATCAGCACACCGGTGATTGAAATCATCCCCTCTCCTTACAAATTAAATCCCCCTTCTTGTGTAGCTAATGCTCATCTCCTCCATAGAAAGTGGTTCTAGAGAAGGCATTCCACCTTCTCCCTCCAAGATCTCCACATATTGATTTTCCCTTCCCCTAGACGTATTAGGGCTCTCATCTCTTCCATGGCCGCCGGTAGTTTCATTTGCTTCCGATGTCACCGGTTTGGTTTTGGCTTCAAACAATTCCTTCAACATGTCTTCCACCACGGTGAACTTTTCCTCCATCCTTTCATTGACAGATGCAATCTGATTTTGAAAATCAACAATCTTTTCCTCAAAACATGCTTTGAGTTGCCCACGTTCTCCCTCCAAAACTTCCATTTTCCTTACGGTCATTGGTTTCCCTTCGATCGACATGCTATGATACCAATTCGATAGGAAACACTTGTAGATCTCAAGTATTTCCTATCAATCTTTGGAAAACAATGAGAATTCTCCACAAAAATCCACACAAAAATAGGAAAAACAGTATATATTTTGTATTATTTGATGAAATAGAAACTAGAAATAGCAAGATACAGTTTATCCTCAATTCGAGGAGGATTGATATGTCCCAAATCTCTAGACGCCGCTAGAGCCCAAAAGAAAACTTAAATCTAAGAGATCTCAAATTTCAGCCAAATTCAAGATGCCCTAACCCTAGGAAAATAAACTATTTGATGCATACAAATCAAGAGGAAATCCATAAATAGTCCCTACATTCAAATTCCCTCCTAAACTCCCTTAAAAAACCCTTCCAAAACTGCTTGGTTGGCGCTTGCGGTGTGATTGGCGTACAAGAGAGGCGGACGTTTTTGCCTTGGTTCCGCTTGGGCTGGTCCCGTATGGATTGGTCTAACAGCGAGCTCTTATAACACGGGCTTCATTGGGGCACGTACTTGCCTATCTTTGACCTTACTCTAGTGAGTACTCTGCAAGATGAAGCTCATTTTAGTAAAGTGCACCTTTTGACCAGGCTCTTTAGGAGTGAATTTGTTTGTTACTAATGAGTTATCTATGTCCGGCATGTATGAACATACGAGAATAAACTTCTATGATTTTATTTTATATAAAGGGAAATTGACCAAAATTGTCTCTTGACATTTTATAAAAGATCAAAATGATCTCTAACTATATTAAAATACTATTTTGTCCCTCAACTCCTTAAAATGAACTAAAATAATCCCACTATGAGACTTTTTTTTTCCTCTTGAAGGACTTGCGGGATCAAAATAATCCTTTAATATAGTTGGGACCATTTTGGTCCTTCATAAAGAGTCAAATGACCATTTTAGTTCTTTTCTCTTTATATAAATGATACAAGTTATATGAGGATAATGTTTACATAAAAGTGATTGAGGCCATGAGATTGAAACCCGTATGAAATTTTCAATGGCTGTGTAATCTCCATATGGGCTTATTAAGTATTAATTGGCTTATTTACGCGTGATCCATGTAAAACTCCGAACTACTGAAGTGCATACAATATGAGCATGATCTACTCGTGCTGCATATATTATGGAAACTATGAAAATGCAATAATGTTTTTGAATTCGTCAAGTGTGGCTGTATATTGCATGTGGAATAAGTAGTTAAAGTAAAGTTTAGATTTTATAGCTGGTCTACAATATAAACCACAAAAGTTGGGCTCTGCAATTCAAAACTTGAAGCCGTATAAACAATATAATATTTACTTTTTTGTTTTATAATGTCTTTTTCAAGCAATAGAAATTTGTATTATAATTCATGATATAACTGATCATGATATGCTTTCTTGATGTCAGCTTCTATTCAACTTTTTATCTTATGCTTGTTGGTTTTTCTCTGGAAAAATAAATGTCCAAGTTTTACTTTTAGTATATGAACTTCATTAAGTCAACACACATGTTTTTCTTGTCAGCAAACTCTATTGTACTATGTACCGATATAACTATTGCACCATAATACAAACTAAAAACCTGCCAAAAATTCCAGAATAAGTTGGCGTAAACTGGTCATCGGATTCCCATACCTCTTAACATATAGGCATCCCAATCAATCCTAGTATCTGAATCGGTAAGAAGGAACCTGAAATTCTTTAATAACATGATGATGAAATATTAAGTAAATCACTCAACACATTATACATTGAAAAGGCTTTATTGATCTTATATCGAATAAAGTAAATAATAAGGGACATTATGGGTATGGTCGAGGTGGCTATAGTTTTTTTTTTTAAATGTGATTGTAAAGCTGTTATGGATAAGAAAAAAAATTTTAGGGACTATTTTTTTTGAAGAAAAGTGAGTCTAAAATATTCGAAATGTAGAAATTTTAGAAATTTTGCTGTTTGGTTAGATGAAAAAGGAATGCCGAGTAAAATTTTGATGAATTTCATATTCACTTCGTAGTTAATTTTTGATAATTCAAAATTAGCCCATTTTCAGCTGATTTCCTAAATACTCTGCAAGCTAACTCCGCTCTCAGAGCCTGTTATTGCCGCCTGCCCTATGCTACCTATCCATATCCTCAATGTCGCCGTTGGTCATATCTACTGGTTGCAATACACCATTGCTGGCTACCGCCATCTTTGATCTTTATATTGCATTCATTTTATTCAAACCAAACAAAAATAAATAAATAATCACATGCATTTATTTTAAATTTATCCAAACAATTCGAAACAATTCAAATACATGACATTCATTTTATACTGTACTCTTTTTTACTTTGCATTCCTTTTATAGTAAATCAAAGGGCTTTAAAATTGTTTTGACTATTATAAATACTTTCTTATAGTTGTCACGTTAGTAAATTCTCACCATAAAAGTTTTTGTAAAGCAACAAAAAAATGGTAGTCGAATAAAACAAAATAGTGAAAAGGTTGCCCCAAACAATCCCGAAAATGATTTTGGACCCTCCTTAATCACATGAAACATATCCATACATCTTATAATAATGTAGTCTATTTGTTGCATATCTCATTAAATATTATCCCTTTTAATAACAAAAATTAATATTGTATTTAGATTTAAAAATTAATCATATATTTAAGTAGACACAATATTGATTGATCGACAATTATGCCCCTGTGATCTGTTTTCTTTGTATCACAAACATTAGGTTTCACAACTTGCCAATCTAAGCTATCAGATGGGAGGAACTGCAATTCAATTCATTCTATAACAATAAATTTATATCATTTGGTATGGAAGTTCTGCGTTCTCTTAAGAACAAGGATCTATTTGAAACAACTAATAAATATTTATACTAGAAAGCTGTTTTAAGAATCAGTAAGAAAGCGGTCCCATTTGAAACTATTTTGTTACTATTTTTTAAAGCGACTTTTTAGTACAAGAAGTTTTTTGTTTAAGAAATTTTTGTTCGAAAAAGTTGCTTTTAAAAAACAATAAGAAAATTGTCCAGCTTTAATTACACATGATTAACTACTTAAACTTTACAAGTTTGTAGGGGTGTCAATTTCGGGTCACGGGTCAGGTTTGGGTCGAACCAGGAACTGACCTGGGTTTAAATGGGTCGACCCTAACCGACCTGGGTAGGAAAACGGGTTGGAAATCCGAACCCGGACCTGACTCGGCGGGTTGCCGTGTTGACTCGACCCGACACGGGAAGCTGGCTTGGACTCGGGCGCGGACTTAAGCACAGACTCGGCGCGGATGCGGGCTCGGACTGGCGAGGCCGTGCGGGCGGGTGCAGAGCGAGCAGCATCGCGGGCAGTCGCGCGGGCATCCTCGTTCGCGCGGTAGAGTGCTGGCAGGGCCTGGGCAGGGGGCGGGCAGCTTCGTGGGCAGCCGGGTAGGGGGTGGGCAAGCTAGGGCAGCTACGCGGGCAGCCGGGCAGACAATAAAACGGGTTTTCGGGTTGACCCGGCAACCCGTCGGGTCAACCTGAACCCGACCCGTTTTTCAAACGGGTCCGTTTTGAAAACGGGTCGGGTCTAAACCGAAAATTCCGGGTCGGGTTCAGGTCGGATTTTCGTGTCGTGTCAAATATTGACACCCCTATAAGTTTGAATAGTTTAATACTTAGAGAAATACTACTTATTCTTCTTATTACTGCCACATAATGTACCCTACCTTTTTCTGAGAAATCCCAGGCCACCAGGCGCACTGCAATGGACAACATTTATAAAGGAAACCTCAAAGATCTAACATTTATTTTCATGATGCACAATTGCTCTTCTGATAGTATAATACTAATATTCATTTAAAAAAATTCATTTTGAAGGTGTGGGAGGTTCAACAATGGAGGACCAATCCTACATCAGGAGGAAAGGTGTTGCTGTCCTTATCAAATGTTACCTTACTATGTAATTTACCATCACCCATGGTGATGAAAAGCTTTGAAGATGCTATGAAGAAGTATTCTAAGCTTTGAGACTCTTACAGTTTGATTGAAATGTTTTGAATATGAGAAATATGAGTTGTTTGAACTATTTTTTTCAGTTATAATGTACCATCCTTTCGCATTATCATTTGTTTTAAAAGAAATTTGTTATTTAATATCATCCCAGATCCTAAATGATAACCAGATGATATAAAAAGATAGAACTGAAGACATTTTTTTTCCTTAATGTTGCTTGAAGCCAAATCAAGATTTTTTTTTTTCTATATAAACCCTCATATTTATAAACTTTAGCCCACCACTTGTTTAATAAATTTATTTGATATTAAATAAAATTTTTGAAAAAACCATGTTTCTAAAATATCAAATATATTATATATTGTGTCAAAATATAAAAAATTAAATAAAAAGGATCTCAAATTACCCCTAAAAACTTATTTAGTTAATTTGACTCAACTAATTTTTGTGATGCATTGTAATATTATTAAGAAAAAAGAAATAGCCAAACTTTTTAATCAAATATATTAAACTTTATAGTTAATAAATTATTATTATTTTTAACTAAAATGAGTTAATAGGTCGGATTTAGATCATTGAAGTTGCTAGGGAGTCAGATTTGAGTTGATTTTTTTATTTATTTATTATACAAATAAAGTTTGAATTGACCAAATTTAGGCCGAATCATTTTTTAAGCGAGATGGGAATCCAATATAAAATTTTAAAACTAAACATAATTAAAAATTATATTAAGCGCTTAAGAATAATTTTAAAAAAATTATAAGTAGACAAAGTCACCTGTTTAAACAGATATTTACCCCTGACTGTATTATTTATGTCTTTTTTCTTCAGCTGAGTTGATAAAAATATGTCATTGTAAAAAAGTAAAAAATAAAAAAAATATAGGTGGCATGCTGACATGGCATACTTAAGTCACCCGTTAATTTTTTAATAATGACACCAAATAGCTATTTTTTCATAATTATTTTAAAGATAATTAATGGGCGACTTACATAAGTCGCCAAATAATCCGGCGACTTTTGTTAATCCTAATTTTTTCTATGGATAACGGTTTGCTGACTCAACTATGTCTAGTCAGCATAAGTCGCCTTTCAAGACACAACTTTGTCTAATTTTAATTTTTTTTTGAAATCATATCTATACGCTTAATATAATCTTTAAATATGCTTAATCTAAAAATTTTATAGCGAACCCAATCCGTGAAATCATTTTGACACACCTTTAGGGGGTGTTTGGTATATGATTGGATTCAATTTTAGTAGGATTTATTAAATCCTGTAAATCCGAATTTAGTAAATTCTGGGCTCTTAAATCCTGAATTGTGTTTGGTATGACAATTTTTAAATCCTGTTAAATCCAGAAAGATGTTTGATATTAATTAAGTTAATCAGTAATGAAAGCTTCTAGGTTTGCTTTTAATCTTCACTTATTAGTCCATGCTGTTCGGCTTCGTTGCTTCACAGGAGGTGTTGTGATTGCACGAGTCAGATTCTTGGTCTCCTTCGTTGCTTCGCAGGAGGTGTTGAGATTGCGCGAGTCGCTTCTTCGGCTCCTTCGTTGCTGTTCGACTTGGCTACTTCGTTGCTGTTCGACTTCGCTCCTTGACGTTCCCTTCCTGTCGGATCAGACGTTACAACATTTTGATCTGAAGCAACGACGGGAGCTCCCTCTCGCTCGCCGTGAAGGTAACTTCCTCCCTTTCGCGCGCTTCTTCGGCCAAATCCCGTAAATCCGACTTCTAGAGGGATTAGGATTTACAGGGATTTAGCGGATTTACGCCGTAAATCTGCAAATCCGGGATTTACGGATTTGCCGGATTTGCCGCGACATTTTTTGCGTTTGGCTGGATTTACCGTAAATCCTACTAAAAACTCGAAATAAATCCGAAACCAAACACCCCCTTAGACTTTCAATTGAAACGCCTTCCTCGTTGACCTCATTTATGTGTTTTCTTGATTTCCCTCACTTGCGCCGGCTCAGTTTTTCTGGTCTGGAATTTGTTAATTTGTTTTGGATTAGGCACAGTCAGTCTATTTCACCGAATTAAGGAGAGCTGGTGAGAAATTATTGGGTGAAGCATTATATATCTGATTAATTTGATTATTCTTTGATTTTTTGTTTATGATTCATTCGTTTTGAGTCTCGATTGTATGGTCTGGTCGGTCATGAAAAGCTTGTTTGGTTGGGAAAACATTTGGGTTTGTATATAATGACCAAAATTCTGTAAGTATGGTCATAAAGCTATTGGATCTATTTTGATCAGCATATGAATAATCAATCAAAATTTATGTTGCACCCATCTTAAAGTAAATTTCGAATCTTTGAGCATCATCTTGTTGTCTTGATGATCCAATTTCATTCCACTTGGTTGCATCAAGGGTTTATTCTCGCACAGTAAACTTGCTTGTGCAAAGTTTTGTAATGGATGTTCTAATCTAATGCCGTTTTTCATTATATTACCTAATATCTGATCTAAACGGTAACATGAGGAACTTTTACCAAGGTTCTTTGCGCTGAGTTCAGCCATTAGCTGGACATACTGGAGAACAACTGAGACCTCTCCACAGTACTTGGCTGCTGTTTTTATGTCTGTTTGTTATCATGTTTTTGTATCTGCTTTAACTAAATAACAAAGGCTGCAATGCATTTTGTTTTGCAATTGCAGCATTTTCTTTTCTGAACCCCATATTTATTCAGTTTCCTTCATATGCCCAATTTAGTTGCTTGTAAATAGAAAATATGTTTCTGGAAATGATGATTTTGCTTCACTTATTTTGAGTGTGAAAAATGTAATCATCACTTTTCAGTGAATTTTGAAAAGGTTTGTGGTATGTAAAATCAGTTTTAGTTTGTAACTACATTCAATGAAATGATATAGTTAACGAATTTTATCATATTTCAAAAAATGATTTCTAACTTCAATCAACCAATTGTGCCTTTAAAGTAGCATTTGTGCTGTTTAATACAATTATTTGTACTCTTTGTGATAGCTGAAACATGTGAAGTTGGTTAATAAGCTCTCTATCCATGAACTTTTAGTGCTATTGACATTCCTCCTTCTCATTATTTGCTATATGGTAAAAGGGGAAAGAGATACGGTATTTTGTAGAATGTTAAGCTTGTTATTTGTTATTAATATCATTCTCTTCTTTCTTATTTTATATTTATTTGTGATTATAAATTTCCCAAAGGGTTATAATCACAAAGGGTTTCAAGTCAGCATAGGATGGCCACAACTAGCTCAAAGAATGGTATGATTTCCAGATATTTTACTTGGTATATATTGCAGATTTTTTATATTGCTCTAAATTGGGTGATTTAATCTTTATAGCAAGGAAGAAGGAAGTGAAGAAAGAAACTGGACTTGGTCTAACATATAAGAAGGATGAAAATTTTGGAGAATGGTACTCTGAGGTTAGTGTATGGATGGTATAGGATTCTAGTTTTATTTTACACTACTGCAGTCTTCTCATATTATTGTTTTCAACGGAAATTTAGGTTGTTGTTAATAGTGAAATGATTGAATACTATGACATCTCTGGCTGTTATATTTTGCGACCTTGGACAATGGCAATCTGGGAAACCTTAGAAGTAAGTTTTTTTGCTTGAGTTATTCTGGATAATGTTTTTTAATCAACTAAATATGTTACTCAAGTTAGTGCGCTTATTTTTTTAAATTGTGGATGCACTGTTCTTAGATACTTTTGGTCATCTGCAGGCTTAATAATCATGCATATATATATATATATATATATATATATTTTACTTCAACTGAAGATGCATTGTCTTCATTTTTTTATGTTTCTAAAGCTTTACAAATCATTGGTCAATTTTCTATTTGTTATTGTTATATGTGGTTTTATCAACTATCATGATTATTTTTCTTTTCTTTTAAAGACAACCACATTTATTTGATCTGTGACTGTTCACTTGGTTTAAATTTTGCAGGCATTTTTTGATTTAGAGATAAAGAAAATGAATGTAAAAAATGCTTATTTTCCTTTATTTGTTACGGAGAATGTTCTTCAAAAGGAGAAGGATCATATTGAGGGTTTTGCTCCAGAGGTATGAGCTGGCTTAATGTTCTTCACATATGTATAATGTTTTGGTGTTCACTATCTTAATTTTTTTTATTTTTTAATTTAGATTTATTTTATTATAAAGCTGGTAACCTTATGATTTGCACATTTGGAAATTTTAGAAGAGTTATTTACTTGTTTTCTGGAAAATATACTCGTCAGAAGATTTGGAATATCAATTTGGATTTAAATTTCCAAATTTCGTGTGAAAAAATGTATAAAATTACATTTCTTGATCTACTGAGTATACTTGACAGCTACCTTTAAGTGTTATGAATTATTCATAGCAATTACTTGCCCAAAATAAGAAAGAAATACTTCCCTTTTTTTCTATGGACTTGCGACAATTGAAGGCATGATACTAGTGGGCCACCTTGGGGCAAAAATGTTGGAATTCTTACATAGGGCAAATTGACAAGATTGGCAAGTATGTGAATGCAACTCTGGGTGTTTCCTCAGATCATTGACTTGGCTGCTTCTCCACACTTAGATGGTGTCCTATGGTCAATGATTTGAGAAAATTTAGCAGGCATCTATAATATTGTTTTCTATTGATTCTATCATCCATTGTTAGTAGTTTTTTAAGTGCAATTTATGTCATTTTTTTTTTCGTTTATGATTTATTACTTCCTATAATTAGAGACATGTTTTGGCCGAATAAAGAATGGAGGATTCCACCTTTATTCCTCTCTATTTCTCTTCTACTTGTTTTTTTTTTTCCTTACTTGGTATCAAAGGTATTTCTTGTTCAAGCTATGGTTGACAACTAGAAGAGGACCCTAACTTGTTCTAGCATAAAAGAATAGAAGATCGGTTCTCCCCCCACCTTTTGAAGTTATGCCATCATTTTGTGAGTCTCCATGTAGCTCTCATAGTTTCATATCACTTCCATACAAAATAAATGGAAAGAACTCTTTCTATTCTCTTGCTCAGTTCATATGATGATCCGGGGAAGAGAAAATATTTGATATCTAATGGTGCCATCCATTAACCTGAAATGATCAACCTTCCTTTTTATCATGGGATTCCATTAATGTTCTTATAATATGTCGACTTATCATTGCCATGGAAGATCATATTAGATCATTGTAGTTGGTCTACATCACTGCACAAGCAACATGGGGGAAAGTTAACATGGTCACTGAAATCTTGAAAATTTTGCTCAACTGTGTGAATTATGAAGTTAAATTTGTGACCTTAAGCAAGGGGAAAGAGTGTCATTGAATACTTCACCTCTTTCACAAAAAATTGGCAATGACTAGATAACTTCGAGTCAAATGATTCATGCGAGGAGTGTGCAGGTAAATACATCAAATTAAATTTTTGGAGAAAATAAGAATGTAGAATTTCATTGTAGGTCTTAATAAAGATGTAGATGGGTGAATTGAAGAATCCTAGTGATTCATCCACTCCTCAAAATTGAAGAAGTATTTGTTGGATTTAAAGGGAATAGAGCAGAAGGAGAGTAATGCTTGGGATTCCAATAATATTCTCATAGCTAAATAGCCCGCCATTGCTATTAGAAGCTTATAGCAAAACTCAAGAGATGACCCAACTCACAAGACATGAAAAGTGAGGTGTAATCTTTTGTGTTATATCTGTAAAAAGACTAACCACACAAGAGAAAATTATTAAAAATTTCACTGCAAATTGATAGGAAATACTTGAGTTTGCAAGTAATCATATCGGATCTACTTGAGTTCGCAAGTAAACCTAACCAAAATCAGTAAAACAACGAGAAAAATCGTAGAAACGTCGTAGAAGAGCAAGCACACGATAGCAATGTCTTTATAGAAAGCAAAATGAAGCAAACAAAAAGCAAGATACAAGAGATCCTCAATTCGAGAGGAGGATCGTCTCTCCCAAATCTCTAGACAAGGGACCCTAATTTCCAATCAATCAAAACATAATCTTTCCCTAATCCCTCTCATCCTCTTTAATACAAAACTTTCCTAATCAATTTTCCCTCCCAAAGCCCTAGCTGCCCCCTCTATTGAATTTTGAAATCATATTGATGGATGGGACCCTTCTATTTGGGCGGACAAAGTAGAGGAGGCGGAACTTGTCTGCCAACTATAAACTTAATCCGGCCTTTGGGCCGGCTCAGCCGTTTCAATGTTTTCCAGCAGCATAACATTATCACCCTCCCAAAGAATCATCTTGTCCTCAAGGTGAAAACTCGGAAACTATTGTTTCACCCTCTCGTATGGCTCCCACGTGGCCTCGTAGTCCGGAAGGTTCTTCTACTGGATGAACACTTCCTTAGTTCCATCTTCTTTCTGGCGAACCCCCATCAGCTCTAAGGGTTCCAGAACCACCTCTAAATCCTCAGTAAGTGTCGCCGGTAGCTCGGGGTTGGCTGTGTAGTCACCAATAGCCTTCCTCAACAGCGAGACGTGAAAAATCGGGTATAGTCGCCGTTGGTGGTAATTTTAGTTGATATGCTACTGCCCCAATATTTTCCAGCACTTCATAAGGCCCAAAGTACCTTGGAGCCAGCTTTTCATTTCTCTTGTTGGCGACTGTCCTCTATTTATATGACCAGAGCTTCAAGAACACCCTCTCCCCCACTTTAAATTGGATGCCCCTCTTATGCCCATCAGCTTGTTTCTTCATAATTTGTTGGGCCCTCAACAAATAACTCTTTATGGGGAGGAGATAGGAGATATGGGGAGAGGCGTGAGAGGATTGAATATGAACGAAGGGGTGTTGAATTTGAAAAAAGAGGGTTGATTATGATTGGAGAGGTGCTGATTTTGAAAGGAGGAGCGGGGATTTTGATGAGGGGTTTGGTTACGAGCATGGAAGAGATGATCAAAACATTCGGGGGGACCACCTGCTTGGGGAATGGGAAGTTATGGAGGAATTAGGGGTAATATAAGAGATTCGAGGTTAAGCTGAAGATGCCTATTTTTAAGGGAGAGGATGCACATGGGTGAATCTATAAGGTGGAGGGATATTTCATCGTCAATGGGTTGATGGAGGAGAGACTGACAACAACAAACATGTGTTTGGAGGGGATGACATTAGCTTGGTACCAGCGGAGAGAGATGAGGCAACCCATCTGGAGCTGGAGGGAGTTCAATGATTTCTTATATGAAGTTAGAATGTTTTCGAACCGACAAGGGAGGGGACTTCTATAAGCAGTTCTTTGCTCTGACGTAGGAATGATCAGTGGAGTAACGTGAGAGGTTTGAGTACTTGGACCGGCTTTTTGAGATATTACTAGAGAGGAAATTTATAAAAGGGCTCAAACTAGAGATCCGAGCGACAATTAGAGTGATGAGGCCCCGTGATTTGGTAGAGACTATGAAGTTAGCCCAGTTAGTGGAGGATCAGAAACACCTAGAGAGGGGGGTTAGAAGCAGAAGCTCTAGAGGCTCGTACAGGATAACCACCACCTTTTTAGCACCCAAGGGTTTGACATTGGGTATCCTTTGAGAGACCCCAAGGAGGGAGAATTGGGGGAAACTTCAGCAAGCTCATTGAGGAGCTGCAGGAGAAGAGGGCGAAGAGGTTGTGTTTCAGATGTGATGAGAGGTATACACGAGACACATATGTAAGGATCAAACTCTTTAGGTTCTCATTATCTGTGATTGCGAGGAAGATGAGCAGGGAGGTGGGAGTGAGACATCGGTAGAAGAGGAAGTGTTATATTTAGACACGACAGATGTCTCCTTGAACTCAGTGGTGGGATAAACTCCAAATCATACCATGAAAGTGAGAGGAGAAACAACAGTCAGGGAGATGGTGTTGTTGATAGATAGTGGGGCTACTCACAATTTCATCTCCAATCAGGTTGTAAACCAATTGAGGGTGAAACTGGTGGACTCAGGGTGCTATGGAGTAATGATAAGCACATGAAAGGTTAAGACTGGTAAAGGAGTGTGTAGAGGGTGGTTCTGACCATACAGGGGGTCTAGGTGAGGGAGGCTTTCCTTCCATTAGAATTAGAGAGTACTGCTGTTATCCTGGGGATGAAATGACTACAGACCTTGGGGGATACGGAGGTTAATTGGGGAGCACTAACAATGGAGCTGGTGTTGGAGCGAAGAAAGGTGATAATCAGGGGAGATGCAGGGTTATCCAAGGCCATGATGTCTCTCCAAACCATGGTGATGACTATATAGGAGGTGGGAGGAGGCTTTTGGGTGGAGCTACAAAGCTTAGAGGTGATCAGATGGAGGAGGGGGAGATCCTTCTTTCTTTCAATAAAACCGCTTATACAATAGTTTAATGTGGTTTTTCAGACACCTCAAGGATTGCCACCATCGAGGGAGAAAGAGCACACCATCACTATGAGGGAGGGGGTGTCATCAATAAGTATCAGGCCTGATCGTTATCATTAGATTCAGAAAGATGAGATTGAGAAGCTAATTTCGGAGATGTTGGAGGCAATGATCATCAAACCAAGTGTGAGTCCTTTTTTTAGCCCAGTGTTACTGGTCAAGAAGAAAGATGGGAGCTGGAGATTCTTTGTGGCTATCGGGCCTTAATTAGGAGACTATACCAGATAAGCTTCTTATTCCAGTGATAGATGATTTACTAGATAAGCTTTGTGGATCAGTGATATTTATGAAGATGAATTTGAAGTATGGGTTTCATTATATTAGGATGAGAGAGGAGCATGTCCTGAGATGACATTCATGACACACGAGGGCACTATTAGTTCCTGATGTTGTTTTTGGCCTCACCAATGCCCCTACTACATTCCAGTCCCTCATGAAGAGGAATAATTATTAGGTCCGGACACCGGACGTAGCTCTACATCCTTGAAATAATATGTCGCCACACCTTCTGTAAGAGTTTCATGGAAGTGCTGCTAGGGGCCATTCAGGGTGCAGAACATATACATGAGATTGACGGAGAGTTGTATTGGAAGGGGATGCATAAGGATGTGGAAGAGATGGTGGCTAGATGTGAGGTATGCCAGAGGAGCAAATATATGACCATGGATTCAGGGGGATTACCACAACCCCTAGCTCTTTTAGACAGAGTATGGGAGGTGGTCACTATGAATTTTATAGTTGGGTTACATCGATCTGAGGGGTTTTCAATGATTTTGGTGGTGGACAGATTGAGCTAGTATGCTTATTTCATTCCCCTACGACATCCTTATACGGTAGTGAAAGTGGCAGCGACATTCATCATATAGGTGGTCATACTGCATGTGATATCGGAGTCTATAGTGTCCGACTAAGATAAGGTGTTCCTCAGTCATTTTTGGAGGGAGCTGTTCAGACTATAGGGGACAATGCTGAAGAAAATCACTTCTTACCACCCCCAAATGGATGGACAGGTGTATGTGGTAAATAAGAGTCTAGAGATGACTTGCGATGTTTTGCTTCAGGGACACTTCGACTATGGGCCAAGTGGCTAGCATGGGCAGAGTATTGGTATAATACTTTGTATTATTCAGTTTCTCAAATGACTCCTTTCAAAGTGTTGTACGGAAGGGACCCACCTTAGTTGTTGCACTTTGGGCACAGTAGCACACTAGTCTCTTCAATAAATCAGTACTTAGAGGAGAGATATAAGGTGTTAGATGAATTAAAAAGGTACTTGTTGAGAGCTCAATAAATCATAAAGTATGCAGATGGGCGAAGGAATGACATTCAATTTGAGATAGGGGATATGATATATTTGAAACTTCGTCCCTACAAACAAAGGATGGTAGCTAACAGGAGGAACGAGAAGTTATCCTCGAGATATTTTGGTCCTTATGAGATACTGGAGAGGATTGAAGCAGTAGCTTATCGCTTAAAGTTACCCACGACCGCTATTATACATTCAGTGTTCCACGTGTGACAGTTGAGGAGAACTATAAAGGATCATGCCCCTAATTTAGAGTTACCCGTGACATTAGTAGAAGATTTTGGAGGTGGTATTTGAACTAGTGGAATTGTAAAGGGTATGGGAGGTAGAGGGTGGGCTCAAGTAAGAGCTAATAAATTGGAAGAACCTACCCGACTATGACGCCACATGGGAGTCATATGAGAGAGCTAAGCATCAGTTTCTGTCTTTCCACCTTGAGGATATGGTGGGTCTTTTGGAGGGGGTATTGTTAGACCGGTCCCTCGTGGAGCGGCCCTAGTGTATAAGAGGCAGAACAATACTTCCTCCCTGTAACTTCCACCTCCCTTTGGGGTGGGGTCCGGCCGCCAATTGAAGAAGGCAATTAAGGCTTGGTTATGAGGGAAACTTGAAAGGAGAGGCTGTTTGGGATTACATCATTATTGTATGTTTTAAGTAGGCTGTTTACCTTGAGTTAGAGTTATGTCTTGTTTGCTGAATTTAGATTGTTCTTAGGTTAATTGGGCTCTAGCCGGCAGCTAGGGATTTGGGAGGGCCATATCTTCTTCTCTAATTGAAGATCCATTGTTTCTTATTTGTTTTTCTTTCATATATTATTAATTAAAAAGGTTTCTCTCTTGTTATTCCCCATAGTTCTTCTTGTGGATTGTGTTTGGGCTTGCTAAAATTAAAATTCAGCCAATGATTCTTTGATTTCTACAAGCACTTCCTATTAGATCGCATGATAAATTGGCTTACATGTACTCTTCTTACATCCCCTCTCGCTTTAAATCCTTAAAGTTAAAGTTTGCTGATGAATCTATATCCCCTATTATTGGGAGATGGATCATTAGAGTTAATTTTAAGGTTTGTCCAAATTATATCATACATATTCCAAATCTCTCTTGCAACCTATTCTATGTCAGCTAGATAGCTAAAGATCACAATTGTAAAATCACATTAAACTCTTGTAAATTTCTAGACCAAAGATTAGGGAAGATGATTGAAATTGTTAGGAATGTTAGTGGTTTGTACTACTTTGATGAATATTCAAAAAAGAGTAATCATGCCCTTACTATCAATAAAGATTTGTCTTCTCTAAAAAAAGGGGATCACATTATGTTATAACATTATATGTTAGGACATAATAGATTTGCTTACCTTAAGAACTTAATTCCTTCTTTGGCTAGTAATAAAAATATTTTTATTGTGAAATATGCTAACTTGTCAATCACCAAATAACTAACTTTAAACCTTGTTTATATAAAGCTATAAAACTTTTTCACTTGTGCATAATGAGATTTGGGGTCCATCTAAATCTGAGAACTTTAACTCAAAATGATGGATCATCATTTTTATTGATGATCATACGCATGTGTATTGGCTATATTTATTAACGGATAAATTTGATGCTAAACCAGCTTTTAAAAAATTTCACTTATTATTAGAACTCAAAACTCGAAATTTAAATCCTCCACTTTGACAAAGGTAGAGAGTTTCTTAAGCACATTTATAAAAGTTTCCTAAATCAGAATGGTTACAATGGTATTATTTATCAAAGTTATTGCCCCAACACTCAACAAAATGATTTTGTTGAATGCAATAATAAGCATCTTATATAGATGGCTAGATCTAGTATGTTCACTGCTAATACCCCTAAATATTATTGGGGTGAAGCCAGTTTCACTATGTGTTGTATTACAAATTGGCTGCCTATGAATGTACTTTTCTTCAAAACTTTAATTAATGTGCTTTCAAATGCTTTTCTAATATTTATACCATTTCTAATCTTCTACTTAATGCATTTGGGTGTAGTGCATTTGTCCAAAATTATGAACCCAATAAAAGTAAACTTGTTCCAAAAGCCTTCGAGTGTATCTTTCTCAGGTATATGGCAAATTAAAAGGGGTATAAATGCTATTATCTTGATAAAAGAAAAATATTATTATACGTAGATGTTACATTCTTTGGGAATAAACCCTTCTCCTAGAAAAAATTCCTTCAGAGGGAGATAGAAGATGAAGGAAATATTATTTTTTTGAAATTCTCCAATCCACTAATACAACCAATTTTCTTTGAATTGATGGCATTGAGGTCACCGAAACTTATCTTTAATTGACCCCATAACATCCTATTAAACTATGAATTTAATTTTGAGGGAAGAATCTACAAAAAAGATGTGAGACCATTCTACCTCCCTAAGCTTGTCATGAATTATATGTGGACTCTGATAAATTCTCAAACTCTCTCCTTGTTACAATACTCAACATCCTCTAGCAAATGTGATGGGATATGATCATTTGATCTGGTCAGGAAAAAAAAATGTTAACTTGGCAAAGATTGAAATTTTGAAGACAATAGATGAGGCCTTTCATACTCTAAAATGTAGATTTACCATTGAAGAGGAGATGAAATATCTTGAAAAAATTGAAACATGGGAAGAAGATATTTAAAGACCTAAGGATGCCATCCTTGTTGGATGATCTTCACTATAAAACATCGATCATATGGATCCACCAAAAGAAATGAAGTATGATTGGGATCACCTATTTTAATTCTTTTGCTCATGTGGCAAAACATAACACGACGAGTCCTTTAATGATAGTCTACCTCATACCTGTTAACGACGAATGGTGCACCATGGCGCGAAGGTCCCTTTGGAGTCATGACGCATAGCGCACGGCGCGACGCGCGCTATTTTGAACATGGCGCAAGCTATATAAAATTTATAAAATAATAAGCATGAATATGAAATATTATTAAAATGAAAGACAAGCTATCATAATAATAAAAGACAACCATAACATATATAAATTCGACTAAGTAACATCCAAATATCTCATAATTTAAATATTACAATATTTTTTTAAAAGATCAAATAAGAATTTAATCTACTCTTCTTGGGAATCATCATCATCAGCAAATGTTAAAAAAACTTCATTATCTTCTTCAACATTGTCTCCTACTTCATAATCCTCTTCATCACCCTCCTCATCATCATTCTCAATAGCAACATCATGCCTAATTGAAGATTCTCTCTTTCCCTTAAGATCTTTCCCGAATATTATAACTTTTATCATAAACACCAGTAGCTTTAGCAACACTTGTCCAAGTTAAATCTTCCTCTCCAGCAATAAAGTCATTTTCATCATCAGACTCATCATCTAATTTTCCTGTTAGCCATTCATTTGTATCATCTATCTCAGTCAAAGAAATATGATCAATGACATCACGATAATTGAATCTCCGAATCAGTGCTCTATTATATTTTGCATAAACTAAATCCTTTAAGCGACCATGATCCAATTTGCTTCTTCGTTTGCTATGAAGCTGCAATTAAAATATTATTACATTACTATATTATGAACATATATAAAAAATCAACACATACATTGTAAAATACTTACATGTTCAAAAATACTCCAATTGCATCCAGATGAACTACATGTTAGACTTAGGACTTTGACAGCAAAGCTTTGTAAATTGGGAGCTCCTTGTCCCCTCATTTCTTTTTTAGCTGCATCCATTTTTTTGTTAAACTGACCTTTTCTATGCTTTACTACATCTTCAGGATTTGGTGTAAGGAAAGTATCTAATGGACCTTTAGGTCGTGATGTTTTGAAGATAGATGTAGATGGCGATCCTTGACTAGATGTGTTAGATTTATTTGTCCGCAACATTTTAGATGGTTTAGCAACTAAAATATCATCTGTCGTCACATCAAAGTCTTCTCCTTCTTCTTCAGCAAGGTTTACATTTGATATGTCATTAAACTGTTCCTTTAAATTTTTTGTTTTCAACATGGAAGTCTTAATTTCAGACTTCAGGTGCTCGGGACAGTTAGAGCAAGGCCTTGCATTCCTAAAACCCCCAACGAGGTGTTGTTTGTGGCGTGTAATTCCTCCTTTTGTTATTTTACCACAAAAAATGCATGTCACACTGTTGTTGTCGTATTCATTTGTTAGTATAGCATATTTCCATGAACATGACGCCATAGGTGCGCCGCGCCACGCCGTGCGTCTTGGCGCGCGCTATTTTGCGCCATTGACAGCTATGGTCTACCTTGACTAACCACTTTGCCAATTGAATGCTAATAATTTGAATTCTTGCGTGAAGACTTAAAAGAGGAAGTCTACATAGATCTTGATTCACTGACTTTGGGAAGACAATCTTAGTTTGCAAATTGAAGAATTTTATTTTTGGGCTAAAAAAACCAAGTCGAGCTTGATTTGAAGGGTTCGTGAAAGTGGAATCAACAAGTTTCAAACAGGCTCATTTTGATCACACATTGTTATCTACTATAGTAATTGTTTTTGTTGATGACATCAGTATTACAACTTTACTAGAGATCATGATTTGGAGATGAGTACCTTGAAAAAAAAAAAAAAGGCAAAAGAGTTTGAAATAAAAAACCTTGGGCATCTTAGGTATTTTTCTTGGAACTGAAATCTCTAAGAATAAATCTGGCCTCATTCATTCTCATAGAAAAAGTATGCTCTAGATCTCTATAAAGAAATTGGCTTATTGGGGGGTAAACTGGTTGACAGTCCAATTTATTCTGACATTAAATTGTGTAATGTTAGTTTTACTTCTCCATTTGATAAAGGATGATATCAAAGGTTGGTGGAAAAACTTGTCTATTTGGCCATTGGGATAAGTGAAATAATCTTGCTTAATTAATTAAAATAAAAAATTGAAGTTCCTATGACGACTCCTATGATACTATGTTTTTTCAATAAAGCTGCTATGAGTATAGCACACAATTATGCCCATCATAATCATACTAAATATCTAGAGATTGATCAACACTTTATTAAAGGGAAAAATCTAAATGGAGATATATGCGTTTTATAAATTCCTTATGCGGATTTGACTTCCGTCATCCTAATCAAAAGATTGGCTAGTACCTGTATAAAAAATTGATTGAGCAGCTTGGTTTTTTTATATTTACAGAAAGACTTGAGGAGGTGTGTTGAATAATTTGCATCAGTTACTTGCTTAAATTTAATAAAAAAATATTTTTCTTCCTAAAACTTTTTCGTTACAATTGAATTCAGGATATTGTTGGCCATCTTGGGGAGCCGACCTGGCTACCTCTCCACTCCTAGATGGCGTCTTATGGCTTCTGAGCATTTTTAGTGGCATCAACAATACTATTTCCCAATGATTCTATCCTTCATTATTAGTACTTTTTAAGTGCAATTACTGCCATATTATTTCTCCTGTTTTATAGTTTATTACCTCTTGATTTTGCCCATCGTAAATCCCTATAAATAGGGCTATGTTCTGGCCGAATAAAGCATGGAGTATTCCACCTTTCTTATTCTTTAATTCTCTTCTACATGCGGTTCTCTTAATATTTTCCAGTAAGGGTGCTATTCATGTGTTTATCTCTATCTTTCTCTGATTTGTTTGTCTTAACATAGGTTGCATGGGTCACGAAGTCCGGGCAGAGTGATTTGGAAATACCTATTGCAATTCGTCCTACTAGTGAAACCGTGATGTATCCTTATTTTTCCAAGTGGATTAGGGGACACCGTGACTTGCCATTAAAGCTAAACCAGTGGTGCAATGTTGTGCGGTGGGAGTTCAGCCACCCCACACCATTCATAAGGTAATATTTTGTTTTTCATGTTTACTGATTCTCAAGTACCGATTATGTACATAGTATATTTTTTATTTAATCAATTGTCATGAACAATTTTTGAAGACCTGAATCTTTTTTCCTTTGCAACCTTATGTGAAGGTTGAGATTGGAGTATCTGATATTTTCTTCAAGAATTATAATCAGTAATTCTAATTTAATAACTACCTAGAAAGAATGGAATTGTACTTTTACGAGTTTGAATCTTCAGAAAATTGAGATATTTTTCAGATGCTGAATTTTATATTCGCTGGAATAGTCAAAACATGTATGCTGTCTTATCAGTAAACATCTATTGTTAAATTTATGTTTTTCTCAGCATTCCATTTGAAATAAATGTGAATAAAAAGCGCATAGCTCATATGTTAAGATTATAATTGCATATACCAAGATGTCACTATATAAGCAGTTTGGTTGAAATAAAAGTGATTAAGGAAATAGTTTCTCTTGAAACTACACCTAGGAGTCAAGACCAATGTGTTAGCTTGATGAAATCTTTTGTTTTGTAATGCCTATATCATTAATGATAAAGTTTTTTTTAAAAAAAAAAAACAGTTTGCAATTTTTGAATGATGTGAAATGACCTGGATCAACTACTGTTTTTTTTTAATGTCAATTAATATTTTTCTGATGCTACACTGATTGTTGATGATTTATTTTTTACTACTAATTTGGATTTTTTTAGCTTTATTTCCTAAGTGTCCATCTAATTGAATTTGAGCAATTTAGCATAGCGACATTGATCTTATTGAAAAGCCGTAGGCTAGCTTATAAGGGTTTACGCCCAAAAAATAGTCAAATTTCAACTTCAAGGGATAGGTCGCAACCACTTTGTTGCTTCAGAAGATTACCTGAATTTTCTTGGATACCTTTTTGAACTATGCTTTTCTTTTTCCCAAGTGAAGGTATAGGGAATGGGAAAAGGCTTTTGCAAAGTGTGTTAGGGATTAGGGTTGTAAATGAGTGAGTGAGCTTGACACGTGATTGTATTTGGCCTGTTCATCTCGTATTTTATTTGAATTCAGCTCTTGTTCAAAATTGTTCATAAACATCATACTCGTTCGATTCCTTCTAACCCTAATAAGCTAGTTTGGCTCGAATTTGGTTTAAATTATAAGAAATTATTTTTTTTTCAACTAAGCATACAAGGGCCAATTGTGATTAATTCATCAATATGTTGTAATTAAATAATTGATTTAAAATTAAAATAAATTGAATATTTATATAGATTACGTATATACGATCAATTAATGAGCCAAAGAAAATTGATCTATGGTTTTTTTGTATTTGAATTGTTTCAAAAATGAGCTCAAAATATTTGCTCAAGCTCGGTTACTTTTATAAAAGGTGAGTTGAACATGAATTTCTTAATGAGCTGAACACAGGTTATTTGGGAACAAAGAGCTTTTTCGATAGCCTTAGTAGTCATCAATTTGAATTCAGTCTTATGTTGCTTTAACTATGCTTAATGTCTGATAATAAAGACAAACGCAGTATTTACTTAGATGTTAGATACTTGTTTTTGGTAAAATTTACCATCAATATAGCATCGATCTTCACAACATTAATCTTTTCTCTTATGAGCAGCCATCAATATTTTTATCATTCAAAGAACTAGTAAAATTGGCTACTGATGGATTACTGAACGTTTTTAGGAGTCGGGAGTTTCTTTGGCAAGAAGGTCATACAGCTTTTGCAACTAAAGAGGAAGCTGACAATGAGGTATCTAACGGTTATCTTTTGGCCTTGTGCTACAATTAACGTTCTTGATTTCAATCTTATTGCATCTATGTATGGTTTGTGCTTTTTTTTTTCATATGTACATTTTCCCTTTAGTAGCCTAAATAGTTCGAGTAAGGTTTATGAGTTAATGAATAGGACTTTCCACGTTGATTGAACCCAGTGAAGAATGCATGCTGCATGAATAAGGCAAAATAAACAAACATGTACTTTATTGAGCTCTGTTTTTTGGGTATCTTACATTTATTTGGCTTAATGGGCAAAATTTTAACAATGATTCCAGGTTCTTGAGATATTGGAACTATATAGAAGAATTTATGAAGAATATCTTGCAATTCCAGTAATCAAAGGAAAGAAAAGCGAGTTAGAAAAGTTTGCTGGCGGTTTTTATACTACAAGCGTTGAGGTATGAAATGGCCACTACATATATCATCAGCGACATTTTATTGTGATAATTCTTGAAAATTCCTTAGACAGCTCTTTTTACACAATCTATAATGTTTTTTTGCGGCCTGCTAGGCTTTTATCCCAAATACAGGTCGTGGAATACAAGGAGCCACCTCACATTGCCTTGGTCAAAATTTTGCAAAAATGTTTGAGATAGATTTTGAAAATGAGAAGGGGGAGAAGGCCAAGGTTTGGCAGAATTCTTGGGCATACAGCACCCGCACGGTAATTTTCTAAGCTACATGAGATTATTGTTTTTATTTAATTTTATGTTCTTAATGATTGGTTGAAACTTGTAGTGTTTCTTCAACCCCTTGCGTAGGTGCAGTACTAGTTAGCGTACTGTTTGTGGATTTCCTTTAGGAATTTAATTTAGCAATTAGTTTTAGCTTCTTTTATTTAGCTTTATTTGTATATAAGGAAATTTAGTTTAAGTTAATGGACGAAAGTTTTGAGTACTAAAATTAATGTTTGGAGAGTAATAATGAAGCTACTAATTCTCTAAATTTGATAAAGTTCATTAATTTCTTGTTCAAACACGGCTTTACCATTTGAAACATTTAATTTTCCTAGCTTTCTTTTTTATGATCCAGAAAGTGCAATGCCTGCTCTGCTTAACACAAGAGGCGCTACTTGTCTTATCATGCTGATAATTTGTCGAAACCTCAATGATCAAACGATGCTATTTTTCAAGAAGCTTGGAAGATCGCCCCACTTTGATTTTTTAATCTTTACTGACACTTTTCACTGAACTTTTTTAGATGGAGTTTATTGGAAGTTGTAAAAGAACCTTTCATGATTTAAATGACAAATGCAAGTGGCGCTGTGAAGATTCTGTTGGCATGGTTTGAGGAAATTCTAAATTTTTTTACACTAACCAATGTGAAATGCTGAGTTTCCTGCGTTATCAAATAAGTTATAGATATAGTTACATTCTTTAAGGTTATTTATGCTTTATCAAATACATATTTTTCCTCTAGAGAATGGTCCCTCTTATGGTCATTCATATCTCTGACCTTTCTTGGTACGCTTGAAGCATTTTATAAACTTCATTTAAAATCGGGCATGTAGATGGGTATGAATTTTTAGGTCTTACATGCGTCTCTTGGTGTTCATATCATGGGTTGGCCACTCGGTATTTTTTTTCCTTTTTTGGTTGGTCTAAGTGGCTTGCCACTGCATTCTGCATTCCTATGCTTGCACTTGATTGCTACGCTTTATGTTGTTTAATTAAGTGCGTATCCTCTAAATCTAGTGATAAGTACCACTGCATGTTGAACACTTTGCTGAAAGAATATAATCTAATTTTACATTATAGCTTGTTCCCTTTGTCTAATTCATTTTATTTATAATGGTTAAGAGGAGAATAATATTTTCATGTGTGTTGTTCACTCGAGAATGCCTCTTTTTATAATAACGGAATGAATATGATATTACAAAGCACAGCCATTTTTTTATATTCCACTCACCAAATATAGATCACTTTTCAAACATAATTTTTCCTGTGCTAACACATCTCTTCAAGCTTGAGCATATATATGAATATATCAATTATATCCAGCTTGTTATATAGATTTGTAAAACGGTAAGGTCCAAGCAGCTTGGTAAATATATTAGCTAATTGTTCTACACTGGAAACATAAGAGAGAACATCTTTGATGATGTGCTAGTCAAGTTTTATGTGTTTAGTCCTTTTATGAAAGATTGAATTGCTAGCAATATAGATAAATACTTGATTATCACAGTTTAAAATCATAGGTTGGGTTACATGAAAGCCAAATTCTCTAAGAAGAGTGTTTAACCACATCATCTTATTGATGGAGTGAACTATGGCATTGCATTTTGTTTTAACACTAGATCTTGCCATTATTATTTGCTTCTTACTTATCTAGGTCACAAGGTATCCACCAATAAAGATATAATATCCAAAAGTTGATTTCCCACTCAAATTATCCATTGTCATTGTGATCTCCATTGGCTCTGATGTTCGTTTCCCTTGATAACTAATCCGTTTTTAAGAGAACTTTTGACATATTTTAAAATTCTTTACATGTGGCAGGATGACCTATTTTCCTTACCCCATATAGGAGGATGCAGAAGTACTGCCAAATTTCATTGAAAATTTTATAGCACAAGAAATCCTTTAAAATGCAAAATAACACAATAAAGAGTCAAAATAATGAGTAAAACATGCAAAGTAAGATCAGAACAAAATTTGAAATTTTTAAAGAAGTCGCATAAAAGATTGAAATAAACAAAATGGGCTTACACACATTTTTACGACAAATACAATGAACATGAATAAGAGCAATTCACTAACCTCATGCACTAGACACTTGAAATTGAATGATAATTACATGCGGACTCCCTTTTTTATAGCCACTAATCTCATGCAGCGGACCAACCCAAGTATGAGCATGCAAAAAATATAAAAAGATATTATTATTGTAAGGAATCTATAAATTTCATTTCCTTACACATTGTGCGTGCAAAGGAGGAAAATATGAAAAGTAATGCACTGAAAAGTATGTATGTTGTGATGAAGAGCATACCAAAAGATTTAAATGTAAAGCGTTGTGCACATTATAATGAAAAGGAGTCGCCAACTAAAGCATGGGATTTGGAACCAAAATGCCTTCAAAGTGATGTGCATGTTGTTCAATGCAAATTAGTTTGAAATTAAGTTGTGTGAAAAATTGTGCATGTTATTCCAAAAAGCATGTGATTCCGCTTTTTGGTTCAAATCTCTCATTGTGCCGAATGCACGCTTAATCTAGAGAATTGAGAGATCGAGGAATGCACTTGTTATTTTATGAAATTTTAGGATAAAATTAATGGAAAGAGAATATATAAATATGAAAAAAAGAGAAATAGAGGAAAGAAAATAGAGAAAAATCCCAGGAACTATTTTATGGTTTCCTTTGATTAATTTCCTTATACTTGAATATTTACATCCATAACCACTATTCTGTATGGTTTGATCATGGAATTATTTTACAATCTTTGCAAAGTTTTTTTCTTCTCCTTCAGAGTGAAAAAAAAAAAAACAAAGCCTATTTGTGATTTAGTGGCTCCACTTTTGAAAGGTAACTAGTTGCTTTTCTAGTTTTTCAAAGTATTTGGTCTCTTGTATAAGATCATATTCTACTCTAAAAATAAAGCATTGCCTCTCATTATATTTTTTATGTTTTATTCCACACCAACTGTAAATCCTTTTAAACCATTATATTTATTTATGCCATCGACAATAATTATGCTCTTTCTCAAATGTTCTTTGTAGTAGTCTCTCTATATTTCCCCAAAATTGATTTTTCAATTTATTTTCTTTTTTCAATTGAGGACTGTAGCATCAATCATATTGATGCTGTCCTCAATAATAATAACTTGACGACAATCGCTTGATTCAACTAAAAAAATTTATATTCCATCTCTCTATTGGCTATTATACTTATCCATTTATATTATTAACCTTTTAAACATTCAATATAGCTTATAAACTGCATTGGGATTGTTTTTTCCTTCCCATCTAGATTCTCACAATCATGCGATATTTATTTTTTCTTCTAATCATTGTGTAGTTCTCTGATTTGTCCATTCACAGTCCCCATATTCATATAAGAAATCTAATCTTAATTGAAGTTATTGTCATCCTTTGCACATTTTTCTTACAATTGCGTTGAATTGTGGCGTCTCTTACATGTGACATTCCTAACAACCTAACCCTTCAAGTACTTCTATAATCATTTTATGTTTAGGCACACCAGGTAAGGCTTTTATTTAACAAACCCTTGCTAATGTATCACCACAATTGATTTGTTCATGGCACAGGTTGCTTCTATGGAATTCTTAACATTGACCAAATTGTAATTTGTATTCATTTCATGAAGGTTTGGTGTAAGTCTTAATGGTTGGTTATCAAGCATCAAATTAACAACAACCTTCAACCACTCTTGCTCAGACTTAGAATCTATAATTACGATTCTATATGTTGCAATGGCTATTCTTCTTCCAAAATTGCTTTTTCATCTAACATCTTATATAATCTTTAAACTCAAGGTTACAAAATTGATTGTGTCTATAATATATTAGTTATATGTGGATTGAGTTTCATTAATTTTACTGATGATTTTACCATTCATTGAGCATGTGAAAAATACAAGGATGATTGGACGGTATATAGTCCTTTTAAAAGTCTTGTTTGCTATTTCACCAATCATATCCATTCAATACATGCAATATATTAATAAAAAACTTATGTATTTGATTCTAACTATTTGAAAGTCTCCACAATTTTGCAATCACAGTCAACTTGTGATGAGGACATCAGAGATCTACGACTACGATCGTGCATATTTTTTTGATCTATTTTATGTATTTGATTTGTTATTGTTCTTTTTTTCTTTCTACCCTCACTTGAGGGCTTTGTCTTATGTATGCCCTAGGGGCAATAGTGTCTTTGTTATTTCCCTTCATGAATTTGGCTATTTAAAGTCTCCCTCTTCTTCTTGGAGGGTTAATGATGATTTATAAAAAAAATTCCTGCACATGTGTTTTTGAGTTGTGAGAGTTCTAGGAGAGAGTTTCGGAGGAATCTCTAGGGAGGGAAACAGATCACCCACCAACCTTGGAGCGGCCAGGTTCGTGTTTTGTTTATCGTTTTTGTTTTTTTCTTTCTTTCCTTCTCCTTTTCCTCCTAGCCACCGGATTCACTAGCCAAACCCCCACCCTTAAGCCGCCGGCCACCATAAATCCACCCTCACCGTTGGCTAAACCCCACTCCACCCCCACCCACACCTCTCCCTCTTTTCCCCTTCACCATCCCGGCCCAACCACAAACCACCGGCCCCTCTTTGGCCTTTCCCTCCTTTTTCCTTATTTCCTAATATAGATTGCCTATAATTAGGATTAATTTTGAATTCAAATCCAAGTGACTTGAAATTCAAAATCTTTCCTAAAATACGAAATCTATTTTAGGAAAGTATTTAAATCTCATATCAATTCAATCTTTTATTGAATGAGATTTAATTTCACTTACCTAATTGAAGATTTCCTATTATGCAAGCCATAGACTCTTTCCTTAAATCCCTATCCCATCCATCAAGCCGCTGGCCCCCCTACCCCTTCTTCAAAATTGCTTCCTAAAGCTCCACTTTTCTTATTTAACTCCATCTATCTTTGGAAGGAGTTTGAATTTTGAAATAATTCAAATTTAAATCTCAAATTCTTCCTATTTCATTAATCATATTTTTGGAAAGGCCATTAAATAAATCAATTAATCAAAATCTGAATTAATTGAGTAATTAATGTCTTAACTCCAAATACCTTGAACCTAGACACCCTTTCTTCTCTCTCTCACCTGGCCGAAATTCCCATGTCCCCACCAATTAAATTCCTTCCATAAGGAAGTCTCTCTCCTTATGAAAATAATCCCAAATTTCCCCCCCTCCTATCACCCTCTCTCTCCAATTTAATCTGGGATCTAATTGAACTTGCCACCTAAGCAATCAAATCTATCCCAAGGCTACTCCTGCTGCCGTTCACAAATTCCCCCCACCGTATTCCTCACTTCCTGCATCCATAGATCTGGAAATCTTAAGTTCTCCCAGTCAAGTTCAGACTTCTGAACAAGTCCTGTGAGCTGTCCAAGGGTTCCGCAGCTTTACAAGCTGCTGTCCATGCCGTTACAACTGCTGTCCAGCATTCCAGGATTGGATAGTTTGCTGTCCAGAATTTTCTGGACATAGACCTGTACTGTCCACAGGTTCCTGCAGCCATCAACTGCTGTCCTGCACCATGGGAGGTCTGAAATTGTTGTTCAAAAACCTCCAGCAGCCTATAACAGCTTCCCAAGGTTTATACAAGCATTGGAGATTGCTGTCCAGAATTTCCCAAGTGTCAAAGTTACTGTCCAGCATTCATAACATCTCCTATTGCTGTTCCGCTGGTTTTAAAATCAGATTGATGTCCAAAGTCATCAAGAAGAATCAAAGGTTGCTATCTACTTCCTCTCAAGCACATAAACACCACACCGGAGCCTTGTTTGTAATGTTTATTTGGGTCAACTTTTCTCCTACTCTTTTATCTTTTAGTCACTCTCAATTGTAGTTATTAATTGACTCATGAAAAGTTGTGTTGATTCTTCCCGCTAAAGTCTAGTATTTATTAGGAGTTGTGTGAGAGATCTTGCATAGCACTACTCTTATTATTAGATTAGGGATTTCTTGTTGAAATTCATTTCATTTGCAATGTCAAGAGTAATTGATTGTTATGTGATTTTTACTTTTTGCAAGTGACTTGGCCTAAGCTTTTGTTATCGCTCTTGTGTTTTATTGTCTAAATCAACATCAAGCTTTAGTTAATTTGCTCTTAATCATCCAGAGTGCAAAATCCTAATCTAAATCATCTTGGTCATTATGTTCTGCATCAACTTGTCATGCAATCAAGCCATCCATTGTGAAACTTTTGACCTATTGATGATAAATGATCTTAGAAATTATTAAAAGTGTGCAACGTACTAGTTCAATGATGTTAAATAAAGATGGACAACTTTGATCTTACATTTGAAGATAATAATATCAAAATTTAATTGCAAGGAGGATGACGATTCTCCTCCTAGGACAGTTTTAATGATGCGTTATATATATATATATATATATATATCATTTTTGGGAATTTCTTATCAAATTTATCAAGCTTGAGTCAATTCATGGATTGACATGTTCTAAAATTCATTTTTTTCAGATTGGAGTAATGGTCATGGTTCATGGAGATGATAAAGGCTTGTTGCTGCCACCTAAAGTTGCAGCTGTCCAAGTTATTGTAGTTCCTGTACCTTACAAGGATGCTGATACCCAGGCCATCTTTGCAGCCTGCTTATCTACAGTTCAAACATTGCAAGCAGCCGGATTCAAGGCTGAGCATGACTTGAGGGAAAATTATTCACCTGGTTGGAAGTACTCTCATTGGGAAATGAAAGGAGTTCCCCTTAGAATTGAAATTGGTCCCAAGGATCTAGCAAATAACCAGGTAAAAGAGTAAACTGTATTCTAAAAATGTTATTGGTGGATATCATCACTCATGTTTTGAGTTTTTCTATCTTGTTATTTTTTACTTTACATCAATTCAAATGTTCATTAATTAGATTTTTTGACTGATGCTTTGAGTTTTTCTCTAGAATTTGATTTTCTCAGTATCAACCTGAATGCATCCAGTTTTGTAGGAGGATTGTTGTTGGTAGCTTTAACTTGAATAAATAACTAAACGATAAAGAACCATGTTAATGCTGGTGCTTATATTGCTGCAGAACCTTGTATGCCTGTATTCTGATCATTCCAAAGGAGCTTAACAACCGTATTGCATTTCTTTGTTTGCATCGAAGTAAAAAATTGTTTTCTTGATTTGCAAACCAATCCTGATGCCATATGTTATCATGTATACAACAACAACAACAACAACAACAGCCTTTATCCCACTGTGTGGGGTTGGCTACATGATTCCTTTTTCTCCATTGTGCCATATGTTATAATGTATGGATTTTTCAATTTAATAGAAGCTTTTTCAAGGATTCATTTGGTTGCTTGTAGATAGGAACATATTTTAGAAAATTATGATGGCGTTTGTTGTTTTGAAGGAGTTTTTTAGAGTTCAACTTAATATTGATTTCTAATTACATCCAACCAAATGAAGGAGTCTAGTAAATTCATCACTTACAAAAAAGTTTTTTATAACTTCAAGCATTCCCGTGAGTTCTTTACAGAATTTCAAGTGAGACAAGCTATAACTTCCCGGAAAGTGTTTCCAGGTCAAGGAATGTAAACACAAGTTAGAACCTCAAGTCTAAAGATGTCGTTTTAACTGGTATGTTCCAAATGTTGTGACTTACAAATCTATGCTTTAGATTACATACATGTTTAATTGTGCATAACCATACACATGTTCAATCATTGCTGACAGATATATGAACATGGTTTTGACAGCTAACTTTTTTTTGAGTGAACTAAAGTAAATAATTGATTTCAGAGGAAGAAGGCTTTCTTAGTTACAGGAAATGTAGGATAAATATTTAGACTAGGGTTGAGGCAAGACATCACTACCTCAAATTGCTGTTATTTTACTTCATTGACATGCTTTAATAGAGAAATCAATGTACACTGCTTAAACATTTTTCCTCTGAATCCAGAATCTTTTTGCTTTTATCTTCACTCTTCACTGTGATGATTTAAATTTAATTTTTGCAGGTACGTGTCGTCCGTCGTGACAATGGCGTGAAAGCGGATATACCTGTTGCCAGTTTGGTTGAAAAGATTAAAGATGTATTAATCAGCATCCAGGAAAACCTTTTTAATACAGCTAAACAAAAACGAGATGCCAGCATAAAAGTTGTCCAAACTTGGGATGAGTTCATTGCTGCCCTTAATGACAAAAAGATGATCCTTGCTCCTTGGTGTGATGAAGAGGTATGTATCCGTTTTTTTAACAGCGAAGTTGTTTTATGTTGTTTCTCTTGATGAATTCCATGGTGATGGCTTTGTGGATGGGTGTTCATGATGCATTCATGACTTCAACATACGAGTTGTACGCAATTGGAAGATCTTGTGTCATTAGCATGTTCTGTGTGGCATTTGGCATTGTTCCCACATGCATTGTTGGATTGTGATCCTAATGTATACTAACTGGGTCACTGAGCAAGACCTTGATTTTATTTCTTGAGGCAAAACTTTTCATGCTCACTTTCGTTTTGTATCCTGCTATAACTAGCTTACCTTTCGTGGCTGCTTTTTATTTTATTTTATTTTAATGTTACTTTTGAAGGCTCAAACAGTTTCAACTTCCTAGGATTTGCGCGCTTCTTTTATGAAATCTTTCAAGCACTAATAAATTGAGGAATTGAATAGTTTGAATCTATTATATTCATGGAATTTATTTAGCACCAGTGTAGAGTTTTCTTCCTAAATATTGGGTTTTTATTTGCATATGACTTCTCTCGCCTGGAAGTTTTTTTATTTGTGAGGTGGAGGCATGATGGGCGTTTTACCTGTCATGGGGTAGGGCATGGGCGTAGGCGTAGGGCTTGTGAATTTTATATATTTCTTAAATTAAATAATAGTTAAAAATAAAAAATAAGAATAAAATACATGCTTTAGAGATCATTTTAAGAGGCGTCATCAGAGAGTAAAGACCTCTGACTTCTTCAATGAAAGGGACAATATAAACTAATTGACAAGTGTTATTGTGGGCAAAGATAAGTGGTGCAAGTTGGTGGGTTGACTTAGATTAAGCAGCCCCATGAGTTGGCGAGGGAGACAAGTTGATAAGAGGGATTAATTAAGCAAGTAATCAATGTGGGAGAAGCATCAATCAAAATAGTTGATAAGGGAGAAAGTACTAATTGGCACCAGAGAAGCACCAATCAAGTGAGCCTAGGAGGTAGCAAGTCCCCAGGGAGAAATGGTTAGAAAGTGGGGTGGTGATAAACCAACAAACAGTTGTTTGATGTAATTTTTATTTTATAAGCTTCAGAAGTGATTTTTCACCCATATTAACATGGTGATATTGCCTCACCAATGGGGCATAAAAGGCATGCGCCTGATGCCTCACAGTCTATGCGACTTATGCTTGGTAGGTTGAATGCCTCACTTGGTTGCCTCACAGTAACATTGGCTCACCTCTCCCCTTGGCAAGCCCCAACAACGCCTTTTAAAATATTGTTCATGAATGAAAGGTTTGATACATCTTTTTTTATTGAAGCTTTTGGAACTGTTTTATAGTACTTCACTATTAATGATTGTGCTGATAATATATAACAACAGTAACAATATCAAGCATTTATTCCATTACTTGGGTTCTACTTAATGAATCATTTTTCTCCATTGTGTTCTGTTAAGAGCCAAGTTTTCATTTAAATCTAATAAAGAAATGTTATTTCTAATATTTTCTAAAGTTTTTTTAGGTCCACCTCTACCTTTCTTAACATAAGTCAAAAACTAATACATCTACTCTCCTAATCGGGTCATCAGAAGGCTGATGTTTTATGTGACCAAACCATCTAAGGCGGCTCTCTCTACTCTTATCTAGCATTGGAGCAACTCCAACATTTTCATGTATATGCTCGTTTCGTATTCTATCTCTAAGAGTTAAGCTACTCATCCACCTAAGCATTCTCGTCTCTGCAACACTACACTTAATTTTATGCTTCTTTTTTAATGGTCAACATTCTGCACCATAAAACATTACAGGTCTCACCACCATCTTACAGAATTTTCTCTTATGTTTGAGGAGTACTTTTCTATCACACAACAAGCCCGATGCATTCCTCCACTTCAACCATCCAACTTGAATTCTACTAATAATATCCCCATCTATCTTACTATCACTTTGAACAATAGACCCGAGATATTTAAAACATGTACTCTTATTAATGACTTAATTGTTTAGAATCACAGTTCCTTCACTAGATTAATTACTACTAAAATTACACTCCATGTATTATGTTTTAGATCTACTCAAACGAAAACCTTTGGACTCTAAGGTTAACCTTAATATAGGCTATGTAGAGATATCAGGATGAGCTTCTCTTGGAAGATTTTATGTAAATTTTCTTGCATATTATGTTTGTTCAAGATCATATTCAACTACATTTACTCATAACATCAAAGTGAGCATCCCTTTCATGACTGTAATCTGGATGGGATCCCGTGTTAACTTGACATGATTTCATATCAAGGGTAGTTGCCTCTTAATCCTTTTTACTAATTTGAGAGCTTTTGGGAGGTGATGTGGCCTATCTTGCGACAAATTATTTGGTGTTTTCTTTTCCTTTTAGAGTAATTTTATGCTTACAAGAGTAGGAGTTAGAAGGATGATGTTTTTGATAGAGCATTGATGACTATGTAGTTTTGATGGTTGCTACATAGGCAAGCTTTTGAGTTAATCTTGGATATAGTGACTGCTATGGAAAGTGGTGTTGCAGTGTGTCTGGAGGACACGGTTGTGGTGCATGCCCTGAGGTGATGACTATAATGCTAGGAGGCAGTGATAGGTTTAAAGTGGATAAGATTACCACTCAAACATATTTGCTCTGTAGGTCTTGATGGAATCAACTTTGATGCAAGCGAGATTATGATGATTGTGTACAGGAGATGATCACATTGTAGATCTAGAGGTGATGGAAATTATGACACTATTATTGGTGCGACATATCTTTTGAAGGAGACAATTGGCGTGTAAGTGAGATTACGACATAGGCTTATATGTGATGATAACTATGGTGCAACTGCGTAAGTATAGTTTGCAATTTAGGTCTTGAAGAAGACTACCGTAGTGCAAGTGAACTACATGGTAGGTTAGATGGAGACAGTTACGACACAGGTCTAGAGACAATGATGATTACAATGCAAGCATCGCTGCAGAGTTGTCTTAAAGGAGGCAATTGTGTCATATAGAAGGTTATAATGTAGGTCTTGAGGAGATGAACTCAATGAAAGAGGGGTTATGCATTGGTTTGGAGGAGATAATTGTGGCTTAGGTTAGAAGGGGTTTAGGTAACTTCATGTCAATGAAGAAGGCAATATTTGTCTGTTACGGGATAAGCACCCTTAGGCTCATTCCCCTTAAGATATGAAAAGCCATTCTCGGGACATAAAAAGCACCCTTGGATATGAAAAGTCACTCTTGGAATATGAAAAGCCACACTTGGGACCCTCCACACCTTTAATTATCTATTATAGAAGGAAGTGCTGAGTGGTGTGTAAATAGGGCTATTTTCTTTTAGTTGATTATGTGCTGATTGTTGTTTTTAGAGAGGAGTTGATGTTTTCTTGGTTCCTAGCTGCGCCTAGGGTTGGGAGAGCCGATCCACCTCTCCAATAGTGAATCACTTGTATCTTATGGTGTTCTACCATTAATTTTCATTGTTTATTTCGACAACATAATTTTAGATTTCAGTTTTCATCTCCTACGAATCTATTCGTTGTTTTCTCATTGCTTTTACCCTTCAAGGTGTAACAAATTGGTATTAGAGCGAGGTGAATGACAACAAAAAAGATGGATGCATAAGAAGGTGAAGTGGAACAAATCAATGTCAGAATGGAAGAAAGATATTCTGACATGGAAGGAAGGCTCTCATCCATAGAAAATTATTTTGAAAACTTAGAAGATATGATGAAGAAGATGATTGAGATGCAGTTGAAAGCCTCTCTGACCATTCATAGGGCTAAACCAAAGGGAAAGAAAATTCAGGAAGACGATGAAGAAGTGGAGTGTGTTTATTCTCAAGGATCACCACGGGGGGCTTCGATGGTAGGTGAATCAGGGTTTTAGGAAGAAAGGACAATAAGAATGGGGGAGGCTAAGCCTTTTGGGAGACCACCTAAGCATGGTGGGAGGCGGATCGGGGGAGGTAGTGGCTGGGATGAGCCATGGGGGCCAAATCAGCCAAGGGGAATGGAGGAAGGGAGAGAATCATACCATCACTACATGGAGGGAACTTATGGAGGAAGAAGCCATGGGGGTATGGATGTGAGATCAAAAAAGTTGAAGATGTCGATTTTTGAAGGGGAAGATGCTCAAGGTTGGGTGTATTAGGTGGAGCACCGAAGGGAAGGGCATGGAGTTTATTATGGAGGCAATTTCAAGCGCTTACAGATGTGGAGGTGGAGGATAGGCGTGCAAAAAGTTATGCTTTAGGTGTGAGGAGAGATTTACATTGGGACATATATGCAAGGATTGAGCCTTTCAGGTCTTGATGGTCTGTGAGGGAGAGGAGGAGAGTGGGGACGAGCTAGAGGAGGTCGGAGAGGAAATATTACAATTACATTTAGATGTGGCAGAGGTGACCCTAAACTCCATGGTGTGATTCACTCCAAATCACACCATGACAGTGATTACACACAGCCACACGAACTACCTCTTTCAGGATTCTGTATGGGAGGGATTCACCTCATTTGATACATTACGAGAAGAGCATTACACTAGTATCTAGTGTAGATCAGTACTTTGAGGGGAGAGTCGGGATACTAGCAGAACTCAAAGAGCATCTACTGAGAGCTCAACAACTTTTGAAAAATAAGGCAAATGAACACAGACAGGAAGTGCATTTTGAGCCTGGGGACAGAGTTTATTTTAAACTGAGACTATATCGACAACTAAGAGGAAGAATGAGAAGATATCACCACATTACTTCGGGCCTTATGAGGTGACGGAGCGCAATCAGGTAGTAGCCTATCGGCTGAGGTTACCAACATCATCATCAATACACCCAGTATTCCATATATCACAACTGAGGCATGCTATTGGAGATCACACACCTTCTTACTCACTACCTGCGACATTGACTGAATGCATGGAGGTGATTTTGGAATCCATGGAGATCGTTGGAATACGGCAAGGGACAACAAGAACAAAAGAAGTCTTAGTTTGATGGAGGGATCTACCTAATTATGAATCTACGTGGGAATCATATGAGGTGATCAAGAAGCAATTTTCATCCTTCTACCTTAAGACAATGTACTTGTTTGGGAAGGAGTATTGTTGCTGGATTAGCACCCATAGGCCCACCTCCCTTGAGATATGAAAAGCCATCCTTTGGACATAAGCCACCCTTGGGATATGAAAAGTCACCATTAGAACATGAAAATTCACACCTTTAATTACCTACCATAGAAGGAAGTGCTGAGTGGTGTATAAATAGGGCTATTTTCTTTAAATTGAGTATGTGTTGATTGTTGTTTTTAGAGAGTAGTTGATATATTCTGGGTTCCTAGCCGCGCCAAGGGTTGGGAGAGCTAATCCACCTCTCCAATAGTGGATCACTTGTATCTTGTGGTGTTCTAACATTTATTTACAGTGTTTATTTCGACAATATAATTTTATATTTCAGTTTTCATCCCCTTCAAAGATTAACATTGTTGCACCACTTTATGACAATACATCTTTATGCATTTACTGATAGCAGTGGTAAGGTATTACCGAACCACAATCATGCCCAAAATATTGGTATGTATGTCTGTTAGACCGGTCCTCCTTGGACCGGTCCAGCCCCCTGGGCCGGTCCGGCTTATTTACAGCAGCAAGGGGCCGGCGGCTTCAAAGAGGGGGGAAAGGGTGGGGTCCACTTGAGATTCAAATACAATCTTGGAGCCAAAAAGGAGGAGAAGCAAGGGAAATTAGGTCCTTCTGTATTAATTTTGAATTGTATGCATTAAGTAGGGAGTAAAGGCTAGGGTTAGGGTTAGGTGTTATTTTTTTGAAAGTTCTCTTGTGGTTTTCTTGTGGTGAGGGCTCTAGATCGCTTTCTAGAGATTGGGAGAGTGTATCCTCCTCTCGAATAGAGGATCTCTTGTATCTTTGCTATTTTTCTTTCATCTACTAGTAAAATACAAGTGTTGGGTGATTTTTTCTCCCTTTTTCTCTCAGATTTTCACTGTTTTGGTCCACTATTTTGCTGTTTTCCTGCTGTAAACAGCAGAATTCTTGAGATTTGCTTCAGACTTTGGCTAGGAAATACTTGAAATCAAGTATTTCCTATAAATGTCCTTATGTGGTTGTAGCTAGGGTTGCCCTTTATTTTGACCTGCTCCTAATGTTATTTTGACTTATTTTTATGATATTATCAAGGTGGAGCATCATCGTTTCTTAGAGGTTGAGCCAACAGATAGGAGATGTTTAGGTCCCCAATGCCCCATCTTGGTTATTGATTGGTGAGGGTGCGTAGTGTTCTATAGATATCACCAAACTATCATTTACTGGAAGTCAAATTGGCAGAGAGATTCCACTGCTTTATAGCTTCATGACATTTCACACACAATCAGAGAAAAAAAAATTAGCGAGCATGGGACATAATTTTTGACACAGAAAACTTTCACTAGCAATATATATGAGAACTAAAGGACCTAGCCCAGTTTAAATAATTTTCACTAGTAATATGTATGAGTTACAAAGGTTCTCAAGGTCAATCAAACATGTTTGCTTCTCCAATTTTTTATTTTCTTAAAATACAGAACATAGAATAAAACATAGGAATAAATCTATCGCGGGCTTTAATATCTTGCCAATTAAGCAATATTTGTTAGGGGTGAAGTGCATACATCAATATCTCCCTAGATTTTTCATTTGCGGGAGTTTAATGCACTAGCTGTACGCTTTTGTTTTCTGTATGTCCATAGCACAATACTTTATGTAATATTCCTTAACATGTCTATCTCTTGATGACATTAAGAGTTGCGAACTAGAAAAAAGACATGGTAAAAATGCCATACAAAAAGTGAATTAGTCTGCTACTATTCAGGGTTGGGGATAGGATATATGCAGTGTTACCTTTGCGTTGGAGGGAGTTGTTTTCTTGATTCAGTGTGTGACTATCAGGCATTGTGAAGGCAACCTAATTATTTTTCTTTGCTTGCCCTGTGAAAAATATAAACTTTTGCAACAAAATTTAAGGGGCTATTTTGAGATCACTTTTGTCTTTTTTTTTATATAATTATTTTTATTTTGTTTGTATAAGATATGAAATAAATATGGTTGATGTCTTAAAAACATACTTTTGTTTTCATTGTATTAAATAAATTGATTTATGTGGCGGTAGTGGCAATGACCTACCATTATTAGTGGCAGCCAATCGTGATGGTTGTTTTTAAAGATAGTTAACCACTACAAAATTGTTTTGAGTGTTTTTAAAGTAACTTCATATGTTCTTAATATATATATCATATATTAAAAACACACAAAACAAATATATTCAAAAAAATAAAATAAAATAAAAAAGGTGATCCCCTAAAATGATTTTCAAGAGGGAAAGGATTAGCCAATGCGATAAAGTACAGATTTTATGAGCTTCATGTTGTTATGAGCTAAATGGAATAAATATCATCGGAGAGCAATTATTTGTATTCTCATAACGTACATTGTTTTTTATTTTTATTTTTATTTCTTTCTCTAGCCGGACGTTGTCATTTTTTACGTTGAATTGAACTCCTTGATATTCTACCGTACATTTATTGTTGTCTTCATTCTACTGTTGTTCAGATTTTGTTTTCATGGAGCAAAAACAGGTTGTTTTTGTTTGATTATGTTTTATGTTTATTAGTGTATTTGGTATCTTGTAGGAAGTTGAGAAAGACGTGAAAACACGGACAAAAGGTGAACTTGGAGCTGCTAAGACATTATGCACCCCATTTGACCAACCAAGACTTCCTGAAGGTAAACCACCCGATTTTCAGTTTGAAATATCGCATGAACAGGGCAATTATCATTCTTTGTTATATCTTACGTTTGTAAATAGGTACAATAGCACTTGCAAATGATAAATCTAATATAAAACTACTATTTACTGGAAAGTTGCAATATGTATTTAGAATTGCTTTAGGATACACAACTGAATTTTTAACGATGATTAATTCCTTTTGTTTCATTATTGGTTTACATAGTGTTATTTAAGCCCGCAGCTTAAGTTGCACTATTTTTATGTCAAATTAGATTTTTTCCCCATTAGATTATAAAAAATAATGAATGAGGCATTATTTGTTGCGTGTTCCCTATGCTTGCTATATATATATAAGAACTAGGGAATCTACCCGCTGTCATTCTGAAAAAAGCGCTTGGCAGTGTAACTAATACTTCGTCCGAACCTAGCGAGGCCACCCACAGGCATCGGGCCCACATTTGCTTTGCCCCACTAAAGAGGTGAGGCTGTAGTAGAGGGAATTCGAAACTGGGATGGGAAGTTCCCAAATATGCTCGCCCACCAACCACCCTAAGCCTCGATGGGTCATGCTTGATATCTCTCTTGGTATTAGTCATCTTCTCGATGAGCCAAATAAGCTTTTGTTCGGTGCATGTGCCGATTGCTCAGCAGTTACTGGCTTGGTGTAAAGGAGGTTATCTTAAATTATGATTGTGAGGCAGTTTTACCCATGACCTAGGTTTAGAGGATCCATGAAATCTTTAGTGCCGAGTTTTGAATGAGAGCGATGCCATTAAAGGCGATAAGATCTCACGATTGTTAGCCATTTTGTTTAAGTTTATTGATTCTACTACTGCTCTTCTACATTTGTCCAGGTACGCTATGCTTTGCATCTGGAAAACCTGCCAAGAAGTGGACATACTGGGGTCGAAGCTATTAAACGCAGCAGATAACTCAAACGTTAAAAAAGCTACCATACAAATTTTACTTCTTCCAAATGATATCAACGCAACCGTCCATTTTTCTATTTATCATCGATTTTGATTCAAGTTTTTGCCCTGAAGAGTTGCAGCTTCAAGCGATTTGAAAATTTGATATTTTTCCTCCCTGAAGGCAACAGCAACTATATTGTCCATCATTACTCCAAAGCCATAATTTTAATGATTTGATTGTGTTTCTTCGGACTATTTTTATCTTTTTATTTGAGTTATATATAATTGATTTGTGTATTCGGCTCACCTAATTGTTTGAAGATATATAGGCTTCCTTTGGAACGGCTTAAAATAATTTTTTAGTATAAAAAATTATTTGAACTAGAAAACTGCTTTGAGGTTTTGTTTGGGACGACTTTCTTACTGCTTCTTAAAACAGTTTTCTAGTACAAAAATTAAAATTTTTGTATTAGAAAGCTGCTTTAAGAAACATAAAGGAAGCCACCCCAATCGAAGCCTAAGAAACAGTAAGAAAATTATTCCAAATGAAATCATAATGTTTTAAGGTGTTGCTTTTAGGGGGTTTTTTTTTTTAGGTGGTTTGGTTTGATGTTTTTAAAATGCATGTATTTTAGAACTATATGAGGTTGATTTGAAGAAAATCAAATGCAGTGAAATATATAAAATTTTAATTTTAATATATAGAGTTCATTGAATATGTTCAAATTTTAAATTTAACAAAAAAAAATATTTCAAACTACTTACATAAATATTCTGGATTTAATTCATTTCAAAATAAATATACAAATTTTAAAACTCTTCCTTTTCTTTATTTTACATTCTTTATTCTTCTAATTAAAAAGACCGTTAATCATGATATTTGAGAAATTTTGCAAATATTCTGAGAGTTTAAAATTAATAATAATTTTATATCAGAAACTTAAGCTGGTAATTTTTTTTTGTATTTAAGAAATTATTATTATTATTTTAATATATAACAAATAAACGGGGAACATTCCTTTCAAGGTTTTGTTTGTGACGGATTTTTTTGTTGCTTTTTAAAGCTTTTCAGTACGTAATTTTTTTGCATTAAAATATTTTTTATATTAAGCCACCGATGTTTAGCTTGGTTGGTGGACAAGTACAGTTGGGTACCCGTTAACTCGTATTCGATTCCCTTTGAGCGGCAGTGCCTTTTAAGTGCGGTTCAATTAAGTGTGGACTAAGAGGTTTTGGGGTGGGTGTCTCTTCTAGGTCAGCCGAGGATGACAGCGTCGATTCCCTTTGAGCGGCAGTGCCTTTTAAGTGCGGTTCAATTAATTGTGTACTAAGAGGTTTTTGGGATGGGTGTCTCTTCTAGGTTAGTCGAGTCTTTTGAGGATGACAGCGAGTGGATATTCTGTTTTCAAAAAAAAAAAGGCAAAATAAAAAATAAATAAAAATTATATTGAAAAATTACCTTTGAAAGCTGTAGGAAAATTCTTCGAAACAAACAACAAGTTGCACCTTTCAACAACAGTTGAAAACACTTTATGACAATTACTATAAAAGAAGATATCTACACATAAGTGATAAGAAAATGATAATATTTATAATAAAATTTATGAGAGTTATGCATATTGTAGATAATTTATAAAAGAAATATTTTCATCTTCTTGATTTTTCGTTATCTTGGCCTTTCATTTTCACTTCTCATATCCCATATGTTGAATCCTTGCTCTAGCGAGGAATAAGCATTTTCTCTTCTTGGTCTTGAGAGAGGAGGGAGAGAGGAAGGGAGAGGGAGAGCAGCAAATCAACAAATTTTATTGCTTGACCCCCAACTAGCTTATTACAATCTATATCTATTTATAGACACCTAAAAGCTATACAAAAGACAACATCAATGACTATACAAGCCATAAAAACAACTTAAATCTAGGACCAATATCTAACAATTCTTCACCTTGGTCATAAATTTACACACGAAAGAAAAGATAACTATTGTTCACAAAGAACAACCCCGCCGGTCTTCTCCGCCAATAGAGTCCACCGGACAATTAATAATTTTCTCAAGAACTGCTCAACCATCTTCTTGAGTTTCCTGCTTCATGAGCTCTAGCTCCACCTTCCGACAGATCTTTTCCTGTCACACTGCGTCCCACGCAGTCAATTCCCGAGCACCCCTTATGTACCTCGCTTTTGCGCTCTGTGCATCCACCTGGACCCTGCGCCTCGTGCCCGTGCCCGTGCCCAATGCCTCCAGCCCACGTTCTACGCCTCCAGCCCGCGCTCGCGCTTCAAGCCCATGTCCTGCGCCTCAAGCTCGCGCATGCGCCTTGCACTCATGTGTTCTGACTCCAACCACATCCTGCGCGTATTCACCCGAGCACCGAGCCCCGTGCATTCACTGCACCCTGCTCGTCATAATCCCACGCCCTGCACTGCCGCATTCGGCCAGCGCCATGCGTGTCCTTCACCAGTGCCCTGTGCTCCTATGCGACCTCTTTGTGCACCGCAAAACCTCGCACCTCAAAGTGCCCCGCACTCCTAGCACTGCCCCTCAAGAATAGGCCGACTCCACTTATATCCCCCGGACTCTACCTAAAATCCAAAAACTCTACCTCAAATCTTGACCGATCTTTAACCAAGAAATGAAAGATCATGCTTCTTCCGGCAACCACAACTCGCGAGCCCGTCCATCTACTCGCAATGTCCTGTCGTTTTGCCTCCAAACAACAATCTGTCCCTTCTCATCAAAGCTCGACGCCAACCTTCACTAGGCCGCCGTCGAAGCCACCTCTCGCTTCTCTGGTCAACCGCTCGGATTTCGGTGAGACAACCCTCTTTCGCCTCGACTGCCTTCGAGCCGCACAAGTCCGACGCTCTGCTCTATTCCGGGACCAAAACAAGCCCATTTTCTCTCTGTTTCGCCTGATCAAGACTCCCGCACGCGGATGCTCATAAACTAACCCGGCCAAACTCTCGTGGAAGACCGCCTGGACCTGCTTCCACCTTTTCACGCAAGAAAAATGATTGTGTCCACCTCCTTACTCACGTCCGAGTTTAGCCGCCGACCGCACCTCCTTCTTTGAAACTTTTTCTTTGGATAAGAAAACTACCTCTCCTCCACCTCGAGATCACCGCCACCATGGCTCTGATACCAGATGTAGAATCTTACATCAAAGAGAGAAGGGAGAGAGAGAAGGGAGAGTGAGAGCAGCAAATCAACAAATTTGATTGCTTGACCCCCCAACCAGCCTATTACAATCTATACCTATTTATAGACACCTAAAAGCAATATAAAAGGCAACACCAATGGCTATATAAGCTATAAAAACAACCTAAATCCAGGGCCAATATCTAACACTATAATTCATGAATTCAAAATGATATTTCATGTTCTCCAGAAGTTAATTGGACAAAATTAATAACTTTCATAGATAAGTTACTCCATGTTCACTCTATATTTTATATTATTATGTTAAAAAATGATTAAAATGGAGTAGGGACAAAACTTGTTGGGCGGGTCGTCGGGCCGAAGCTGGCCCGTAGGTGTATGGCGTGCGCGTAACCATCCCTCCCTCGCTCCGCCTCTCTCCTGCCGCCCGCTCACGACCAGCGTCCAAAAATCCCTAATGCCTCACTTCAATAAACAAAATCGGAAGTCACAAATCGGCTCAGTGGAATCCGACAAAACCACCCGAGCTCCGACCTCTTCCAACGCGCAAACCAAGAAGAATCCAGCCCTATCCCTTTTTAGATTCGAAACCCTAATCGCCTCTTCCCTCCTCTCCTAAACCTGCATGGAATCCAATTCCGGTGATCACGCCGAAAATGGTCGGCGCGATGATGGTCCCTCCCTCAAGAAACCGAAGCCTTCTTTACTCCCCATAACCGCCGCGGAAATACGCTCGGAGTTCGCCCACCATGACCCAGCCGTCGCCCGCATCAACAACGGCAGCTTCGGCTGCTGTCCCTCCTCCGTCTTTGCCGCCCAATATGAGTGGCAGCTCCTCTTCATCCGCCAGCCAGACCACTTCTACATCAATCTTCTTCAGCCCTCTATCCTCCGATCCCGCCTCCTCGTTAAGGACCTCATCAACGCCGATGACGTTGACGAGGTTTCGCTCGTCGATAATGCCACCACTGCGGCGGCCATCGTTCTCCAGCAAATTTCTTGGGCGTTCTTCCAGGGATCGTTCTCGAAGGGAGACGCGGTTGTCATGCTTCACTATGCCTACGGCTCGGTCAAGAAGTCCATCCATGCGTACGTTTCTCGCGCCGGCGGACATGTTATCGAGGTTCCACTCCCTTTCCCTGTCTCCTCTGATGACGAGATCATTGATGAATTCCGTAAGGCCCTCGCTTTCGGCAAGTCCAATGGCCGCAGAGTCCGCCTTGCTGTTATTGACCACATAACTTCCATGCCTAGCGTCGTCATCCCAGTCAAGGAGCTTACTAGGATTTGCCGTGAAGAAGGCGTTGACCAGGTGTTCATCGATGCTGCCCATGCCATTGGCAACGTTGAAATTGACGTCAAGGATATTGGGGCTGACTTTTACACCAGTAACCTGCATAAATGGTTCTTCTGCCCTCCAGCGGTGGCGTTTTTGTATTCTAGAAAGTGCACGGCTTCAGCTGATCTACACCATCCGGTTGTTTCTGACCGTTACGGAAGAGGCCTTCCTCTTGAGAGTGGTTGGATTGGCACACGGGATTACAGTGCTCAGCTGGTTGTGTCATCAGCGGTCGAGTTTGTAAATAGATTCGAAGGAGGGATTGATGGAATTCGGAAAAGTAATCATGAAAAGGTTGTCGAGATGGGAAATATGTTGGCGGAAGCATGGGGGACTTATACTGGTTCACCGCCAGAGATGTGTTGTAGTATGATCATGGTTGGGATGCCTGGATGTTTAGGGGTTGCAAGTAGTGATGATGCTTTGAAGCTTCGGACTCACTTGAGGGATAATTTCCAAGTTGAGGTTCCCATTTATTATAATCCTCCAAAGGCTTTTGAGGAGCAGGCAAATGATTCAGTCAGCCTGGTTACAGGGTTCGCTAGGATTTCTCACCAGGTTTATAATACAGTGGAAGACTATTACAGGTTCAGAGATGCAATTAACAAGCTTGTCCATGATGGTTTTACTTGTAGGATGCTTTCGTCTTGAGAAATTAGAGGTTTGCAATTTCACATTCATTTTTCAAGCATCAGTTTCTTCTCTTGTTCAAATGCATTGCCTGTAATATGTTTGTTTGAAGTGTTTGATTGATTTTTTTATGTACCTTTTTTTTTCCTTCGGGCAAACATATGTTGTTTCATTGTTTTTTGCAATGCTACTTGGATTATTATTTTTTAAACAATTATGGTGTCACCTGCTTTGAGACCATAATCCTTCATGATTATCCTCTAAAGCGGTGCGCCTCCTGCTTCGTGCTTCAATAGGCTATTTAGCTATTTCAATCTTTCCCTTTGAACTAGAGAAAGCTAGGTTGCACAGAATACCGGCAATTAACCTTGCATTTTGTTCAACTGTTTTCTATAGGTGATTTAATTGTTAATTTTAGTGATTTCCATTGTTTCTTTTGGAGTTGATTTTTAGGAGAAATTCCCAAATTATGTTCATTATGTTCCTTTTTTGTGTAGCAGAACGATGTGATATTCTATTTGGAAGTCAAAATCATAGTGTTGATTGCTTCAAGTTAGTTTTGGAAATGTTATTTCCCTTGGACATGTTGTTTTATGTTGTATTGGTTGTGCATTTAGAAGGGATGTAAAAGGTTTTTCTTATGCTGCAAATTCAACTCAGATTGATCATGAATTATTTGTTTCATTTAATGCTTTTGTAAGATTTTGCTATTTTGACAGAAAAGAGAACTATTGTCTCATTTAAGACCCTTTCTTTAAATTTTACTAATTGCACGTAAAAAAGGCACTTGCCAACTCCAATTAATAGGGATAAGGCTAATGATAATAACATAAAATTAGAACATTCTAGCTTCAGGCATCTAGTGTGGATATTATCCGGATTTAATGTTTTGTATATTATTTAAATGATAAACTAGATGCAAAAAAAAGATTTATAGTCATGGAATATATATGATTTTGCATTTGAGACTAAATTTGAATGTGCATTAGAACTTATATTAGAATAGCTGCCAGAGTTAGTAACAGATCCTATTCTTGAATTTGGCCTTGTAATTGAATTAGAGTACAAAATTGAGTTTGAGATCATATATGAGAACCCAAATGAGTAGAATCTAAATTTGTCCTTCACTTTGAAATGGAGTTGAGCATATTGGGTCAAGTTGTTATATCAGTTGAACGAATTAATAATGTAATTCGTAAGAAATCATCTATTTATATTATCACCTTCGACTAATCAAACTAATATCGGTTTTTTAGTTTCATTATTTTAAAATTCATTAAAATTATTTGTTTAGTAAGCCAATTTCATCAATGTTCCTATGGATATATTCATGATAATTTTCAAGAAAATTTGAAATTTCTAACTTATTTATTTGGTTGAATGCAAATGTAACTAAATCATTATGATTAATCTTTAAATCATTTGAAATAATTTTCTTTAAACAGATTTTAGCTTGATGCTATATGCATAATATTTATATTGTTCTTCAATTATCAGAAGAAATTTCTATGAAATCTTATAAATATTCATCTTTTCCTCTTTTGGAATTATCTTTAATGTATCAATTAGAAAGTTTATAAAAAATTTATCCTTACCCTTGAAAACATTATAACCTGTTATATTACCTATCATTCTCATGCATGATTTGTAGGAAATTATTTTTTTAGAAATTTCTTGTTAACTTTAACAATTATGAGTATTGTAAATGTTAATAGATGATATTCGAAATTTAAAGAATTCGTTAAGTTCATGATCCATCAAAATGTTAAAAATATGATCAAATAAAATATATAAAGCTATGCAATAAATTAATATGAATACATATTAGTACTTATAAAAAATATTTACATTAATCTAATTTTTAATGTATTTGATATGACATAATATCATGAACTAACGAGGATTCTTCTCTCTTTGCACAACTTCTTTTTGGTTTCATGTCCGATGCATCATTTGCACTTTTTTTAGGCTATCATATTGAACTTGTGCTTGAAGTTATTATTGGTAATAAAATGGTTGTCAATTGCTACGGATGATTATCAAAGATGTCTTATGTTGTGGAGTGACAGGCCCACAAAATTGATATTTCAAGTTAGGAGAAATGATGCGGTGACTCTTGCTCTTATTATCTCTTCATCTCTTACAACTTTTCCTTTTTTTAAATTTCTTTATTTTTTAATGGAATTTTTTGTTGCTCCTTTATTTCCATTTTTTGCAGTTCTTTGTTCTATTTCTGCAGCTATTTTATTTTTATTTGCGCGAACTACTTTTTGGGCCTTTATTTGCGGCTAGTTGGCCGGATTTTTGGGTGTTTCATCTTTGAAATTCTTAGGAAACTACTGGTCAACCATGTAGTTGGCTACTTGAAGAGCTTTGTGAGGATGCTCAAGGACTTCTTCGATTATAATTGCCTTTTGACTTGTAAATCCTCCTTTCGGGACTCAATTCTTTGATAAAGTTTGAGATTGGAGGAGTTTTGGAAGAGTCTTTCTCCATGTTCAAATGTTAGGTTTATTTTTCAGTGACTTATTTCTTTTTCTTCCTTTCCCATCTTCTTTTCATTATGCTTTTTTGTTATGGGTTGCAAGCATGATTTTTTTTGTTGCTTATGCCAATTGTTCTATCCTTTTGTTAGTTTTATTTCTTTAATGATGTTTTAATATTTTTTGTGGTATTGATGATCCTTAATTTCCTGATTATTATTATTTGTAATTGAAGGCTAAAACTATTATTGGTTTTTGGTTTTCAAAGAAAATCCTATTTAAAGATTAATATGTAATCACGTGTTTCTTGTTGCATTGATTAATTACATCTTAATCTATATTGTGTGCTTGATTTTATTAACATCCTTAAACCCTAGATAGTCCCGCGTCAACACGCAAATGAATCTCTTAATGAGTTATGTTCTCAATATAAAAGAATCTTACAACCCAATGAAGATTGAAAGCATCTCCAATGGAACGGCAAACAACTGTTTGCCGTTCTTCCGTCCCTCCAATTAAGCGGCAATTATTACGTCATTTCATCGCGGGTGAACAGTGCGACCCCAATATTGGCGTTGCACTGTTCATCTTCGCCATTTTTTGGTCTCTACCGAACTTGCAGAAGAAATGAGCGAAAGAAGTGAACGATCGTTACGGGGCAAAATGGAGTTCGATTGGAGATGAATCACAACAATTTTTTAGTTTCACGGCATTTTGGAGTGAAAAATGAGATTTTCGGTTGGAGATGCCCTGAAGGGACATGAAAACCAGGTGACCAGCTAATAGAGCGACCAACTCCTACTTAGAATAACTTGCTATGATCTGCCAATAGTTTTGGTGCAGATTAATCAAATCATTATACATCCTTCTTTTATTTCTATGCGACATTTTTACTATTTATTGTTGCATTGTTTATTTAACCATTTTGAAATTTGTTCTCTACAGTTACTTGAAGCTGGAAGAAACTGCTGCTCTCAGGTTCATGATTTGGCTTGTGATTTGGAGTTCTTCGAGTGACTGGAAATGATGTAAGGGCTAATTTCTTGTTGTCGCATATGTTGGTGTAGCTTGTCGCTCGCTCTTGTGACAAATACGCTTGGTTTGTTTCATTTCATTCTAACACCTGTAGTTGCTTAGAAATGTTCTAGTATTAACATTTCAGTTTTGAAGAAATGCTTGGAATAAATAGGCCCCCTATATCCTGCAAAATGTATGATGCTTTCAAGTCATTATTTGCTTGCTTGTTTGTTCCCTTGCTTGGTTTATGCTTTTGCAAAATCCCTGCTAGAATTTAGAATCATGTGGAATGTGCTGAAAGATGTATTAGCTTGACATGTCTTTAACAGGCTTGAGTTCAATTCTCCGACTTGACACAAAATTATGTGCTATATGTTATGAGCATATTAGGCTTTCTTATTGCTTTGTAAAGTTGTTTTTTAAGTAAAAAAATCTCGTGAAAATATAGAAAAAGCAGTGGTCTAAAGCTGTCCCGAACGAAGCCTTACTTTTTAATTAAGATTGTGAATGTTTTTTTTTTAATGGCAATAATGCTTGTTATGTATGGGAAGAATTTACATGAATTGAAAGTGTGTTACACTTGTTGTGTAGCTTGATGATTTGGGACACATACTGAGACATCTATTTTATTATATGGAGACCTTCTAGTCTTAGATTAATTATTTTGTGCCGCACATCGAACATAATTTGGAGACCAATCAGAATGTGTCACGTCACCCCTATGCTCGATACTGCAACTCGTTACTGTGTTGGTATTGGTGTTGTGTATTACACATATTGGATGACGTGACGTGTTTTGGTTAGTCTTCGGACCATCTGGTAACCGCACAGAATAATTTCTCCTACTACTAACCCCAATAGTAATCAGTGTCATTGCCAAAATAAAAATAATCAATACTTAGTAAGATATTAAAAATATTTTTTATGTTATGTTAAAAAATAAATAAAATAAAAAAAATATGATCACACTTTGCATAAAAAATATGCTTTGTTCAATCAAGATTTTATGATCTAAGAAATTGGTCATTGTTTTTTAATGTTTTTTATAAATGAGCTAAATTTTTTACAAAGATTTTTAGAACAATCTTTTTTTTTTAATTATTTTAAAGTTATTTTTTTACTTTCGTAGGTGTTCATCCTTAATTTTGATGATATTATTTTGTCCTCCTTAACAAAGTTTTTCTAATTATTTTTTCTACTTTTCTGATTATCTCTACTGAGATTGCAAGCTTTCTTCCTCTTTTTTAGGAAGGTATTCTTATACATTTCATTGAATTAACAGAGTTAAAGTTGATACCTTCAATATTACTATACTTTGCTACTAATGGACCGTCATAAATAACTTTGTAAGAAACTTTGTTGAAGTGAGCTATATAATCCTGAAGTTACCCCTCCTTTACACAATTCTCCTTGGCCTATTGGTTGAGAGCTTAGGCTTCCAACTAAGAGGTTCAAGGTTCGAGTCTATGTGTATGTGTTGTGTGTGTGAGTTTGCCTTAATTGGCCTAAATGTCCCAAAAAAAAAAAAAAGAAGTTACCCCTCTTTTTGCTTAATAATGCAAATAAGCATATGAGCGGCCTTCTGCAACCTCTATGAGGTAGAAATTATGACAAAAATTGAAAAAGAATATTCTAGTGAGAGGCAGATACAAGAACTACTGATGTAGTACATCAAGTTGATGAGGATAATCAAGTTAAAAGTCCAATTATAAAGGTTAAGACCAATGCCCAAGAAAATGAACAAAGAAATGATCCAATTACAATAGCTCAATAATGAGCCCATAGTTTTAATATATAAACGTAATTTATACTTTACTTTTCATCTAGAAGCTTTTTTTTTTTCCATCTAGGAGCTTATATGATTAACAATGAAATGGTTAGGTAAGGATGAGATAATAAAAAATGGGTATGTAAAACTCCCCATTAATATCCACTAACCCCTCCCCCCATTTTTCCTTCAATTTCTTTTCCAAAAGTTAAATCATTTAATGCCTATAAATATGGGCCGATATACATTGTAATTTTCAATTTTTAAAATAAAATAAATTTATGGAGAAGTTCCTTTCATTTGTTTGGTGCTTGATGGCTTTAAGCGTATGTCTTTTTGAGTGAGAATAAGTTGTTATATGTAATTAACGAGGCGGGAACAGACGGCTGGACTGCTGGACAGTAGATTAAATTTTCAATTACTAATTGTATATCCAATGCATTGAAAGAACAACTAAACTTCAAAAAAAAAAATATATAAATTGAATACCTTTCTTCCAAAATGTCACGTCTATGGTACACAATTTCACATCTTCTATTCATTTTGATTAAAATAAGTTCTACTTGAAAATTTTAGAGCAACAAAAAATAAGTCACAGTTTAGTGAGTAAAACATACTTCTAATTTATAATAACTCAAGGCAATTAAAACAATATCCATGATTCCTTTTCATTTCATATCATAATATAATTTATTTTAATTATATTATTTCATCAAGACTTTCAATATTATGCATAAATCATATATGTCATATATAAATAATATTTGTATTCATAACTTTCTCATTTCTCATAAAAAATACAACAATCATCGGAGCCGCCGTCTAATTTATTAGCAATGAAGGTACTCCTTTTCCATTTCCTTTCTATTTTCCATAACATTTTTCATTTACGTGCATGAGTACATTGCGTCACCAGTCAGTACCACAAGGGGTGTGCTCCATCAGTTAACATGCACATACAAGTATTCTACATAAATCATATCATTCATTTACTTTCTATGAAAATATATATTATGACACATATTTTCATTTGATTCAATATGATCAATCATTGGGGAAAAAGACCGATCATAATCTAATTTGTAATAAATACTTAATAAGCAATAAACAGATAGCAGCATCTTTCAATATATTTAATTTAAGAAAAAATAAAATTGTTACTGTAATTAAAAGACATGAATACTCATCTTGAACTTAAAAAATGTGTTGTTTCACTTTTACTCATTTACGGTAGATATAAAGCCTATAAAAGATTACTTCATTAAATTTAATTAATTAATTGCTCTTAATTTCCTCTAACTTAATAATCACTCTGTTGCCGACAGATTAATACCTACAATTACATTATATTTTATAATTTATCTTCAACTCATAATATTCTCAAATTTTAACATTAAAATTACTCTCATAATTCTAATAATCAAGTATTGTTTTATTTTTTTATAACGAACATGTCAATAAAGACTCTTTGTATTAACATCATGTAATGTACTCCATAAGATGTACATCAAGCTAAGATCTTCCACCAAGGAAGGGCCTCATTTGTAATCGACTGCAATACTAGTGGATTCATTCAAACTGGGCTAGGCCCCGTGGTTTTTCCCCCTTTTCAAGAGTTTTCCACGTAAAAATCTTGGTATCTCGTAAATGCTAGACCCTCTCTCTTTATCTGATTGCGTGCCGGATTTTCGTACAATGCTAAGATGATAAACTTTATATTTCTCTACCGCCACGAATACTCCTGGACGCAACACTACTAATATGGACCATCATAAATAACTTTGCAAGGCACTTTGTTGTAGTGAGCCATGTAATCCTTAGGGGTGTTAATTTTTGACACGACACGAATCCGATCCAGAAAAATCCAGGTTAGGGTCAACCCGGATCCGAAACAAGTCGGGTTCGTGTTCAACAAATCAACTCGTTTTAAAAAACGGGTTGAGTTCGGGTTGACCCAACAACCCGAAATTGACACAAAACTCGTATTAGACCCGAAACCCATTTTGAACCGATTTTTTACACCAAAACTAGCAATTTTGGGTCAACCCCGGGTCATTCATGTCGGTTCGAGTTGACCCGGACCCGAATCGGGTTGGGTTCGGGTCTGAGAACCTGACCCGTTTTTAAAAACGGGTCGTGTTCAGGTTGACCCGAATAGTGTCGTGTCAGTTTCGAATTCAACCCGAACCCGATCCGTTGACCCGAATTTACACCCCTAGTAATCCTGAATTTACTCCTCTTTTTGCTTAATACAAATAAGCATATGAGTGGCCTTGGGCAACCTCTATGAGGTGAAAATTATGCCAAAAATTGAAAGAGAATATTCTAGTGAGAGGAGGCAAATAAAAGAGCTACTGATGTAGCACATCATAATCAAATTAAAAGCCTAATTATAAAGGTTAATACCAAAGCTCAAGAAAAGAATCAAAGAAATTATCCAATTACAAGAGCTCAATGATGAGCCTATAGTTTTAAAATATTTTTAACGTAATTTATACTTTAGTTTTAATCTAAAAGATTTTTTTTTTTCATCTAAAAACTTATATGATAAAAAATGAGATGCTTACGTAAGGATGAGACAATAAAAAAATGGCTATATGAAACTTCTCCTTAATATCCACCAACCCCTCCCCCTATTTTTCCTTCAATTTCTTTTCCAAAAGTTAATCTTTTAATGCCTAAAAATATGGGCCGATATACATTGTAATTTTTTATTTTTGAAATGAAATAAATTTATGGAGAAGTTCTTTTCATTTGTTTGTTGCTTGATGGCTTTACACGTGTTGCGGATCTGTTTTCATGGATTATATTTTTGATGATAGCAAACACTCTTATTTCTCTACGACTGCCTTATCTACTGACTTTTCAGGTCTACAAGATCATACTACAATTTGGAATCAGCTCAAGATTGGGTAGACTAGGTCTGAGTCAGTTTGTACCACTTTTTCCTTTCTTGAGTCTATTGTATTTGGTGTGGCTCCTTATGCTATGTAACTTTACACACACACATCTTGGAAGATTTTCTGTCTGTTCCCTAGAGTTTATTGTTTTTGGTAACATCGTTCGGGACGATATTTATATCGGCCTGGACGATCGGTTAAAAAACAGAAACCCTAATTAGGGCATCATCCTCATTAAGGCAGCCGTCATTAAGCCGATCGGCCTGGACGATCTTTGTATCGGCCAAGACGATAGGCTCAAATCAGAAAGAATCAGCCGACATGATCAATTTAGGTATTATTTATTTCAGGACATCGGCCAGGACTATGCAGCACAATTATGCCTAAATTAATCTGGTAATTATGGAAAGCAATTAAGGCTGATTGATAAGATCACATCGGCCAGGCCGATCGCAGGATAGGTCAGGACGATGTCCTGAACGATTGACATCGGTCAGACTCTATTCCAGGCGATATTCAGGACGATTGTACTCGGATTTGAACTAATCGGCCAGGACAATATTGTATCGGCCTGGACGATGTAAAAAATTTTCTTCAGATCGTCTCAAATCGTCCCGGCTGATTGAGCTTATTTTGTACTGATCGGCCAGGACGATATTCATATCGGCATGGACGATAAAGTCGACAAGTTGCATTAATGAGCTCGTTTTGAGCTCTTCTATTTAAGCTTTGACAAAGCACTTTGTAAGTGTCTTTGGCAGCCATTGTAGCTTCATTCTTTTGGGGGAAACTTGAAGAGAGATCTTGAAAGTGAGTGAGGAACGGGTGAAGTTTGAGATAGGGAGAAGATCCTGTGAGGGGGGACTCAAGGGAGTGTGGAGGGGGATTCCACAAGGTTGCTCCGGTAAGCTTGCACCTTAATACCGTCGGATTCAAGGCTCGTCTTGAGGGAAGTTCACAGAAGAAGAAAATCTCTTTGGTGTCAAAGGACCCGGTGACTCCGCCGCACAGGGGAAGGTGGAAGTGATTTTGTAAGGGCTTCTCCGCCTAGGTGTGGGGGCTAAATGACAGACACTTAGTTTAGTGCAATACTTGGAGGTTGCCTCCAAGGAGTGGACGTAGGTCAAGGTTTGACCGAACCACTATAAATCTGATGTGTTCTTTCATTTATTATTTCCGCATTTAATTTTCGCATTGTGTTTTTTATGTGGTGAATCTTGGTTAGTGTTTTTGATCGCATGATATTTTAAAATATCGATTCACACCTTTTTTGTTAGCCTTGGGACTAGTTCATATGGGCCTAACATCCCTAACGAATTTTCAACACGTATGTCTTTTTGAGTGAAATTAAGGCTTCATTTGTGACGGCTCTCTTACTGTTTCTTAAAGCAGTTTTCTAGTACAAAAATTAGTTTTCTTTAAGAAGCAATAAAATAGTCGTCCCAAATGAAGTTTAAGTTTTTATATTTATTTATTTTATGTTACTTATAAATCTTCTTAAACACCTACTCTAAAATACTTACAACTGTTCCTCCACTTCATAATCATCATCTAAGACTAATAAACCAACAATCAAATTCATGAAAACCCCATAAACACTTCCATATAACCATTAGCACAAATAGAGAATAGTTGGACATAGTCTTATTCTCTACCCTTCATCCTTTTAAACTCCACCAAACCCTATTATCAACTTCAAATCACAAGTTAACATCCTAATCTAACATTTCACAATCATTTATAACAAATTATCTCACATAAATGTCACTCTCCAAAGTGATCTTCCAAATCAACTCAAATCAGCCAAATTAGACTAGTCTTAGCATTTCTACTAATATACCTCTCTAAATCACTCATCATTCTACCATAAACTCCATAAGCCTTCTCTAAATATCAAATTAAAAATCCATAGCTTTCTCTAGCCATTAATCTCACCAAAAAGCTACCAACAACCATCAAATACTAGAATCAAAATCTAAATTAAGAAGTATGAATGATAGTTCATCCTTTTAAAAATCCTTGAAGGCATTGAGAAGCTCCATATGATCAATAATTCCCTCATACATGTTAAGTAGTGTCTTTATGAACTTTCAAGGAACTAATTCCTCTAGAATCTCTAGTGTAAGAGGAGAAGTATGAATAAGTTCTTTTATAAGTGACAATGTTCTCAACATCAATTAGAGGGCTTTTCTCTTTCAATATGCTAACTTGGGCATGAGGTAACCGAGTAGAAAAACAGTAACTGAGCAACCACCTCAGTAAATTGATTATCACACATAAATCAGTTTCTTTTGAAGGACAAAAAAATCAAGTAAGAGAAATGCATCTTATTTGGGGAGTTCAGATGTATGGGAAACTTCTAATGAATGAACAGAATCTCTAACAACTTGATTGATAAATAATGCAAGAAATGGATAACAAAGGTGAAAAGCTACAAGGAGAACAAACTAATAACCTTATGAGACAACTTAAAAAAGGGGATGTAGGACCATTTATCAAGTGGAACCTGAGTGAAAAGCTACCAAAGAAGCATAAGCTCCATCCTTCATATTGATCAATCCTTCATGATTTCCTTTCTCTATGATCACTCCATTTTTTACTACTGCAATGAGATCAGCATTTTTTATTGTGGTTAGCCGATGAGCAATCACTATAGTAGTCCGAACGACCATAACCCTATCCAATGCATCCTGAACAATTCCTTCAGATTCAGCATCAAGTGCACTTGTAGCCTCATCCAAGAGCAAAATTCTTGGCTGCTTGATAATGGCTCGAGCAATAGCTACCCTTTGTTTTTGACCTCCAGATAGTTGGACTCCTCGCTCTCCGACCATTGTGTTATAACCCTGCAAGTTAGTTTTTCAAAATAAACAGTCAGTGACGTTTATTGTGAAATGATTCATGAAATAGATTTTAAAAATTAAAAGAAAGGATATTAATTTACAAAAATTTAAAGAAAGGATATTAATTTACAAGTAGTATTGATTAATAAATCTTTCTGAAGACATACTAAAATATGCTATAGGGGGTGTCAATATTTGACCCGACCTGAACCCCGACCCGAAAATTTCGGGTTCGGGTCAACCCGAATCCGAACCGGATTGGGTTCGGGTTAGGGATTTCGACCAGTTTGTAAAACCAGTTTGGGTTGACGTGGAAACCCGAAATCAACCGGGTTTGACCCTCTTTTAATTAATTTAGGAGGGTTTTAAAAGATTGTTATGAAATAAGTAAATGATATTACAAAAAAAAATTATAAACATTGTTTTCCAAATTAAATTAAGCTTGATTTATTTTAAATTGATTGAAGTAAATCTTACCTTAATTTGATTTAGATTTAAATAAATTAAATTAAATAAAAAAATTAGTAAAACAAATCCGAAGCGGGTCGGGTTCGGGTTCGGGTTCGGGTTCGGGTTCGGAAACCGACCCGTTTGCAAAAAACAGTTCGGGTCGAGTCGAACAATGTCGGGTCAGTTTCGGGTTGGACCCGAACCTGACCCGTGACCCGATTTTGACAGCCCTGCTGTAGTTTATGAATGGTGATCTAACCTGCTGTAAGCTACAAATAAACTTGTGGGCGTTTGCTGACTCTGCAGCTGCTAAAATCTCAGCTTCAGTTGCTTTTCCTTCCTTCCCATAAGCAATGTTCGCTCTTATTGTATCATTGAACAAGACTGGTTCCTGACTCACCAAACCCATCTGTTTCCTCAACCATTTTAGCTTAAACTTTTCCAGTTCTATTCCATCCAGCATAATATGACCCGAATCTGGATCATAAAATCTCTGCAGCAGTGCTATTGCTGTTGACTTACCACTACCGCTCGCACCTACCAATGCAACAGTCTATAAAGGAGAAATAAGACCGTTAGAATTCAAATTTTGCTCCCAAGACAGCTAAAATTTTACATCCACAACTAACGCAGCAAATATATTACCTTTCCAGATTGAACAGATAAGCAAAAATCCTGGAAAACTTGAACATCTGGCCTTGAAGGGTACTTGAAACTAACATGAGAGAATTCTATGTGGCCTTCCAATGTTTCTAAAGTCATCCCAGAGTTATCGCTTGGATTAATTTTGGATTTGCGGTCAAGAATGGCAAAAATAGAAGCTGCAGCAGATTTAGCTTTAGATGAGTCGGTTGCTAGGGAGCTCGACTGAGAAATTCCAATGGCTGTCAATGAAAGGGTGAAGAAAACCTGCACCACAGAGAACATTCTTGCGTCTTCTTTAACAAACATTGATACTTCAATAGTGTGTATCAAGTAAACTTTAATCAATAACAATATTCTTTTTTATTTAATTAGACAAGAATCATAAGATTTCATTATTAAAAATGAAGTAGTTTAATTTTAACTTTCATTCTAGAAGCAAATGAATTAATTAATTAAGATCATTAAAAATACTAAATTTTTCATTTTTTTTAATTCTATCACTTTGCTGTTGGTGCACTTGCAAGTAATTCAAATATATCATTTACTATTTTAATTTCTTAACATATTATAATTGGATTACAATTATATTATAATATTTAAAATCTTCGACGGTATATCTATTATAAAATTAAAATTTTCATTTCAAATTAAGAAAAGTATATATGCCCGTAAATTCAATTATATCTTCAAATTATATATGGAATAAAAAAAATGTCTACTTGAGACAGCTACATCATTCTATAAAGTTGATTGTGAAATTGATGTAGATAAAGCAACTTCACTATTATGATTTCAGAAAGCAACTTCCCACTATAGAAATATCTGAAAAGCAATGAGAAAGTAATAGCCAAACAAAATAATATTGATTTTCTACATAGCAAAGCAAGCAGAAAGCTATCCCAAATAAACCCTTAATCCCACCATATTGCAAATTTTAGTTAATCATTTGACTCATATTCTCTTCAAAAAGGTGAACAAAGACGAATTTGAAAGAATTACATACCTGAAATACTTTACGAAATGTTGTCTTCCCATCCTGAACTAGGTGAGCTCCAATATAGAAACAAATTGCATACACGCAAAAGAGTATGAAGAAGGAAACTCCATAACCAATCCCGCCAATCACTCCTTGTTTGATTCCTGTTTTTATATGACCTTCACACTTATTCATATAAAGTTCCATAACTTTCTCTTCAGCTGAGAATGAAGCAACTGTCCTTATGCTTCCCACTGCATCATTCGCCACCTGACTTGCTTCTTCGTACATCATCTACAGACATAATTCAAGGAGTAATCATGTTTTAGCATAATGTGGTGATGACTCAAGGAGTATCTATCTAACAAATTAAGGCTTCGTTTGGGACGGCTTTCTTACTGTTTCTTAAAATGGCTTTCTAGTACAAAAATTTTAACAGTAAGAAAGCCGTCCCAAACGAAGCTTAACTTTGAGAAGTTTCCCAATGTTTTTTCTTGTTTTTTCTTGTATATATGATTGTATATATATACCTGATAAAAGTAAGGATTCGTTTGGAACGGTTTTCTTACTACTTCTTAAAGCAGCTTTCTTGTACTAGAAATCTGCTTTAAGAAGCAGTAAGAAAGACTTCCAAATGAAGCCTAATATTTTTCCAACAATTTTGAGCAGGTCAAGTCTTTTAAGATGAACAAGGTTTCCATATGCCGCCAATTGTGCAAGTGAAAAGGGCAGCACTAGTTCAAACTAAGTGCATTCTCTGGTTTCCAGAAAAAGAATATGAAAATATGATGAGAATGAGATGAAGAAATAATTGGGAGGAGAATTCGTTTATGACTTTCATGAACTCGGTTGGTAAAACTGTTAAATTTATCCGTTAAGATAATTTCTAGAGAAATATAGGAGTCTGCCATCAGAAAGTAGCCTCCAACACGAAAGGCCATAGCAATCTATTAGGATGGTAATAAAACTTCGAGCAAAAACTAAATTAAAATGATAGAATAATCACAATAAAGTTTACAAACACAAAGACGCAACATCTTATATGATTTGGTGCATTCCAACATTTGACTACTCAATCCGCTAAGCTTCAAAAAAACTAGGGGTGTAAGTGAGCCGAGCCGGCTCACGAGCCGGAAATAACTCCTACTAAAATCCAACATGAATCCTATATCCAAACAACCCTTTTTGTATTAAATATGATTCATTATGATTTATTGTAATTAATTATCATTAATTATATTTTATTATAATTAATTATTATCAATTATAATTAGTTTATATTAATTATAATTAATTGTGATTAATCATAATTATTTATCATTAATCATAATTATTTATTATTAATTATAATAACTTATTATTAACTATAATTAATTATTATTAATCACTGTTAATTCAAAAAAAGGAAAAGAGGAAAAAGGGGAAGAAAGAAGTTGTGTGCCTCGATATGCGTGCCAACATCGCTGATATAGCCGTCAACCAAGGGGTGTCAAAATGGGTCAACGGGCCGGGTTTGAGTCCAACCCGACTTGACCCGAGTCCAAATGGGTCAACCCAAACCCAACCCGGTTTTGCAAATGGGTCAGATTTCTCAACCCGAACCCGACCTGTGCGGGTTGTCGGGTTAACCCGACTCGACCAACGAACCCGACTTTAACCAATTTTAATGATAATTATTTTTTAGAACGATTTGAAATTACTGCAGTTTTTGTCAAAGAGGGAGCATATTAGTCACATAATCAATACATAATAGAGATTAGGGAGTAGTTTGATATTTTAAGCTATGATATTAATTAATTAATCTCTTTAGGAATCTGGATTTAGTTAATTAAAACAAAAAAAAGCTTCGCATGCTTTATGGCTTTGTCGACTGACACGGCGGTTGACAGATGACTGACGCGATGACTAACGAGTGGGATTTGATGGCTGCAACTCAATGAGTGCGGACTACTGACTTTGGACGAAGGATGAGACGATTGACGCAACACGCACGGACCTAAGAGTTCTTTTGGGTCAACACGGGTTGATTTCGGGTTGCCGAGTCAACCCGAACCCGACCCGATTTTGCAAGCGGGTCAAAAATTCGAACCCGAACCGAACCTATATCGTAAAAGAGTTGACCCAAAACCGAAATTTTTCGGGTCGGGTTCCGATCTGGTTTCTGGTCGGGTCAGATTTTGACACCCCTATGTTGACCCCGCCGCAAAAGGTATAAAGTTCCAAAAACCTGTCATTGGTGCTTGCAGTGCAAAGAGCCAGCACATATGCATGTTTTTCTTAGTGTAGTGGGAGGAAATTCGCTGCGATGCTCACGATGAGGCAAGTAATCCTCATGCGCTTTTTTTAGCATAGCGGGGCAAAATATAAGTACCCGTGCATGTGCTTTAGTGCCTATGGGGAAACAATAGTGCATTTTTAAATAGGTACCCCTGAATGCTCATACACGCCTTTCTTGGTGAGGAGGGATTGAAGACTACGACCGTGGTGTCACACGACATCGATCATGCACGTCTTTCTTAACATGGAGAGAAGGGCATTACTCCCCAAATTTCTACCAAACAGGGAAAATCTGGGGTGCTGTCGAAATTGAGAGTGAAAATGCACAAAATTAAAAGAACAATAAGGCACCTGATTCAAGCTGAATGATTAGGAATAGGAGTTTCAAATTGAACAACAGGAAACTGGACCCTAAAATTCTAAAATGCACAATTAATTCAAAAGTGCAAATGCTAAATGATGATTGAAATCATTCAAATAAGCATAAATAAATAAGCATGAGATTCGTGGCAGGTAACCTTTAGATATGAACAACTTGCAAATGACATCAATCGACTACAAAGGGTATAAACACCTTCTACATGCGAAAATGAAGAACTTGCTATGCAAGCAACAGTCAACCTGTAGATTAAAATGACAACACCGGCAATTAATGAAGGACGACTTGTCATGCACAGAATATGTCATACAAAATCAATACTAGATAGCAAACAATGAATGTGACAATGCCTTGCAGTCGACATCAGTGTTTGGCATGCAATTGAAGTCACTAAAGATGAGCATAATAAGCCACATGTGAATGATGATGGTGGATATGATGCAAGTACAATAATGCTCCCTATAAGCATGTCTAAAAGACTGTAGTCAACATATAAGTAGAAGGGCTTATGATGTGACAGTTCACATGCAGATAATAATCAATAATCCACTGTGAACATGAACAACTACGAACAACTATAGGAGACCCATCATGTTGCAGTAGTCTAACTTTGAAAGACAACGAATAACATGCAGTAAATGCTGGATCATCCCTGCAGTTAACAGCCACCCGGCAACAGGTAAATGCAATAAGTCCTTGCAAGTTCAAATAACCACTACGTAATAGATGCAAGCATCCACAGTCTGCTGTAGAAGGCCTACTGCATATTCAACATACTACCTACAAGCAAAATGCAGGACTATGAGGAACGTAAACACCTGCAAGTAACACAAGATCTGTGCTAAGTGCAGCTTGCCCGCAGATGATAGTGGGGATCTTATAATGCATACAATGAGCCTATCTGCAAGCAGTAATGAATGCAACGCTGCTTGACAGTGAACGTCAAGACGGAGATGGGTAAACAACCCTGCTCGCAGTCAATAATAGTTGACTGATGAATAAATGCATTGATCCGCTTAGGAACAACAACAACGGATGTAGCAACCTGCCAGCTAACATGTATAGATGATCATTGGAATTGCACTGAGGTGAGCCTCATATTGCACAATTTTAAACAATGCTTCCTGCACTCTGATATGTACGTACTTATAGAAGATTACTTCATCATAAGCCAAAGACGAGGAATCTAATGATGCATCAACCGAGCCTTTGGTCTCATCAGATTATGAAAACTCATATATCACAAAACGACCTCATATCATTTGGATGTCCTTATCCATTATAAGAAAGTATCGGGTAACTTATAAATCTGATCTCTAGGAATGATAAGGCAATCATAAGGGATCTTGCTAGACTAAGTGGTGTTCTTGTAACTTATCAATGGAAGCATAATGCAACTCATGTCAATGCTGCTATGGATAAGGATGGAGCCTACATCAAAACAACTAAGTATCTCATGGTTATGTCGGGTGATAACCCTACAATTCAACTGTAAGCAAAAGCAATGAATCAGTAGTAAAAATCACAGGCCATTGAATTACAATGCTATGCCACTGAATCCACAACACTCATATAAACTGACAGAAAACCTTTTTTAAAACTCCTCCCAATAATCTAACAGGAACCGAAACAGCCAAATCCTTCCTTAAAAGAAGTTATAGACTTCCTTCTGCAAACACCTGAAAATTTTCTCCCTTTGTTCACTGAATTGAAATCCTCTCCCCTAAGGCTCTATTCTTTGTAAATCAATAATAGGATATCTTCATATCAATACAATCTAAAAAATATTCTTATAAACCACGAAATGAATTAATGAAATATTTGAATTTAAAGAAGACATTCATCCATATCTTCAGAAGAGTTTATCAAGACAAAGGCTAGCTACATAGATATAACACAATCCAAGGTAACAAGTCATAAACCGTAAAATAAAACACAATGGAAGTGAATGCTACCAAAGCAAAAGTAAAATTTTTCAAATTCTGAACACTAAACTGAAGCAGTGATTATAAATTTTAAGAAAGCTAAAGACAAACCTTTGTATCCTCACTGAATCCTGTTGCGAACTTCATCTGTAGCCATCCAGTGATGCCTAAGAGAGGAACTATGGATAAAATAATAAGTGCGAGTAGCCAATTGGCAACAAAAGCAATTACCAAACCAGCAGTTAATGTTGTAATGCTCTGAACAATTAATGCAAGTGCATCACCAACAAGATTAGTAACTTTGGCTGCATCTGTTAAAAGTCTAGCACCAACTGCTCCACTGGAGTTCTCAGGATCGTCAAACCATGCTATCTCCATGTTCACAATCTTCTCAAATGTCATCAATCTAATTCTTCTTATCAACTTGGATCCAGCAACAGCAAAGAAGTATGACATTGCTGGATATGCAACAAAAGAAACAACCCCAAATAATAAGAACACTAACGACCAGAGCTTGGAATCTTTCTTAAGCATGTGAGGAGGCTGATAGTAAGTATGTATAACACCAGACCAGAGTACTCCATAAAAAGGAAAAAGAAGTCCGTTGATGATTGCAAATACTGAACCAAGAAGCAGCATTGGAATTTCTGGTTTGTTAAGGAAGGCAAGGCGATGAAGAGGAACTTCCTTTGGAAGCTCAGGCTTTGCAGTCTTGGGCTGCTCTGATTTACTTCCTTGAACATCAGCTCCTGCGTCCAAATTAAACCCAGCTGAGGATGAATCTTCATGGTTGCTAAGCTCTAAAGGCTCTATTCCAGCAATAAGAAGACTGGCATTGTCTTCATCAGGTAGAGACACGTGATCTGAACTAGGAAACATTCCTTGCAAGCGTATGAGTTGACTATATGCTCCATTTGGGTCTTTCACAAGCTCCAAATGAGAACCTAATCAAAATAGGGAAAAAAATCATTCCCTGCAATTAAAGGAATACAAGGATACACTGCAAACTCATAGGATTTATACCTTTCTCAATTATTGACCCATTTCCTATAACTGCAATAGCATCGGCATTTCGCACCGTGCTTAAACGATGAGCAACAAGAACAGTCGTGCGGTTTATCATGATTCTATTAAGTGCCTCTTGCACAATTTGTTCAGATACGACGTCGAGTGCGCTGGTAGCTTCATCCAGTAGCAATATTCTTGGATCCTTCAGAATAGCTCGAGCAATTGCAATCCTTTGCTTCTGGCCACCAGATAGCTGAATCCCATGCTCACCAACCATTGTATCCAGTCCCTGAGGATCATCAAAAGCTCTAGCTACAATCCACCCCATTTTGAGATAATAAATATTTGGAACTTAGTAAAAAAAAGTTGAAAGACAAAGACCAACCTTAGGCATCTTGTCGATGAACTTGGAAGCATTAGCTATCTCAACAGCAGCTTTAATATCATCAATGGTTGCATTATCCTTACCATATGCAATATTATCTCCAATGCTTGAGGCAAAGAGAACAGGCTCCTGGCTTACAAGTCCCATCTTACCCCTGAGCCATTTAAGTTGGAAATATTTGATTTGTATGCCATCAATAAGGGCTTCACCACCCTGTGGATCATAAAATCTTTGAATCAGACTGATTACTGTTGACTTTCCACAACCACTCTCTCCAACGAGAGCCACAGTGGTCCCACTATGAATTGTGAGAGAAAATCCTCTAAAAATTTGCTCATCTGGTCTCACTGGATAACTGAAATATACTTCTCTAAATTCAATATCTCCATGAATATCATCTAACGTTTTCCCTGTTTTGTCATATAAATCAATCTCTGGCTTTCTATTGATTGTCTCAAACATTTTGTAGGCCGCGGCCTGGCCTGCTGAAAATGCTAACATGCATGGAGGTAACTGACCTAGAGAGCTGATCAAAATAGAATGAAAACATTCACATAAATCTTAATATAATGAATTTAGCATATCCAAATCTTTGCAAAAGCATCATAATAAAGGCTGGAAACATCATATATGAATGAATAGACGGTGAATATTGCTTGAATATTTTATTTTTGATTAATTTTTTGAGTTGAATAGAAAAATTCATTCAAGCTATAATCTGCTTTTGCACGTACTCCAATGTAACTTTTGAATCTGGATATTTTCCAGCTTGATCTCCTTTTAGCAAAGAAATTATACCAAAAACTCTTTGAACATCAACAAAATAACTGAAAATATTTTGAATAAATGAGAGGAAAAATGGTCATTTAAGTAACTTACAAGGCACTAATCATGATTGCTACGATAACATTAATGACAAGTGCACCAGTATATCCTTTTTCTTCAATTAAGATCAGCTTTCCTCCATACCAAATGGCCAAAGAGTAAGCAGAAAATATAAGAAACATTACTGTGCCAAGACCCAATCCAGTAGCCAGGCCATTGTGAACACTGGAAATGTAGGCCTTTTTTACAGCCTTGCAGTACTTGTCCACTGACAGATCTTCTCCAGTAAAAGACGCAACCTGAAAGATAAAAAAGGTTTTAAAACATGGAACTTTTGTTATGCATTCTTAATTTCATGTTTGTCTGCGTTCATGTAAAAATACACAAACTATGATGTTGAGAGTGCATGCATGTTCATATGAATGTACTTTTATGCATATGAAAGTTTTGTATGTAAAGATGAATTTGAACCATTTTCAATTCTACTGAGGAAAACTTGATCAATGATTCACTATACCTAATGGTGGTTTAACTTTGGGGGAGAACTTTGAAGTTTGAGTTGTTAGGTGCACTCATTGTCTTTGGTTTTACATGGTATGCATCAATAACTACTTCAAGACCTTAGATTCTTCTTGAATGCTGTGCAGGAAAACGTAGCTAGTGAAATTAAGAGTGTTGTGAAATATGTGCTTCGAAATCAAAAGAAAAAACACCTAATAGTAAAAGTAGTTTGTAGTGGAATCAAAATATGCCAAAAAAGATAAAAAAATAAAAAACTTTGTTATAAAAAATAGTTTAGATGTAAAAACTAAAAAAATTGGAAAAGATATAGAATGACACATAGGAAATCTAAGAAAGTAATATGTGATGTAAAGAATTTAGCATTTAGTTATTTATATAATAGATTAAATACTAAGGAGGGCTAAAGATGTATGTATAAATTAGACAAGCAAAAAGTTAGGAGAAGTAAGATTTAGTTTAAGTGAAGTGCAATAAGGATGAATATCAAAAAAATATTTTACTTAGAAGAGAATATTCAACATGGAAGACTGAAAAATTTCGATAAACTTTTCAATGAATGTTGTGAGAATACAATTGACTTTAATGACCTTAGCACCGTAAATGAAAATAGAGATTTTTATTTTTATCATTATATTAGTAAAATCAAAGTTGGAAAGGATTTAAAGAAAATGAAGTGTGAAAAAAATAGCAACCTGATAATATATTAATAAAATTGTAAAAATGCTTAGGAGATCAAGAAATTTCTTGACTTACTAAACTCTATAATATTATTTTTAAGACTTAAAAGTTGTCAAATAACTTGTGAAAACTGTGTTGATTCTCATTTTTAAGAACAAAGGTGATGCACAAGAGTGTACGAATTATAGAGAAATTAAGTTAATGTACCATATATTAAAATTATAGGACAGAGTAATCAAGCATAGGTTATAATCTACTTTCTCAAAATCAATTTAGATTCATTTCGGGTATGTCTACTAAGGAAGCTATACATCGGCCGAGAGGTTTGATGAAAAAGTATAGATAGAGTAAGGAGAATATATATGATATTTATTAATTTAGAGAAAGCATATGATAAAGTTCAAAGAGAAGTGATCTAGAGAGATTTAGAAAAGAAAGGAGTTAATTATTAAGGATATGTATATAGGAGCTGAAGCCGACCCCATTTAGTAAGATAAAGGCTTGATGTTGTTGATGATATTGTATACAGGAGCTGTTACTACTATTCAAACAGGGTAATTTGATCAAGTATTTTTCTATTTTAGTTGATAACATCAAATATTAGCTTTAAGCCCAAATCTTTTTGTTTGTCATGGATGTTCTTACAAGACATTTGCAAGAGAATGCACCTTGGTGTATGCTTTTTACTGGTGATATTCTTTTTATTGATAAGACTAGAGTGGGAGTTGATGAAAAACTTGAGAAGCTCAAATACATGATGTGAAATTTGAGTGGTGGGATTGTGACATTGGGTGATCAAGTCACTAAAAAGTGTGCACGTTTTAGATATATCAGTTATATTGTTCATAGAAATGGTGAAATATATGGGAATATTATTAGTAGAATTTAGGTTGGATGGTTGGGCATATAACTTCGAAAAGTCTATTGTAATAGCACTACCCTAAAAGTTAAATATAGTGACATCGCTAATTGAAAGTTCTGAGATTCATTATCCTTAATGGATGTTATGTTTAACCGAGTACCTTTTGTAGTTATAAAATTTTCATAAATCATAGTTGTTGACCTCCATTCAAAAAATAATATTAAAAAAATCAACATACTTACTCAAAATCTCTGCGCGCAAATCCTACTGAAATCCTGCATATACAGCTGCCCCATACCCTGCAGTTCGGCAATTCGACGTTGTTTTTGAACAAGCCACAATTGCCCATTCCCGCGGTTGCGCGACTTCCGCCTCGAATAAGCCTACTTCATCGTTAAATTGAGAACGAAACGAGGCACTTTGTTTTCTAGTTCCCGCACACAATCCTCCTCTGCTTTGAATCCCCTCACCAAGCTCCCACGCCTCCTTCGACAACATTCCTTCCCTTCGGATACGAATCGCATGCCCTGCTCATGCGAAAACCCCAATCTCTACAACAGCCGCAAGACCTTTGATCCTTCTGTACTCGACACCTAGCTGCTTCGATCCCGCCCCCAGCACCATACCCTCTCTTGAATCACCGTGCCAAAGCCGCCTCCTTCTTCCCGAAGCACGAGCCGCATACGTCGATCCTGACGCCTCTGGTACTTGCGCTTATGGCTCGATCCTGCACAGACCAAATCCACAATCCCTTCAATCCCTCAACTACCCTAATGTCAGCCTTCACTAAGTCGTAGAGCCCGTCATCCATCCCTCAAGTCACCGAACACTTGCTCTATGCTCTATCCCCTCACTATGTTGAACATCCTATTTGACACCCACAGCCCTTCTGATCCATGGTTGGCTTCAAATCCCACAGACCCAGCTGAGCCCATTTAATCTCCTCCCTCACAATCGTGCCCAACTACTGTGACAAGCTTTTCTCAATCGAGTCCAGCTCCCCTTTCATTTCTCTGCTTTGCTCGGTCCTACTCCATGCCGAACTCACTACCATGTTTCCTTCCTGGTGTCACAAGCTTGCCCAACCCAATCCCCTATACTCAGCCACAACAGCTTACACTGCATTCCTCCTCCTTCACAACACTTAGCTTTCCCTATTACTATTAATTAATATTATTAGTTACTATTATAGCTTAATATTATTAATCACTCTTATTATTATTATTATGTAAACAAAAAAGGGAGAAAATTTAAAAAAAGAAAGAAAAGAAAAAAAAAAGGAAAGAGAAATGAGAGAAAACAAAAAAAAGAGAGGAAGATAAAAAAGGGGAAATTTTGGTGTACTTTCATCGCCACCTTGTTGTCGTCAACATCGTCGTCGAAGGTATAAATGTCCCTTAAACTCAAAATCTAAAAAATCTTGTTTTCGACGCTCATGGTGCACTGAAAATTATCTACACATGCTTTTCTCTAGCTTCGTGGGAGGGAACCCGATGCAGCGCTAGCGACGAGGTAAGTGAGCATTGTGCACTCTTTTCTCTAGTGTGGCAGGGAAAAACTTAAGTACCAGTATATGTACCTTAGTGCCTGTAAGGAAAAATTGTGTTTTCAAAACATGTACCTCTGAAAACCCATCACTACAGGAAAACACACGAATACCGTCGGATGTTCCGGCGGAATTTTTTGCGTCGGTAAATACGACATTTGTATCGGCGTATCATGCGAAGGAATAATAACGGCGTTCTTTCCGGCGCATCCTGCGACGGAAACTTCCTGACGTCCCATGCGCCGGTGATATCGTTAGAAATTAGCAGCATTTCATTCTTACCGGCGGACTTTACGGCGGATTAGGTACGGCGCAGTTACCGGCGGATAATACGTCGACTGTTTTAAACTCAACGACTTGGAACCGACGAAAAAGACACCGGAAAACGTTCCGGCGTCTAGGACGCCGAAAAATCCGCCGGCGAAAGCCCTATTTTCGAACACGACCCCGTATGGCTGCTCATTTTATTCCGTCATTTCTCTCGCATCTCCAGTCTCTCTCGTCGCCCCAGCGTCGCCCACCCTAGATCGCCGTCGCCGAGCTCTGTAGACGTTCACGGGACGTCGCCGACGATCACCGCCTTCATCGCCGGCGAAAGGAGACCTGTTTCGCAAAATTCAACCGTCAGTTTCCACCGCCTCCCGATTTTCCGCCGCCTCCCGATTTTGTCGATTGTAAGATTTTTTTTTCTTCAAGTTATTTTTTATTAGACACTTGCTAGAGGATGCACATATTAGATGTTTTTTTGTTGATAAATTTTTCAAAATCAATTTGGATTCATGCCGGGTAGGTCTATTATGGAAGTCATACATTTATTGAGAGGTTTGATGGAGAAATATAGAGAGAATAAGGAGGATCTACATATGATATTTGTTGATTTAGAGAAAGCATATGATAAAGTTCCAAGAGGAGTGCTATTGAGAGTTCTTGCAAAAAAGAAGAGTTAATAGCGCTTATATTCAAATCATTAAAAATATGTATGCATGAGCTATTACTTGTTTTAACAGCTGCACCAGAGCAGGCGACAGATGATCGAATGTTGATGGCACCTGAAGGTGATACGTACTTACATTCTATTTTATTTAAGCTAACGAACATATTTATTTTATATTATATATTTGTCTCACATAACCTTATTTTTGTAGGTTCTACCCATCAAAACAACCGACGCTCCTTACGTTTCTTGGAAGAAAGTCCCGAAAGAAGTCCGGGAAAAGTGGATTAAAGATTTTGAGGTATTTTTGGGTTTTATTTTTTATGTTATGTCTAATTAAACAGTTTATTCTTTTTTACTTAAGCTAACAAACATATATATTCTATATTGTATGTATTTGAATGCAGAAAAATTTTTGTTGCTTGTCCCAGCACAATGACAAAATTAGAAAGAATTTTGAGAAGCGTGGGTCCACTCGGATGCGCAACATGTTCACAGACATTAGAAAGTCTGGCGAGCGACCATTGTGGATTGGAGAGACTATATGGGCTAAGTTGAACACTGCTTGGGGCACCGCAGAGTATAGTAGGAGGAGGGATCAAAATCAACAGAACAGAGCTTCTGATGTTGGGGGCTTGGCTAGTGCCCTTCATACTTGCGGCTGCATTCCACATACTGAGCACAGGCGATGTTTGGTAATGAATTTTAAAAGTTTTTTAACATTTTTCTTTAATACAAATATTAATAGAATTCTCTTACAGAAAGAGATGCTGGGTAGAGAACCAACTCCTGTGGAATTGCATAGTCACACTCATAAGCAACAGGAGTGTTGCATCCTGGAATATTCACGGCGGTAGAGAAATATAAAGTTTATCGTCTTAGCATTGTACGAAGATCCAGCACACACACAGAAAAAGAGAGAGTGTAGCATTCATAAGAGACACCAGAGTTTTTACATGAAAAACCCCTAAAAAGGGGAAAAAACCACGAGCCTGGCCCAGTTTGAATGAATCCACTAGTATTTGTAGTCGTTACAAATGAAGCTCTTCCTTGGGAGAAGGCCTTGGATTGATGTAGCAAATGTACATCATACAGATTGCATTACATAGTAGGAATTACATATACATGTTTGTCTGGTCGGAAGGACCGTAGTCGGCAGGAGACCGGGGTCAGAAAGACCGTTGTCTGTTGATGGAGGTCGGAAGGACCATAGTAGGCGACGAAGGCCTGAAAAGAAAAGCCTATGTAAGTATATGTGTTTAATAATTTCTATTTTTAGTTTAATTATATATATTTATATTCTACTTTTACAGGATGAGTATACACGGCTTCGAGAGAGTCAGACCGCATCAGGTGAGGGTTCTTCTGGTAGCTCTGTGGAGTATTCTGAGTACCGCATCTGATCGCAAGCCGTTGGAGGAATGCAACATAGCAGAGTTTATGGTTTAGGTTTGCAAGCTCAGACATACGAGGGGATGACCTCTACTGGATCCAGCTTCGCAGCCAATTCACATGAGTCCTTACATACTCAACAAATAACTACCCTTCAAACGGAACTAGAACAAGTAAGGAAATCACAAGCTGATTGGCAAGTTCAGTTGCAAGCACATATTCAAATGCAGATGTAGGAGCAACACAATCAGTTGTTGGATAAAATGCTCAAAATGAGGGAGCAGTTGACTGGAAAAGAGGTAGCTCCAACTAAGGATGAGTCCACGGATTCAGAGTAGTTTAGTTTAATCATATGAACTTGTTTACTTTTTTGAATCTGTGTTATTGAATAATCTGTGATGTTTTTAATATTAGTTGGTTGATGCTATTGAACAATCTGTGTTAATGGACATTTATGTTTTTAAGTATATATTGAAGTTTTTGATATCTGTGATGTGTAGATCTGTGTTGTTGAACTGTTATTGTATGTATTTGTATATATTTGCAGGTGTGGAAATTCGATTGTTGGTTGGGAAGCCTTTTTTTTGTTATTGCTACAGGTTTCCGGCAGATTTGGCATCGGAAAAACGCCGGAAACGACGATACAACGAATTGATGGTTTATTACCGGCGTTTTATTTCCGCCGGAAGTACTGGAAGAAATGGCGCCGTAAAAAGGTCGTAGCTTTTAGTTACGGCGACACTTACGGCGTTTTATCCGCCGGCGTTTCCGGCGCAGAAAGGCGCCGAAAAAAAGTCATGCCTTTAGTTACGACGCACCTTACGGCATTTTATCCGCCGGCGTTTCTGGCGGATAGATGAGTCGTAAATTCCGGTGTATATAACGCCGGAGTAATCTGGAAAAAGACGTCGTTTTTCTAACACATTTTGTGCCGGTAATGCGTCGGAACGTGCGCCGGAAAGATTTCCGACGTCTAATATACATCGGAAGACTTTTTTCGACGCGCACCAAACCAACGTATTAAATTCCGACGGAAAGACGCCGGAAACCAAGGATTTCCGTCGTATTTTATGGTTTACCAACGGATTTTGTCCACCGGCAATAACGGGTTTTCTTGCAGTGCATGTAAGCCTTTCTCTGGAGTGTTGGGATTGAAGAGGCTGGCTGCAGTGTCGTCCAACACTGACCATGCACGTCTTTCTCTAACGTGGTGAGAAGACTAAGACTTCCCAAATTTCCCCTAAACAGAGGAGACGACGGGGGCTGCCAAAATTCCAACTGAAAATACAAAGGACATAAACAAATACAGGGGACCAAACTTGAACAATTAACAAGGAACTAAACCTGCAAATCAAACCGCAGGAAACAAAATTTAACTAAAATCACATTGAACTGAACTTGAGCATATGCAGGGAACTGGACATTCAGCTTTAAAATGTACAATCTCATTAAAATGCAAATGCTAGCTAGCAAGTCGGACCATTCAAATGAGCATTAATGAATAAGCATAAGGGAACTAATGAACAAGCCCTCAAATGCCCACTAGCGATGGACAATAAAAATTAAAGTGGCTTGTGACCTTCAACCTACCAATTTGCAAATAGGAGCAAATGACTTACAAATACCATAAAAATGGATCTTTAATGAATGCACTAATCCATCAAAGAAATATCAAGTTCAAGTTGAGTTGTGGTCCTCCCACAGTCAACACTAACCAACATGCAGGCAAATAACGGTCTTCTATGAACATTAAAAAAATTAATATGCAATGAATGTAGCAACTCACCAGCTAACATGCATAAAGAGTTTAGTGATGAATGCAGCAACGCCCTGTAATCAACATTAAAATACAATGAAACGTATTCGACCTTGCAAATAATGAAATGGAGGAAAATGTATAATTTGATTGCAAGCAGATGTACAAAGTTCCTAAATGATACAGTAAGTTGCATACGAATGACGGCAGTTTATGTGTGATGTTCACATAAGTAATGAAAGAAAATACAGTAATCCCTAAAAGAAGCAACAACAGATATACTGCAAAGATGGTCAGTCCTTTGTAAACACAAATATACACACAACATATCATTTGAGGGCAAAGGCAACATATTTGGAATACATACAAACGCCCCTGAAGTTGTTGATATGCAAAAAATGCAAGTACATGTAAGTCACCATAGAAGACTTGTTACGTAAACTACATGTCATCTACTAGCAAATACAGAAGACCTTCATTAAATATTGACACCTACGATTCGTTGTAGGAAACTCATTATGTATAGAATATATTATCCAACAGCAAATGCAAAAAAACTCATAAATGCAAATACCTATAAATGACTGCAGGATATTAGTTGGTACATGACAGTCTACCAGCATAAAGAAGTAAATGAACCATAACTCAATGATAGCATTCACCTGTAAGCAAAAGTAAAGAATCAATAGTAAAAACTACAAGCCACTGATAAATTGAGGCAACATATTTGCGACGTCAAGTTGTTACGCCAAATAGACCTGTTTACTTACAGACGATAGGTGGAAGGTTCCTGATACGTTGTATAGTATATCTGTCAACAAAAATACAGTCCTACAGGTTGAATGTTTATTAAGATGATAACATGCAAAAGATGAATGAGCTAAACTGTGTTGTCAATGCGCTACAAATTAAATTCAATGCGCTACAACATCAAGCTACCGGATCCGCAACATTCGTACAAGCGAACAGAATATGCCTCTCAAGCTTTAAATGAAATTTTACACAAAATTTAGCGACAATCATTTAGTGCAAATAAATTTATTTAAATATTTAAATATCTCCCCCTTGTGCATTAAAATATGATTACCCGCATGAGCCCCAACAAGCGTGATGTATGCGACACACGTGATGACTGAGGATGCCGCGTGGGTCAAACATGAATCTAAGTTCGAGCTCGATCATCCTATGTGAATAGATAGGAATTGACATGGCTCCAACTATAAAGCAAATATACGATCATGACATCAACTAGGATATTTATTTTATACATTCATTTTAGTCATATAACAGAGAAAATTTGCTAATAAAAGCATAAAGCTGATGATGAACCTGATCCTTTATTGTCAAGTTGACAAAGTAGACAAGGCTCAACCAATAAAATGAAATTGCCCATAAGAACCTGTTACGAGTGGACCGGTCACGGGACCGGTCCGATGCTACGCCAGGCGGAACAACAAAAAGGGGCGGAACTCCCCTGTGGACCCCACACATGCTTAAATTGAATTTGGGAGGGAGATTTTTGAATGAGGGGATGTTTTAGGAAGTCCATTATTGTCCTTTATGATTAATTTGTATAATTAGGAGTTTGGGGGAGAATTGGGGGTCATCTTGAATTTGAATTCTATTTGAGATCTAGGATTTGTGTTCTTGGGCTCTTGGCTTTGTTGGAGATCGTTGGAGAGTTGCTCTTCCTCTCGGATTGAAGAACAAAGTGTATCTTTGCTGTTTTCTTTGGTTTCTAGTGAAATACAAGCATAATCTTGTGTTTTTCTTCCCGTTTCCCTATTTCCAGCTGTATTTTTGCTGAATTTCTGCTGTTTTACTGCTGGGGACAGCAGTTTGCTGCTGTAATTTTACTGGTTTGGGTTAGGAATACTTGAGAACTCAAGTATTATCTATCAAATTGGTATCAGAGCATCGATTTGGGACCACTGGCGGCTGAAACTCTGAAATTTCAGCAAGTTTATCGTCTCCGGAAGAAGATTTTTTGGGGATCCGTTAGAAGAACGATGGCTAGAAAGAAGGTGGACGTCTTGGAAGGCGAATTCGGTCAATTGAAAACCGATTTGGAGGAAAGATTTTTTTATTTTCAAAATCAAATCACCACCAACAATGAAAGGTTGGAGGGAAAATTTACGGCCATGGAAGAAATTATTGGAGATGAAGACTAATATGACGACGTCGGAAGCAAGAGAGACTACCGGAGACCATGGCGTAGGAGGAAATCCGAACCCGCTTAGGGGGAGGAGGAATCCGGATGTAGAGATCCTTGAGGGAGAAGACGACATGCCACCTCTAGAGCCACTTTCTAGAGAGGAGATGAGCATGGGAAATGATCGAAGATGTGCTGATTTTAGCGGAAGAAGAGAGGAATTTCAGCGTCGAGGTGCTGATTTTGAAGGCAGAAGAGGGGAATATGATAGAAGTGCAGATTTTAGCGGAAGAAGAGAAGAATTTCAGCGTCGAGGTGCTGATTTTGAAAGGGGAAGAGGGGAATATGACGACGGATGCGGATACCATCGTCGGAGGGAGGACCGGGACACTTGGGGAGCACCTACTCTTCGAAGAATGGGAGGTTATAGAGAGTACCGGGGTAACGGAAGGGATCCGAAGGTGAGGAAGTTGAAGATGCCCATCTTTGAGGGTGAAGATGGTCATGGCTGGATATATAAGGTGGAGCGTTACTTTGCAGTCAACGGGTTGACAGATGATGAGAAGATGACGGCGGCAGGATTGTGTCTGGAAGGGAAGGCGTTGGCATGGTATCAGTGGCGAGACAGGAGAGAGCCTGTCAGGAACTAGAGAGAGTTCAAGGATTGTTTATTAGAGCGTTTCCGAGCTGATGGGGGAGGAGATTTCTATGAGCAGTTCTTTGCCCTGACTCAGGAGGGGACCGTGGCTGACTATCGGGACAGATTCGAGTACTTGGCTAGCCGTTTGGATCACATCTCAGAATCGGCCCTGGAGGGGAATTTCATGAAGGGACTCAAATCGGAGATACGAACAACTGTCAGTGTTGGAGCCAAGGAACTTAGGCAAGGCTATGGAGCTTGCACAATTGGTAGAAGATCAGAAGAGATCAGAAAGAAGAGCTTGAGGCAACTACTCAGGGGGGTCATACAAGATGACTACTGCGATGTTACCCTCCAAAGGGGTAGCGACAGGTGGTCAGAAGGAAGCACCCAAGGAAAAGACGGGAGGAGGAAATGGGGACAGTTCAAAAGGCTGACCGAAAAAGAAATGCAGGACAAGAGAGCAACGGGGTTGTGCTTCAGATGCGATGAGAAGTACATGCCGAGGCACAGGTGCAAGGACCGAACTCTTCAGGTTCTCCTTATCTGTGAAGATGAGGAAGACGAGGAGGGAGGAGGCAGCAAATCTGATGAGGAGGAGGAGAAGCTGCACCTGGATGTGGCAGAAGTCTCCCTCAACTCTGTAGTGGGATTCACCCCGAGTCACACTATGAAAGTGAGAGGAGAGATAGCTGACCGCGAGGTGGTTGTGTTGATTGACAGTGGGGCAACCCACAATTTTATGGCCAAGGCTGGGGTGTCACTTAAATCCCTAATCCGAACCATCCAGGAGGAAGGGGGAGGCTACTTGGTGGAGTTACACCGTCTGGAAGGAATCAGAATTGAGGAAGAAGGCACTATTCCTTCCTCAATACAGCCTCTTGTACAGCAGTTCATGGAGGTATTCCAACCTCCGTAGGGTTTGCCACCTCAAAGGGAGCTGGAATATTCCATCACTTTGAAGGAAGGGGAGACACCGATCAGTGTCCGCCCTTACCGTTACCTGCAGATCCAGAAGGATGAAATTGAGACGTTGATCCGGGAGATATTGGAGGCCGGGATCATCAGGCCAAGTGTTAGCCCTTTTTCTAGTCCAGTCCTCCTGGTCAAGAAGAAGGATGGGAGTTGGAGATTCTGTGTGGATTACAGGGCTCTAAATAAGGGCACTGTACCAGACAAGTTCCCAATTTCGGTGATTGATGAGTTACTTGATGAGCTGCATGGGGCGGTGTTGTTCTCTAAGTTGGATTTAAAATCGGGTTACCATCAGATCAGGATGAAGGAAACCGATGTGCCAAAAACAGCATTCAAGACACACAAATGACATTATGAGTTTCTGGTGATGCCCTTTGGGTTGACTAATGCTCCGGCTACTTTCCAATCCTTGATGAACAGAGTATTTAAGCAGTACCTCAGAAAGTTCGTCCTGGTCTTCTTTGATGACATCTTGGTGTACAGCAAAATTGTAGGGGAACATTTGGAACACTTGAGGATTGTTCTAAAAGTCCTACAGGAGCACCAGTTAAAAGCTAATCTGAAGAAGTGCAGCTTTGCCCAGACCAGTGTGGAATACTTGGGACATGTGTCCCAAGGAGTGGAGGCAGATTTGAGTAAAATTGAGGCAATGCAGAAATGGCTGCTACCTAGGAACCTCAGGGAATTGAGGGGATTTCTAGGATTGACTGGATACTACAGGAAGTTTGTGAAGGGATGCAGTACCATTGCCTGGCCTTTGACTGAGTAGCTGAAGGACAATTTTTGCTGGGGAGAGGCAGCCACCCAGGAGTTCGAGAGGTTAAAGGAAGCCATGACGACTGTTCCTGTTCTATCCCTACCAGACTTTGGTCAAGCATTTGTGGTAGAGACCGACGCGTCAGGATATGGGTTGGGAGCAGTGTTGATGCAGAACCACAAGCCTGTAGCATACTTCAGTCAAGTGCTATCAACCAGGGAAAGACTGAAATCAGTGTACGAGAGAGAGCTGATGGCGATTGTCTTGGCCATTCAGAAGTGGCGCCCCTACCTTTTGGGGCGACATTTCATTGTCCGTACTGATCAGAGAAGTTTAAAGTATCTACTGGGGCAAAGAATGGTGACTGAGGAGCATTAGAGGTGGCTCTCCAAACTGTTGGGCTACGACTTCGAGATCCAGTACAAGCCGGGTTTGGAAAATAAAACAGCTGACGCCCTATCCAGATGTGTTGGGGAGCTCCAGGAGCTAACTCTGTCAGTACCATTGATGGTTGATTGGGGGGCCATCAAGGAAGAAAGCAAGCTAGATGAAGAATTGTGGAAGATCAGGGAGGACCTACATAAAGACAAGATTAGCCATCCGGGCCACTGCATTGAGGGGGAGAGATTATTGTATCAAGGGAGGTTTGTGATGCCACGAACGTCCGTACATATCCCCCACTTATTGCAGGAGTTCCATGGCAGTGCAGTTGGAGGTCATTCAGGAGTCCAGAAGACATATAGGAGGCTAGCAGCGGAGCTCTATTGGAGGGGCATGCATAAAGATGTGGAAGAGCTGGTGGCAAGGTGTGAGGTGTGCCAAAGAAATAAATATATGGCGATGGCACCAGGAGGGCTACTCCAACCCTTGGAACTTCCAAACAAAGTTTGGGAGGAAGTGTCCATGGACTTCATTGACGGCCTACCTCGCTCAGAGGGATTCACAATCATTTTGGTAGTGGTAGACCGCCTTAGTAAGTATGCCCATTTCGTCCTCCTGCGGCACCCGTACACCGCGGTCTCAGTGGCAGCAGCATTTATTAGATAAGTGGTGCGATTACACGGATTCACTGCTTCCATTATGTCAGATAGAGACAAGGTTTTCCTCAGTCAATTCTGGAAGGAACTCTTTCGAATGCAGGGCACTATTCTCAAGAGGAGTACCGCCTACCATCCACAGACATACGGACAGACCGAGGTGGTAAATCGGAGCTTGGAAACCTATTTAAGGTGTTTTGCTTCAGAAACACCACGTAAGTGGGCCAAATGGTTACCTTGGGCAGAGTACTGGTATAATACTTCGTATCACTCAGCATCCCAAATGACCCCTTTCAAGGTACTTTATGGAAGAGACCCCCCACAGTTAGTGCATTATGGAAAGGGAAACACACCAATCTTTTCAGTTGAGCAATACTTAGAAGAAAGAGATCAGGTGCTGGAGGAGTTAAAGAAGCATTTAGAGTTGTTCTTCCTCTCGGATTGAAGAACAAAGTGTATCTTTGCTGTTTTCTTTGGTTTCTAGTGAAATACAAGCATAATCTTGTGTTTTTCTTCCCGTTTCCCTATTTCCTGCTGTATTTTTGCTGAATTTCTGCTGTTTTACTGCTGGTGACAGCAGTTTGCTGCTGTAATTTTACTGGTTTGGGTTAGGAATACTTGAGAAATCAAGTATTAACTATCAGAAGGGGACTGTAAATATTTAAAATGCCTCCCAAATTTTTATAAAATATAAGCATTTAAGCTAACTTCAATGTTAACGCGATGATGGCCGTGTTGGTAGAAAATCTTAATCGGAGGGGACCACAAACATCTAAAATGCCTCCCAAATTCCAATAAAATACAAGCATTTAAGATAAGTTCAACGTCACACCGATGATGGTCGTGTTGGAATCTCAACCGAATGGGCCACAAACATTAAAAATACCCAAAAATTCCCATGAAATACATTTAATAATATAAATATTTAGAATTGAAATAAAATACTTAAACACTTGAAGCAAACTACTCATCAACCCTCTACAACAGTTTGTTGATGTGAATAAATATGAAAATCAATTCAACTCACAAAGAGCAAATGTCTGGTCGAGAATATCACTAGGATTCATTCTCAATCCATCTTTTGCCAATAAGGACATGACACGTGTCCTCTAACCAGTGATTTCATTGTCAAATGGCACCATAGGTAAGCAATTATGATTGTCCTTTGACCTGGTGATTTTGCCGCCAAATAGCACCATTAAATTACGGTAATGGTCAAAACCCATATGTTCCCCAAAGGCGCTAAATTATTGAGTAATGAATCAATGAGATATGACCGATAAGGCACGAAACCCTCTATTAGCTAAGGTGGATTCGAATTTATCCATTTAGATAAATATTCACCTCAAATCTACGAGGTACCCTTAGATAAAGCAACTCATGGATGCCGACAAAAATCCTTCTGTCAAGTTGGGTCGACGACCTCCTCTTACTTAGTAGACCAGGGACTATGATGGCCGGGATGACATAACCATGGGATCTTGATCGGGTCTATCATCACTCCCCCCACCATTCGCTTTAAATGAGAGGTGGTAAATTTCAAATTTTAAATACCTAAACATATTGCTACAATATGCTGTATACTACGTATCTGTGTGAATACTATGTACATGTTCGACGACTAGCTTTAATCGAAAGTTCTCCCTCATTTTTGGGAGGGGTAATTAACTATAGAGGCTTGCGCCTATAGGAAACCTGAACTCATATCATAAAGTCCTCACAAAATGAGGACGAAATCTCTAGGTAATATCTTATTCAAAACCCAATTTGCCTTCTAAAAATTCGGCTCAGAACTCAATCGTTAAAACTCTCCTTGACGACCTCGAAAAAAAAAAAGAGAGAAAGTGGGCCGTGGAGAGGCTGGGGCATGAATTTTTGGAGCCCATAATAGTATTATTAAAATTATTATTTTGTTTATTATTATTTATATTTTCATTTTTATTTTTTAATTTAGCCTCATTCTTGTTATTAATCATCTAAGTATAAGAAAAAGTTTTCTTCATTTCATTGCAAACCTTTGTTCTGAATGAAACAAAATAATAATCAAATAGAGTCAGCATGGTAAGCAACTTGCCCCACCATCTGCCATGAGGACATACTTCTTTTCAATTATCTTCTCCTTCTCAAGTTTTGCATTAGATTTTTCTTTTTTATTTTTATTTAGATCAGTTCTTAAAACTACTATTAAAGGAGTCATTCCAACATCATTCTGTGATGCCTCTAGCACAACATTCAAGATCAAGGCGTGGGCTCTTCCTAGCAACTATTGAGCAAGTTGAAAAGATTTATTAATGATTTTCTTAGAGGTTTAGGATAAAAAAAATGTCCCAACCATCTTTAAGCTAAGAAGAATAAGAGTTAGAGGAATGACCTAAAATGACCTTATCAAATCTTTGGCTCAAATTCATAAGGTATTCCATCGTGCGATCACAGTTCCTTGTTTGAATTTCTTTCAAGCCAACCTTTGAATCTAAAGGAGTCTTCAATTGTGTTTGTGTGGCCTAACATTCAATGGTTAGGGCAAAAATTAGAGTGATCCATTTGATTTGCCTCTTTCGACTTCTTGGCCTCCAGTAATGCGAAGTTTGCTTTCTCAAGGAAATTTTTGAGAATTTTCCTAACTGCCTCGCTTTTGAAAGAATAAACTTGATTTATTTTATTTACAAATCACGGATTTAGGGGACCATTTCTTTTATTATTATTATTATTATTATTATTATTATTATTATTTAATTTGAAATAAAAAACTTATTTTATATCCAAAATAAGTGTTATTTTTTATTGAATATTGCATAAAGTGTTGAGGGAAATTGGCAATAGTAGCGATTGATTGCTGGTGGCGACGGTGGAGTCCAACATAATTTTCACTTTTAAAAAATTAAAAACACCTAACATTTGTTTTAAGTGTTTTAAAAAGCAACTTAATTTCTGGCAGTTTCCCAATTTTTTTGGCGGCCTACGATATTGTTCGATATCGAAGTTTTTGGCATCAAGGCCGCCGGAAACCTGTATCAACTTTAAAAAAAAATTGATGTTGTTTTGCTAGCTCTTATGCTAACAAGCCCAAGAATCAAAATTAAATCCATGAGCTAAAATCTTATAAATAAAAAATACCATATTTCTAACAACCTTAAGGATGATCTCTTGCGGAGTGAAAGGAAGAAGAGCAAGGAAGGAGAGGAGATCACCTGCGGTTGGGGAGATGAAGATCAAGGACGGCGTCAGCTAGGGCGGATGGTCGGCTGGAGCTGCAACAATGAGACAGACTATCGGCATTCTCTGGGACGGAAAGAGTTGAAGCAGACGCATTGAAATGAAGGAGTAGGTCAAGGGAAATAGGGCTCATACCGTCAGAATTTTCGGCGGCTATAGCCGCCAAAAAAATTCACTTAAAACCAACGGTCATTCCGCCGATAATGATGTCGAACTTATCAAATACCGGCATAATTTCCATCGGTTCAATCCGCCGACTTAACCGCCGGAATTTTCGGCGGTCCCAAAGTCGCCGGAAATTCCGCCGATATTTTATAAATTTCCTATAGTGTCAAATCTTTATTGGTGTGAAATATTTTAGTGCAATCATAATGCAAACATTTGATATTTCATTGGCACTTTACTAGTTTTAGTTCAACATTTGATATCAATATATATATACACATATATATATATATATGAACTCTATATGCTTGCATAGTTGCATGTGCAAAAAAATGTATTTGTATCACTAAGTATTTTTGCAAATGCAAACATATAGGGATAATAATTTCTAGATTCCCTATAGAATGTCTATTAGTTATTAGTTAGTCTACTGCGCACATCCATCAAACAGTCATTTATACAGGTAGAAAGTGATGTAATGCGTGTGCTTTGGAGCATATGTATCAATTCTAGGTGCCATCATTGAGCAGTACTTACAGTTCTAATTGAACCAATCGTCTGTTCTACCACCACCGCTGCTTCAGCATAGGCTGTTTGTCCCTTTGAAGCCATCTTGGATACAATGACAGACACGATTGCAACAGCAACTGCAGCAAGCGGAATTATGGACAACATCACAAGGGCTAGAAGCCATCCTCGTGTAAATGCAACTATGAATCCACCAATAAATGCTGATATTAGCTGAATGAACTTACCAACCTGTAACATGCAGAAGATGGGAAAAAAATCATCAAAAAAGCAGCTTTCTGCTTCAATTTTAGAAATTTATTAACTTTGCACTGTACCTTCTCTCCCATAGCATTTTGCATAAGAAAACTGTCCCCAGACATCCTTCCAACAACATCACCTGTTACAGTCTCCTTGTCAAAGAAGGCAATTTCTTGCCTTAGTAGAGTTTTCAGATACAAGTTTCTTATTCTTGCAACCTGCCTCTCGCTTGTAACCATCCAGCAAGCCACCTCTGATTAAGAAGAGAAGATTGATACACAACCATTCAAAGTAAAATCATCTCATGTCAAATAAATTAGTCCCCTATCCTAATTAAATATATGAATGATAAACTTACGGAGGAAGGACGCCACTCCTGCAGCAACTGCCAAATAGACAAAATCAAGGGACACCTACTACATAACTAAAGTTTAGTGTCTTAAGTGACATGTTAAAACAAAAAGTTGGACTAATCCATTTCAGATTTCATCTTACCAAATGTAGCATTTTGTAGGTTTTTTTTATTATTTTAGATTCCTGATCAAAATTTAGATCCCATGTAGTGGAATAAAAATTTGATGTTGTTGTTGTTGATGATTAAAATTTGATCATTATAGATCTAAAATTTATTATATCATAAATATAATATATAAATAATAGATATGAACCTAAATAGATATAAGTAGTAAAACAAAAAAATAAATAGCATATGTGATAACAAGACAACTAAGAGCTTGCTTTTATCTCTTCCTTCTTCTATAAACAAAATAATAATAATAATATATTGCATTCATCTAAAAGTAAATATAATGGATTTGAGGTATAATTTGACAAAAAATTTGGTTAGAATATCCTCTCTAAATTTTTTTCTTCTCCGTATTCAAATAGTATAGAAAGGTAACAATAAAAAAAGTCTCAACAACATCAGATTATCGAATGAAGAATTGTGTAAGTCGTTTTTACTGAATAAGAGATACATGCAAATCAATAAAGTATCAAAAAAGCATACCTTTGAAATTCTATGAACCACATCATGAATATCTTTAGCTCCTCCAAAAGACTGGATGGCGTTCCCAAAGAGAATAGTCATAAGAGGCATAGCAGCCCCATTTGCCAGAGCTCCTAATGACCCCAGAATCATCAAAAAGAGATCAGCCGAATCAGCAAAAGAGAACAACTTGTAGATGGGAACAATATTTGTGTTCTCTTCCTTCTTATCACAGTACTTTTTACTCTTGATCCTATCCCCTTTCTTGCAACCCTCGCTTACACCATGAGGGAACTGCTCACTCTCTTCAATTGCCATCTCCACTTCTATCTCTATAAAAATCGACACCCAGTCAAACCCTAGTTTTCTATACCAACCTCAAAAATTTTCTAAGAGACAGATATTCTCCGCCATTCTTTACAAAACCAGAGAAGATTACAATAGATTTTCAGCTTTAATTAGGAGATCAAAATCTTCCAAGATGATCAAAAGAACAAAACCTACTTTGGCATATAAAAGAAAAAAGCTGAGAAAACAAATTAAAACCAATAAGTTCATCAAAAGGCATTCATTTCAAACAAAAACTAACAGGCTGTGAACTGAAGTGACAAAGAACAGACATAGAAAACAGTCTTGAGGAAAAATGGGAAGCTTCACCTTGAAATCCTGAGAAAGAGTCTGCTCCTGCCTCCTTACTTCACGAGAGCTGGCGTCTCTGAACTTTATACATACAAATAATTGATATAGTCGTTTGCTCGTTTCCAAAATTTGAAGCTTCCATTCTGCCCTTTGTCGCAAGCAAGTTCGTAACTTTGAGCCTTCAAACGGTCAAAAATATTCAATTGGAAGTCAATTTTTTTGAAGGATTCAATGAGTGCGCTGCTAGCATGCTACCGCACTGGCATTGAACATATGTGAATGTGTCTATTTTGGCAATTTGTGGAATATAATGTTCTTTACTAAAAAAAATATTTTCTTAAATAGGGGCCGGCAGGCTGTGGTTTCTTCCCGCAGCCTCCGCGGCGAAATTTTTCAGACAGGGAAGAAAATGTATATATGTAATAACAATTATAGTTATTTTGAGATTAAAAATATATTTTTAAAAAAAAATAAATCAAAACAATCCTAAGACTATTTATGTATGATTATTTTAGTCCCAAAATATCACCTTGTCCAAATTTAGCCTTGAATTATATAAAATTGATCAAAATAGTCTCTCATGTTAAGATATAAATTGATCCAAAATAATATCTCATATTATAATTGTGATATAAAATTGATCCTAATTTAATCCTTCAATATTATAAAATTAGTCTCAATTTAGTTACAAAGGGACAATTTTGGATCAACGTTGAATAATCAAGGGATTAAATTGAAGCAACGTTATACTTTGAGATTAAAATTGCCAAATAAGAATAATCAAAGACAATTTTCAAATTTAACATGATTTTATAATTTAAATAAGTACATTTTATTTATTTTTATTTTTTTAGTTGTTTGTTTTTAGTTTAATTTATTTTGACCCCTAGTCAACTCTGGGCCAAGCTGGGTCTAATAAAGTGCATATTACTGATCAACATGTCATATTAGAGTCCATGGATGTGATTAGAGGCTTTGGGGAGAGTCCCAAGGTCAAATTCCACTGGATGGTAAGTCAGTGGCATAGGCCGTAAATATTTTAAAATTTTACTGCATTTGAAAATCAATTCAATTTCTAGGACTAGGAGTCTCAGATTGAGTTCAAATTTGGTGTGTTGATCTTAGAGACATGTATAAACAATATGCAATTGATAGACCCTAAATCAGATATCATTTTGATTGGGTTTCAAGGTGGCAGAAAAATTATCCAGAAAGAATTTCAGGACCTGAGTCCTTAACCCTGGAATTTGGTTTGGAGTCTTAAATTTGAATTAGGTTTTGGACTTGAATAGTTGAGTTTGAAGTATCGACATTAATGACAATCAAATAAATGACTGAGATTGATTGTATATGACTTGAAGATTGATTGCAAGTTGATTGAAAATATAATTGCATATTGAATTGAAAAGTGGAATTGAATTTGTTCAGGATTAGATTGGATTTTGACTGGGACCTATATGATTGGCAAGTGGACACCAGACAATCATTGTTTACCCCTAAAAAAACTTAGGTGGGTCATAGTAAACTCATACAGAAATGAGGTCAACAACATTGCAACATGTAGAGTTTATTATGTGAACATGCAAGGACTCGTGCAAATGCGTGTAAACATGTGCATATATGATATACATATCAGCTATACATGCATGACAGTTGTATAACTACATCATACAAATTGCATGTAAATTCATATGCCCGCATGGGCCCAAGGGAGTGTTTTATGGGTACACACGTGATGTATATGGATGATGTGCAGGTCAAATGATAAATTTAAGTTTGAGTTTGATCCTTATATCTGGATACATAGGAGTCAACACGATTCAAACAATCAAGTGAATACATGGTCACAGCGTCGACCAAGATATTTATGTTAACACATTCATATTAGGCTTTTAAGGCCTGCAATGATAAAAATTCATTAACAAAGACATAAACCATACAACGAGCTCGATCCTTCTATATGAGTATATAAGAGTCGACACAGCTCAAACTATCAAATAAATATACAGTCACGATGTCAATCGAGATATTTATTTTAATATGTTCATAATAAGCCTTGAAGACCTATAACCACAAAAATTTATCAATAAAAGGCAAAAAGTCGATAATGAACTAGATCATCTGTCAACAAATTGATAAAGCCGACAAGATTAAATTGAAAAAAAATGAAAATTACTCATAAGAACCTTGATGATGGCCGTGTTGATAGAAAATTTCAACCGGAGGTGATCACCAATATTTAACACGCCACCCTAATGCCTATGAAAATTCAAAATTCCTAAGATACCAAAAACCTAAAAATATTTAAAATTAAAATAAATTATCAAACACTTAAAGCAAAATTCATCCATTCTTTATAATAATTATCGAGATGGACAAATTCAAAAATTACCTCAGCTCATAAAGAGCCAATGTCTGATTGAGAATATCAATATAATTCATTCTCAAATAGTCTCTTGCCAATAAGGATGTGGCACGTGTCCTATAACTGGTGGTTTCTTTCCGAAATGGAAATACATTGTGGGTTTCATCGCTAAATGGCACTACAGGTAAATGGTTATGATCGAGACCCTTTGAACCGAGTGGTTTTGACACGAAATGGCTCCACTAAATTACGGTCAAGGATACTGCCCGTATGCTCCACAATGGCGTTAAATATTTGATATATGAATCAATAGGATATAATCGATAGGGCATAAAGCCCATTATTAGGTAAAGTGGATTCAAATTTATCCCCTTAGACAAATATTCCCCCCATGTCTACAAGGTTCTCTAACCCATGACTGTGGATAAGGATCCTTTGTCTAGCTGGGTTGACTACCTCCTCTGACAAGTATACTAAGGACTATGATGACCTAGGATGACGGAATTATGGGATCTTGATCGGATTTATCATTACCCCCGCCCCAATGCGCACACATACCTTCTGCTTTAAGTAAAAGATGATAAAATTTCTAATTTTAATTATTAAAATTTCAAATACCAAATCATGCTGCAACTATACATCAGATATTATGTACCTCTGCATATCTGTTTGACGACTACTCTTAATCAAAAGTTTTCTCTCATTATCGGGAAGGGTATTTACTATAGGGGCTTGCGCCTATAGGAAACTTGAACTCATATCATAAAATCCTTGCAAAATAAGGGTGAAACATCTGGGTAATGTCTAATTCAAAATTCAATCTGTCTTTTGAAAATTTACCTCGGAACTTAAGCGTTAAAACTCTCCATGATGACCTAAATAAAAAGAAAAGGATCTGCGGAGAGGCCGGAGCACGAATTTTTGGAGCCCACACTAAGCAAGTGGTTTGCTCATTCTATGTTTGTCAATGTTTTTAGGAGAAAGGTAAAGCTCCTATAAACACTACATTGCAAGGTGAGGAAGAAGCAAGACAGAGCAAGTAACTGGTTACTGTTTCATTGATGCTAATGCAATGGGCTACAAGGTTTATAAAGGCAAAAGTGTTGAAAATAACATCACCGGTTGAGATGAACCATTGCGATCCAACGGTGATCAATTACTGTCATAACTGTGCTCTGCACATGTAGAGAGTAGTGGGCACATGAAGTGAGCAGAGGTAGTTATAAGATGGCTGGCTTATCACCTCCCCGCAAGCTAACATTTGCTTCAGAAATGTGTAGCTTGTCTCGCAAGAACTGAAATATAGGAATGGATAAGGACTTGGTAAACAAGTCAGCCAACTGATCCATTGTATGAATGTATGAGACAGTAATGAGTTTGTTCTTAATGCATTCACGTACAAAATGAAAATCTATTTCAATGTGCTTGGTTCGAGCTCGAAAAATGGGGTTGTTGGCAAGAGCTATCGAAGAGATGTTATCACAAAGCAAGATAGTTGGTCCAGAACAGGGAATGCAAAATTCCTGCAAAAGACGACGCAGCCAAATAATGTCGATAGTAGCCGTGGCAAGTGCACGGTATTCGGCTTCGGTGGAGGATCGAGCGACCGTCTTCTGTTTCTTGACTTGCCAGGATATCAGATTAGAACCCAGAAAAGCACAGTAGCCGGCAGTAGATTTTCGATCAGAGGGATCACCAGCCCAATCAGAGTTCGAATAAGCATGTAGTTTAAGCTTAGTGGAGATAATTGGAATGCCAAAGGATAGAGTACCTTTAAGATACCGAAGAAGCCGTTTGAGAAGCTTAAGATCAGACTGTTGAGGACAATGCATATGTTGGCATAATCTATTAACAGTGAACGTAATATCCGGATGGGTAACTGTTAAATATTGAAGAGAGCCAATCAAATGGCGAAATTGATCCGAAGCTGCAGGAGATAGATCAAGAGAAGTGGTATCAGTCTCCGTAGACAGTTTCGTAGGAATTGGAGACGAAATTGGCTTGCAATCGGACATGCCAGCACGTTGAAGAATCTGAGCAGCATAAGCAGCTTGGGACAAGTGAAGGCCATGTGAAGTATGAGAAACGTGCATTCCTAGAAAATGTGAAATTCGGCCCAGATTTTTCATCTGAAATTTACTGTATAGTGTTGTTAATAAGCATGTAATAGTTGCATTGTCATTGCCTATATGCAATATGTCATCGACATATACTAGTATGTAAAGAAGAACGGACTGTTTGTTATAGATCAACAAAGAAGGATCGGCTGTAATGTGGTGGAAGCTGAACTGCAGTAAGTAAGTGGAGAAGGTTTCAAACCATTGGCGGGGAGATTGTTTTAAGCCATATAGAGACTTGTGGAGAAGACACACATAATCAGGATGCACGGAGTCTTTGAAACCAGAAGGCTGACTCATATAAATTGTATCATTAAGTGCTCCATGTAAAAATGCATTAGACACATCAAGTTGTAAAATTTGCCATTGAAAGGAGACCACAACAGTAAGAAAAATGCGAATAATGGGTAATTTGGCCACTGGACTGAAAGTATGAAAGTAATCTAGGCCAAATTGTTGTCGACAACCAAGTGCTACAAGACGAGCTTTATACCGTGCAACCGAACCATCAGGATTGAACTTAGTTCGGTATATCCATTTACAACCCAAGACGTTGTGAGAGGAATCATTAGGAACCAATGTCCAAGTGGCTTGACGTTGTAGAGCTGTAAATTCTCCGGACATAGCTTGTCGCCAAGCAGGGTGTAAAGGCCATTTGGCTCCCAGGTTCGTCCAGACGAAGTCGGATCGTCCGGGACGATCGGTACAGGTTGTGCAGGAAAACATGTTTGGCTGCATGGTTCGTATGGACGAAAATTTTACAGAACCAAGTCGTACAGGGAAGGTAATTAATCTCGTCTGGACGAAATTCGTCCAGAGCCAAATCGTCCCGGGACGAAGTTGCGATCGTCCGAGACGATCAGTCTGGATATATATAGAAATGAGATATTTTGAAGAGAGAGAAAAGCCCAGGAGAGAGAAAAATGAAGGAAAAAGAAGGAAAAGTGATTTTTGGACGACTCCCGTCAGTTTTCGTCCGTTGCAGTAGTTCAAGAAATTGGTGTACGCAAGGTAAGGCACATTCCGCCTTTCTCAATTTTCAGAACGGTGAA
>NW_021319518.1:1146420-1154091 GCF_001605985.2 Dendrobium catenatum | reverse complement strand
TATGATTCTGTTGATCTGATTTATGTACGGATTTTTGTCTAATGTGTTTGATGTGGATTCTGAGGATTTTGATTGGAGATTTGATGTCTTGCTGAGCTTTTGTAGCTCATCCTTATTTTCTGCGTGGTTTTCAGGTTCTGGGAAAGGGAAGGAAGTCTTGGAGTAGGAGTTCAGAGTCTGATCTATTATAGGTATTTTGTACTTTTGATTTTTGTACAGCCATGGCTTTTCTGTTCTATTTTTCTTTCTACCTGAAAGCCATGAGCTGTATTTGTATATGATTTTTTGGAGGAAGAAAAAGATAGATGATCTGTTTCGCTGTATTTTGATGTTTATAGTAGCTCTGAGTATCTGTTTCTGTGTGTAAATGTTTGGAAGAAAGTTCTGAAATAAATTCCAAAGCCAGATCCTAGAATCAGTTCAATCAGTTTGAGTTTCGGCACGACCCGATGCGAGCGGGATCCGTCCCGGTCGGGTTGGGTCGTGACACATAGTGCTTGACAGCTTCTGTGTAAGAGATTGGATCAATAGGTGCAGTGTTGATTTGCATACTAATAATCTATTTTGGTTTGAGCTTTCCAGACTGAAACTGGGTAAGCATAGGATGTGAAGAAGTAGTTGGAGGTGGAGCTTGAGAGAATTCTGGAGGTGAAATTTCTGGTGGTTAAGAAATATTTGGAGGTGGAGCTTGAGAGAATCCTGGAGGTGAAATATTAGTTAGTGAAGGAATTTTGAGAGGTGAGATAGATAATGAATTATCTGTAGTAGATAATATCGATTGTGTAGTAGGTATAGAGTCCTGCGAAATAATTTCAGGAGTTGAGACAATGTCAGGGGAAGAAATAGGTGAAGAAGAATGTTGTATATTTGTTGGAACAAACATAGAAGGAGAAGTAGGGATAAAGTTGAAAGTGGCTGGAGTGGATTCATAAGTATTTTGTGTGGAGAAAGGAAAATGAAATTCGTAAAATTTGACATGGCGCGAAATAAAGAATTAGTTTTATTCATTGTGAAAACAAACACATCCTTTAGTGTGAGAAGGATAGCCAAGAAATATACAAGGTAAAGATTTAGAGTGAAATTTGTCGTGAGCTTTTTGAGGTAAAAAAGGATATCAAAGGCAGCCAAATGTTTTAAGAATGGTGTAATCTGGTGGATGATGAAAGAGTAGTTGATACGGAGAAGAATATTTCTTGGTTAAGGATGGAAGGCGATTGATAAGGAAAACAGCAGTCTGAACGGCATGAACCCAGAATTTTTGTGGCAAGGATGCATCATGGAGTAGAGTTCGCATAAATTCAACAATATGGCGATGCTTACGTTCAGCAATGCCATTTTGTTCAGGTGTATAAGGACACGTTACTTGATGTATAATACCACAATGCGCAAGAAAATTCTGAAAGGATGTAGAGAGGTATTCTCCTCCACCATCTGACAGAAGACATTTAATTTGTTTATTAAACTGTCATTCTACTTGAGCTTTAAAATGATAAAATACAGATGGAACATCTGATTTTGTTTTTAACGGATAAAGCCATGTAAAACGAGAAAAGTCATCAATAAAGAGAACATAATATTTATAGCCAAACAAAGATAGGATTGGGGAGGGACCCCATACATCACTGTGAATTAAATCTAAAACAGAAAGAGACCTAGTAGAAGAAGTAGTAAACGGAAGCCTGTGACTTTTTGAAAGTTCACAAGAAGTACAATAAAAGGCTTAGATGCAGATGGTAGTCCGGAATTTGCTGGAGGCGGCAATTTGAGAAGGACTTGATGTGAAGGATGTCCTAACCGTCGATGCCACAGTTGATAGGAAGAAGTCATGGCAGTGAACGCATAATGAGGAGAAGAATGTGCAGATTCAGTAGAGATGGGGTAGAGACCGCGTTGACATCGACCTTGAAGGAGAATTTGGTTGGTCTTCAGGTCCTTGATTTTGTAGCCAATGGGGTCAAAAAGAATAGAATAAGAATTATCGTTAGTTAGGCGATTGACAGATAAGAGATTTCGTGTGAGATTAGGAACAAGATGTAGGGAAGATAAACGAAGCTTACGATGAGGGGTCGGCAATAAACCTTTACCAGTATGCGTAATGAGAAGTAATTCACCATTGCCGACAAGCACCTGCTGATTTCCAACATATTGCTTTGGATTGGAAACTTGAGCAAAGTCAGACGTCAAGTGAGAAGTGGCTCCAGTATCAAGCAACCATTCCGATGATGATGGAGCTGTATCGGTAGAATAAGCAGAAACGCTCGGTGGTGGTAGTGAGAAATCACCACGGTACCAACATTTGAAGGCACTGTGTCCAAACTTTCCACAGATCTGACATTCTACTGTATTCTGTGTTGTAGTTGAACCGCGACCAGATGACGAACATCCATGAGGAGGACGAAAAGAGGAGCGACCGCGATACCCATGACCGCGACCTCTTCCTCGATGAACTCTGAATGTCGGAATAGCCTCAGGAGCAGGGGATGAAATCGATAAATCCCGAAGAGAATCAGCGACCAAATTAAGTTCTTCACTACATAGTAGTGAGTAGAAATCATCCAAACTAATTGGATTCAAGTTTGTGCGAATTGCCGTTTTGAAGCCTTGATAAGCTGGCGGCAAACCGTTCAATGTGTACATGATAATGTCATCTGAAGACAACGGTGCTCCAGCTGAGCCGATAACATCTACTTTGCTCTTTATCTCAGAGAGATATTGCATCATTGACTTATCCTTCATCGAGACGTGATGCAATTCATTCTTAAGTTGAAGAATGCGAGAACGATTTGTAGATTGCAATCGACGATCAATAGTTGACCAGATCTCAAAACAGGAGTTGAGATCGAGAACATAAGGAAGAAACGTCGGTGAGATGGTGGAGTACAGAACGGCTGCTAGATTCTGGTCTATTAGTAGCCAGGTTGAGTATTCAGGATTAGAAGCAATCCCATCAGTAGTCGTTACCAGTTTTGGAGGCTTAGGCGTTGATCCGTCTAGGTATCCATCAAACCCATTAGCAGCAAATAGCTTAAAGATCTGAGACTTCCAGAGCAGATAGTTTTCAGCTGTCAACTGGATATTCAGCACTGACTTAACATTAGTCATCAGAAATTTGAGTTGCGTCGGAATGGAGACTTCTGCCATTTTTGTTGTAACAAACGAAGCAGCCACTTGCGGGGCTTGAGAAGATGAAGTAGACGAACGAGAAGGATCGTCCATGTTGAAAGATACATAAATCACTTAGACAATGATTTCGGGAGAAGATCAAGCCGTTGGGCACATTAGCTCTGATACCATGTTGATCTATGATCTCCGACGTCTTGCCTGCAGCTAAAACAAAAGCCAATAAACACTACATTGCAAGGTGAGGAAGAAGCAAGACAGAGCAAGTAACTGGTTATTGTTTCATTGATGCTAATGCAATGGGTTACAAGGTTTATAAAGGCAAAAGTGCTGAAAATAACATCACCGGTTGAGATGAACCATTGCGATCCAACGGTGATCAATTACTGCCATAACTGTGCTCTGCACATGTAGAGAGTAGTGGGCACATGAAGTGAGCAGAGGTAGTTATAAGACGGCTGGCTTATCACTCACGACCTTGACACAATATGACCTATCTGGGTGTAATGGGTTGTATCGGATCAGTTTATGACAATGGATAATATCGAGCTTTTTGCGATACATCTTTGAGACAAAATTTTATCGCGGCATATTTTTATGATTGATCATATTTGTCGTTGAATATTTGCGAAGAACTTTTCAATCCCAAACCACTTGCCAATATCAGATCAATTCAATTTCTCCACAAACAACCAAAGAGATGAAAACAAATTTCATTTGAATTCCTCTAACATTTTCAATTGTATTTCCTTGTCACAATTTCCCTTTCTTTGGATTCCTTCAAACCAAACAAAACAGAGCCCTTACGGCTTTTAACCTCAAACAATTGTTTAATTACTTAGAGGATTAATTCTTTTTCTAGAAAAAAAAAACCTTTCTCCATGAAAAATTTTCATTGGAAACCTCCTCTAATGCCACTGAACTCTCCTTTATACCCAATGGACGGCCACAATCCCTCCACGTCGACAATTAATAATGGGGAATCAAACTAGCATTTTAATCTCTTTCGAATAAGTTCTCCTTTAAGATAATAATGGTTTTAAGTAGTTTACAACTAAATTAATGAATATTATGAGTCATAATAATTCATAGATTGTTAATGTTTATTAGATAATTTTTAGAGGTTTAATTTGTAATTTGAGCCTTGCCTTGTATTGAAATATTAAAAGAACAAGAAACAAATTAGGAGAATTTACGTAGGGAGTCGTGATGAGAACTAACTCGAAAGTATGTACATCAGTGGTAGACCTGTCAAAAACGGGTCACGGGTCGGGTTCGGGTCCAACCCGAAATTGACCCGACACTGTTCAACCCGACCCGACCCGACCCGTAGAACTTTTTTTTTGTGCAAACGGGTAAGTCCGGGTTAGCGGGTTGACCCAGACTAGGTCCATTATTTTTCAAATGTGGCGAATCCTAAAACCCGACCCGTTTGCAAAATGGATTGACCATAACCCGAAATTTTCAGGTCGGGTTAGTGTCAGATTTTCAGATCATGTCAAATATTGACACCCCTAATCATGACATGATGTCACCGAGAAATGCATGAAAAGACCAATTGGGTGTGAAGGAAAAGAAGAGTTTGCATGAGTGAGAAAAAGTTAAGGTAAAAAGCAAGAGAAGGGTAATCTTTTATGTTATTTAAATAATTGAGTGTTATATGCGTAAATATAAAAGTTAAAATATTAGATATGTAAATACGATAATTTGCGAATCCTCTCTCTCTCTCTCTTTCTCAATACCCAAATTATCCTCCTCTTCTTCTTTAATTTATTCTATAATTTTAAACAAATTCAAAATTACCTAATCATCCCATTATCTTCTTCCTTCCACCATCATAATCATAATATTCTCTCCCCCCAAACCTTACAAAAACAGACCCCTCGTTCCCAATTCTCATCATAAACAACCAGAGAGTTAATTAGAACAAGCAGCAAGAAGCCATGGAATTCCACCCCGACAACCGTTGCATCGATTACTATGAGAAGGATCGCATCGTCTTCGAAGAGCCTCAGTACCATCGCCATCAACACCACCATCAGAACCTCTTCAACGACAACCATCATGGCGACACGTCCCGTTTCAAGGTAGAACAACGCATCAAAGATAATTACTGCCACGGCGGTCACTTCCCCGGCGGCGAGAGGAGAGTCGTGACTTACAAAGTTGAGGAAACTGAATACTTGGTCGATGAAGGAGGTAAGGACGGCGGCTACTACAGCGAATGTGACGCCCGTCGTATCTATTGAATTTATATTCTGTGTGTATGGGAGCAGTACTGTGGCAACTTGTGCCGTGTAATGGGAAGTATTAATGAATAAGAATGCTCCTCTGGTTGGTTGTGTTGTAGTAGTGAAGATGGTTTATATAAGTATTTAATGAAAATATTGAAGTAGTAATTATGATTATTGGGTTTGTTAAAAAGTTTAGCTAATATAGATCAGAAGGATTAGTACAACTTTCTACTGTCAAAATCACTCTAGGATTTCATTTGGAACAGCTTTTAAACGCTAATTTTTCATGCTTCCGATAATTTTTTTAACTAAAAAATTGTTGTAAAAAAAAGTAAGAAAGCTGTACCAAAAGAAGCCTAGATCTTGACAATACAGTTAAAGTAAAGATTCAAATCATACAACTTTGAAACATTGCTCCATTATAAACATCTGATTTCATTTGACAATTAAGTTAATATATGGATAGAATCATAGAATTAGCTAAGTCTAGTTGTAAAAATACAATTTTGTTCAACATTCATAATAATATCCTCTCGTATGTCAATATATACAAAAAATTCAAGTAAAGTTTAAAAAAAAAAAACTCCAAATCAGTATCATCATCGTCTTCTTCTTCTTCTTCTTCTTCTTTTTGAACTCTGCTTAGAGCACCTTGTTGAAGTTTTTTTTTTAAATAAACCATATGATATCATCATGGGCGGATCCCCCTTTACCTCAGGGTGGGCATAAAAAAAATATTAAAATACTTAGAGGGGATTTTTTGAAAAATTTTAGGTATTTTCCCCCCCCCCCCACCGGCCTTCAAATATCATTTTTTTTTTTGCCCTAATTTTATCAATCCTAAGCATCTTTGCCTATCACCCAAAAAAAAAAATTCCACCCATAAAAAAAAACTGGATCGACCTCTGGATATCATCGACCTCCTCCAACGTAATCAGTTTCCTTTGATCTAAACTCCTTTTGATCTTTTGATGTCAATGAATACCAACTTTCATCCTCATAACAGTTTTCAAAGTCATACAATGCATCAAGGTTGAAAACATGTTGATTAGCACTAATGCGTCCTAGAATAATTGTGGCAGAATACATATATAAAGTTTAGCATCCTAACTTTGTACAAAGATCCAGTACACAAATAAATAAAAGAGTAGAGTGCAATACTCATAAGAGACACCAAAATTTTTACTTGGGAAATCCTAAAGAGGGAAAAAAACATGGGACCTGGCCGAGTTTAAATGAATCTACTAGTATTAATGGTTGATTACAAATAATATACATCTTTGGAGGAGTGTGCAGGCTTTACACATTATATAGAGCACGTTACATGGCAGCATTTCAGAAGAGAAAGTTGGCATATTTATTTTGTTAGGAGGATTATAGCATGTTAGGAGGATTGTAGCTGGTGGACGATAGTGTTCAGAAGGAACAAAGTCAGCGAGCGATGGTGATCAGAAGAATCGTAGCCGGGGGTGACGGTGATCGGAATGACCTTTGTCGGTTGGCGATGGTAGTCTAAAGGACCGTGTCAGTAAGCCACAGTGCTCAAAATGACCGTAATCGGTGGGCGAAGGTGGTCAAAAGGACTGTAATAGGGGCAATGGTGATCAAAAGGGTCGTAGTTGACAAGCGAATGTGGTCGAAAGGATCTTAGTCGGCGGATAATGGTGTTCGGATGGAACGAAGTCAATAGGCAATGGTTGTCGAAAGGATTATAGTCTGCAGGATACGATAGTCGAAAGGATCGCAATCGACGAGCGATAATGGTGGGAGGGGTCGTAGTTAGTAGGCAATGATGGTCAGAGAGACCATAGTTGGTGGGCGATAGTGGTCGGAGTGGATCGTAGTCGGCAGGTGATGCTAGTATGAGGGACTATAGTCGGCGAGCAACGGTGGTCGAAAGGATCGTAGTTGGATGTCATCAACTCGTCCCTTAACTCAAGGTTAAGGAGAAGATAATATGCTAAAGAGATTTCCAAACTTCAGAAGATTGGTCTTGTGAATAATAGAGACTGTTCCATCAATGTGTGGAGATAGATTGAGAATTAGTATTAATCAACCATTAGGCAGATGTCTGGAAATGTTTAGTTATTGGAAAAAGATCCAATAGCAATTAATGAATAGCCAGAAGTCCTATGATGGTTGGTGGTTGGAAAGAGATCTAGCTAGTGCTGCAAGCTTGAGAAAGCAAGAGTGATCCTTAATTTTTCTTCTTCTTCTTCTTCTTCTTCTTCACTACAGGAAAATCACTTATTACCAGCGGAATTTTCCGGCGGCTTTCCGGCGGTCAGTTTTTCGGCGGATTTCCGGCGACTTTTTT
>NW_021319518.1:1107040-1146238 GCF_001605985.2 Dendrobium catenatum | reverse complement strand
CTGGAATGCCGACGGGATCGGGTCAGGGGATGCTGGCGGGAGCGGCTGTAGGGGGTCGCCTGAAATTTTTTTTTTTTTTATTCAACCGGCGGTTTGTGTCCGCCGGCATTATTTGCCGCCGGAAAAAGCCGTCGGAAATTATTTTCCTACGCCGTTTTTACCGGCGGCAAAAAAGCCGCCGGAAAATTAAAAAACCGCCGGAAACTGCTCAAATTAAGCCGGAAAAAGCCGCCGGAAATGGGTGATTTTTCTGTAGTTCTTCTTCTTCTTCTTCTTCTTCTCTCTCTCTCTCTTCCCCCCCACCCACACACACACACATATAAAAGAAATGAAGAATGAGGGGTCTATTTATAATTTTTTGAGAGTGGAATGGCAAGTAAATAGGGAGAAGATCAAGGGCATGTTGGGAGTATTTTAATGGACGGCCGAAATCAACTCCCTCAATTATGGATCATTTATCGAGCATGAGTGTCTTAATGATGTCAGAATTTGTCGATCTTCATATCTCGTTGTATTCATCTCATCGAGCTACTCAATTCAACTATAAGCATGTCACATTTGGATATCATTTAATCATCCAATTAATGTTTTAAAGTTTCAAAATAGGCTTCATGCCCCTGATTTAGACTCATTTGGGTTTAGATTGAACTGATTTTAATGTCATTAATTGGGTTCGTCTCTTCAAGATATTTAGTTTAACTATAAGTAAATTTAAATTGGAGTTTGGATGGTCATGAATTTAATTTTAGAAGTATTTGAGTCATATTTGCATCAAGATTTGTGCCCAATCAAAATAATTTTTTAATAACATATCAAGCATGCTCCTAATATTTTGAGGTTTTAGCTTCCTCATATATTTTAAACATAAAATTCAATACATTTAATATACATTAATAATTATGCTTTTTACAAGTTAGCTACAAAAAAATAATTTGATGCTTATGATAACGATGTGGGAAAGAAAGCCCATGTAGATATATTTACTTTTTTTTCTTGTGGGTCCTTTGGAATATATCAATTTTTGTTGGAGTTCAATTCAATTCCCTCTTATATTGCATAATATATATTAATTAGTTATCATAATAATATACTAATTATACTTTTCTGAAATTTATTTTAATTCAAATTTTTAATTCTACCAAAATTATACAAGGCCTATACGTGGCAAATAAAATTGAGCCCCCTTAGGGCTTTGTGATTGTCCCTTAGAGTACAAAGGTTACTTAAGGCCGTCCTTGAAGATTTATGCCAGTCCTCATTACTCAATCTAGGATGAGGTCATCTCGTACAACATCATTCATGTATCAAGAACCACAAACTCTTATGTTGTTTATACAATTAGTATCAACCTTTTTAAGGGTATCTTTGTCTATCGCATTAAAGAATTAGGTGAGATGCCTCACAATGACCTTTCATAAGCATCCCTCACTATGGGTGCCTCATGCATGTGGAGCCCAAGAGAAGCGCCACTAAAATGTAGAGAATTAAAAATATAAATAAAATAGAATAAAATATTAGCTACAATGTATACTATTATGCAAATAGATCTATTAATTAACATGATTTAAATTAAGTTATGCCTTAAATTGCTCTTATAAACTCATTCTACTACTTAAGAGAGGAGAGAGGGGGGCTTAAGAAGGGAAAGGATATGTGAAGGCATCCTTAAGATCTTGGACTAGTGCCCTTTGTCAAAGTATGGTCAATAAAACTACAAAAGAAAATAAGATTGTTAAACATTTTTAATTATAGTAATAGCAAAATCATATTAAATTAGTAATATAAAGAAAAAAATACCTCTTTCAAACAACCTATCTAATATAGGGATGTTGCTGAGGCTCTCGCACATGGGCTCAAGTAGGAAATGGTGTGGGAAGGCATCCTTGAGATACTTCACTAGTGCCTTTCTCAAGGTATGATCAATAAAATTGCAAAATCAATTAAAATTGTCAAGTATTTTTAATTATATTAGTAGCAAATCATATGACATTCATAATATATGACAAAAAATACCTCTTCTAAACAACTTCATTAATATAGGGGCATTGTTGAAACTCTCCTCCAAAATTTGTACTAGAGGGGACACTCTCTCCCTAGTTGGAAGAGCAAGCCCTTCAACCTCCTTGATTAGTAGACCCCTAACAACCACCACGTCCTCGAAACCTTTTTTTTTATGATGCACTAAATATATATTTGCTCACAAAAATATCAATTTTCTCGACTTTAAGTCTTGACTTTTTCTTCTTTTTTGCAGATTGATACATATCATTTACTAAATTTTCATCTCCGACATCATGGGCTTAATAAGAGAGATAGCAATCATGAAAAGCAATAAACAATTTTAATTAAACTTTATAGTTTATAGTTTATCAACTATGTAACTATTAATATTTTTTAATTTTTCTTCAAACCTTCCCCTAAAGGTTCATTACTATCAACAATTAGAGTATAAAATTTTGTAGCATATTCCCTAAATGTTTCTTCCATTTCTATACTATATATTCTTGCTAATATATCTTCATGATTTAGTTAGTAGACATGCAAATACATAAGAATTTTGTGGTATGCATATTAAACCCCCAAAATTTTAAAATTACACATCTTTTTAGTGTTTTGTAAAATTACACTATATCTCTTTCTTATTATTAGAAACTACATTTAATCCAATCTATTTTTAAAATTACACTCATCTTCCTAACACAACTTTTCCATCATTTCAAATCCATAAACAATATGATTATGAAATAATTTGTCAACCTCTTAAAAGCATTAAAAGAAATTTTATTTCACATAATGCAACACAATATAAGAAGATAACAAAACAAAATAAAATAAAGGTTTAAACACCCTCTAATGTCTAATAGTAAAAGAATCTCGTAGGTTAGCTAGCTAGAAATTAAGAGTTATATTTTATTTATTTTAGTGCAGTTGGATCGAAGTGATCAATGGATAAAGATAAATGAAGTTTTTCTATTACATGACTATTAACATTTCTAAGCATTGATCTAAGGGCTTCAATCAAATCGTAACTTTCATAGCAAATAAATAATAAAATTTTGATTTATTCATTGCATTACGGGGAATTGTTTTGTCGTCTGAATCCTGTTCAATCTCTTTTATTTTTTTTTTCTTTTTTGGGGACTTTTGAGTCAATTAAGTCAAACTCTTACATATCACATACGTAAGCTTCAAACTCAAGATATCTTAGTTGGTAATTATAGCTCCCAACCAACAGATCAAGACGAGTTGTGTAGCTCATCCTCTTCGGGGAGGTAATCTCTTTTTTTTTATTCTTGTGCTTTTAATTTAGAGCATTATATGTTTTTTGGCTGCAGCTCCTAAGAAATTTTTCCTTTTGAATCATTTCTGGGCTAAGGCCTATTTTATCTTTTCATATAGCAATGAAATTGGGCTTAGTTCCTTAATTTTCCAACAAAATAAGAAAAGTTTTAAGCAACCTCTTAACAATAATTTTAGCCAAATAAAAAAAAAACAGATTCACAAATTCAAGATTAAGTTGAAATGCGGGAGAATAAATAATATAATTGATTTAGTAAATATGAGATTTACTAAATCAAATTGAAAATTTGTTTAGTAAACAATTAATTGATTTATTTAAGTGGAAAAAATAAATAAAATTAATAAGGAAAAATAAACAAATAATTTATCAAAAATAAAAATGATTTAGCAAAGAATTTTTAGAAAAAAATTAAAATAATTAATACAAAATTAACAAATTACATAAATAAAGCTTAAAAAAAGAATGGAGAATCACTAATGCTGCTCACTCTAATGACATTTGTTGGGGATTAATTGCTCAAAGAACCCAAATTCGCCTCCCACATAGTATATATAGTAAGAGCACATTATTGCACAAAATGTAAATTTAGAGTCTATTTGAGATGACTGCAGCTTTTTGTAAAATTAATTATAAAGTTACGAATGGGAAAGTAACTTTCTTAAAAGTTGCTTTAAAAAATAGATTCTTAGCACGGAAATTTTTTTTTATATGAGAAAATAATAGCCAAACAAAAACTATGATTGCAGTTTGAAAATACACAATTTAAAATTGCATTTACTTGAGAAAACCTTTAAGAAAATGCAAATTATTTTTGCAATTTTTTTAGCAATTTTTTTTTTCATTTAGGTTTCATTTGGAACATCTTTCTTACTGCTTCTTAAAACAATTTTAATTTATCCAATGCTCCGTTTTATAAAATTGCCTTATTGGAGTGTTTTTTTTTACTGTTTACATCATTTAGAGTCATTCAACCTTCATTAAGTACAAGCTTAGTTTATTTAATTGCTATATGATTTTTAATTTGTGTTAAAAATTAGGCTTAATCAGATCCGGAGAATAATTGTTTTATTTATCACATGTGAAGTAATATCTTGCATTGTTTATCAACAATTTTCTGAGTGTGGAAAATTTCTTTCATGCGTCGTCTGCTAGGGTTTTTGCCGCTCTGCTAGGGCTTTTGCCCTAGCCTCCTCCGTCTCCGTCTTCGTCTCTCTCGGCCCTTCTCTTATGGTGAATAAAAGGTCAAATCCAGGCTTTCTTGAGGGTAAGCATTTCAAATCCTTCACAGAGGTGTTGTCTGGTTATGATGTCTCTAAGGTTTTTCCGGATTTTCGTGTCTACGATTTGGGGTATGCCGGCTTTGTGAATTTCGGAAGATGAATTTTTGCATCTCGCGAAACCTTTTGAGTTTGCTTTAGTGGGGAAATTTCCGCTTAAGCGGCCGGCTTTGGATTCGATACGTAGGTTCTTTTTCAACCTAAAATTATCGGGTGATTTCTCTGTTACTCTTTTGGATCAGTCTAATGTTTTGATCAAGCTTTCGAATGACCTAGATTATGGGAGGGTATTTTTGCATCGATCCTATTTTGTTTTTGGTTGTTTTATGAAAGTGATTAAGTGATCGCCGCTCCTTGATCTTTCTGAAGAGTCGCCGATTGTCCCTGTCTAGATTTCATTTCCGGGGCTTCGTCCTCATCTATTTTCTCCTTGAATTCTTTTTTGTTTGGGTTTTCTATTTGGTCGTCCGATTCACACTGATAATGCCACGGCTGTTGCTTCGCGCCCTTCAACCGCTCATATTCTTGTAGAAATTGACATTTCCAAAACTTTCCCTGATTATGTTTGGCTGGGTCCGGATAAACTTGGGTATATTCAGAGAGTTGTTTTTAAAGGAATGCCTAATTTCTATCAGCATTGTAAAGCTGTCTGTCATAAGAAGTCGGAATGTATTAAGCTATTTCCTCATTTACGGCCGGCTGCAGATTCGGCTCCCACGCCGGTGGCCTATGTATCTGATCCTATAGTGAACTCTGTTCCTCTTGCTTTAATCGACCCCTCTTCTACTCTGATCTGTGATGACGCTGTCCCTGTATCTGGGTGTGTTAATCATGTGTGTGTTTCCCCGGATGGTCATTTTGGGGCTTTGTCTGATTTGCCTGTTTGTTCTCATGAAAATGTTGGTGTGGAGAACGGGCTCAATTCTGATGTGGTCTTACCTGCTTCTGCGACTGTTAATTCAGTGGTTGATTTTAATTTGGTTACTGCTGATGTCCCCTCTGGTAGTGTCCCTACTTCTAATAATGTGGGGGAAGGAGATCCTGTATTTGTGGTAATGAAAAGTGGTATTCCTTGCGATTTGAACTATATTGGTTCTCCTTTACCTGATGTTGAGGTGGTGTCATGTGAGGCTTTAGTTGGTGGTGATGTTGTTAGAAGTGATGTTAATTCGGGTGATGGGTTGGTTATTCCTAACTCTTTTGTGGATGTGCCTGTGAAATTAATCGAACCTAATGCTATGGTTTATCATGTGGGTGATAATTATAGGATGGATGTGCGGTTTCATCTTGATTGGGTTCACTTTTCGACTGAAGCTGAGTTTGATTCATCCTCGGAGCATTGTGGTGGTTCTGATCATGGACATGATTTTAAAATGGTTCGTGACCGACCGGTCTTTGTCGGTTCTCGTGGCAGGTCCCGTGGGAGGGGTAGACGGAGTCATTAGTTTGTTTGGCCCCATGTTTTTCTCTGTGGTTGGATTTTTCATGCTGATTCGATTGAGTTTTTTGTTGGACGTGGATGTGCTAGGCTATGATGTATCTGTGGCTCGCTTCTTTGTTGTCATGGCTCATGGCAACCTTTGGTGTTGATCATTTGGTGCCTTGGCTGGTCGGTTGGTTTGGTTTCTTTGCGGCATTCTTCACCAAATTGGAAGGTCTGTGCTTGGCTTCAGGAGAGCTGGAAGCCCTGGCCAATTATCGAGCCTACTGATTATGTCTTTTTGTATTTTCTTTTACTGTTTTTATTTTTGTTTCTTGGCCTTTTGTAACACTTTTTGATTTTAATATAATATATTTTTGTTTATATATATATATATATAGGATGTGAATTTGCTATGAGAAAAGTAAGTTCATTACTCTGATTACAAAAAGTGATTTTTCATCATAGAAATTTATAAAAAAAAAAATAATCAAAAAATATTAGTCAAATAAAAACATAATTATTGTCTGAAAAGCAAAGCACCGAGAAATCTGCTCCAAACTTATCTTAAATTAAAATCAATTTTATAACCTAATTTTAGCCTGAGTGATCGCATGAAATCTATATAGTTAAAAAATTGAATTATATAAATATGATATTTTATGACTAAATTAATCACATATAAATAGTCATAGAGTTATTTCTTTCTATATTTTCATAACTTAAAAAAAATCTACTTTTTCTTCTAATAATTTATTCATCAACGTGTTCCTAAACCCAATCGCTCAAAATGGGACCCCATTTTTTGGAGACATTTTAGCCAATTTAGATAAATTTATACACATCACATATGTAAATTTCTGGCTCAAGACCTCTTAGACTTCTTTCGGGACGACTTTCTTACTGCTTCTTAAAAGTTTTTTAAGAAGCAATAGAAAAACCGTCCCCAATGAAATTTTAGTTGGTAGCTAAATCTCTTAATTAATAAATTAAGATGGACTACGTGGACCCATATAATAATAAAAAGGCAGGTTGTGTAGTACAAACTAAACAAAGTACTAATAGAATGAAGAAGTAGGGATAGTACATGAAAACCATTAGACAGTACGACTCAAAAGCTTCAAACTCCAATGAATTGCAGTACAGAAGCAAAAGCGTACCATTCCCTATATTTTCGCCAAATAATCAAATACTTCTATATATTCAACTGCTGAAAGCAATGGAGTTATCTGCAGAGAACTATGAGAAGAGAGAGAGAGAGAGGAAAGCATCAAGGCAGGGATGAGGCAGAGCATGAGATGGGGTCATCAACACACCAATGTAGAGATAGAGAGAGAGATGTAGAGAGAGAAAGATAGAGGCTGATTGCTTGTGAAAGTTTGTTGTTGCCTTTCCCATGCACTGCCTCTTCCCTGGCTTTCTCTTCTCCTTATCTCTCGCCATTATCGAAGCACGGTAAGATTATCTTTCATTTTTATTTTATCCTACGTATGTTTTTCTTACAGGTGATAGTGTGACATTGGACAAATTATTTTGTGCGAATGCCAGACATTGTCCAGAGGCGAATCATGACGCGTCACGTCATTTTTTTGCAGTGTACTCAGTGAAGTGACGCATTCGGATTCGTCTCCGAACGATCCAGTGTTCACACAGAACAATTTCTCAACGACATTGAGTATAAGTTTAACAGTGATTCTTAATAGATTTGTTCTGGGTCATGATGAATTTCAAAATTATGAAATTTTGTTTTTCGCTCTTTAAAAGGAGAAATTATTAGGAGTGGAAGCTCCACATAATTGTGTTATATTTCTAGTTTTTCAATGCAGGGATGGAATGCTTACAGCCCCATAAATTTGGGAAAAGTTTGTATGACTGCTTCAAATATTAAACTTTAATCTTCAATTATTTGCAATCCTGTATATACTATAAAAAAGAATTTATTATCCTAAATTTTGGGTAAATTTTCTTTTAATCTCTCCTTCGAAATTCTAATTTCCTCTGCTTTGTTGTGGAGAACTCGGCAGCTTCATGAAAATGGAGGTCTCACATAGTTAAGGCCAGAGAGATTTTGATGGAGAATGGCAATGGCAATGAAGAGCTCATTATGTTAACTTTTAAATTTTATGTACTTGTTTAATAATTTTAGTGTATTTAATTATATATAGTGTAATGCATATATCTTTTGATGTATTTAATAATCATGAATACATACTTGTAATGATGTCATTGGAAAATTTTGAGAATGTATAATCTTATTTAAATTTAGGTTTATTTATTGTTTTAAGTCAATAAATGATAAAATAGTATGATGTTTGTCTCAATAATAAGGGTTTTTTGTTGATGGCTAATGAATTAGGTTGTTTGGTGATCCATGAAGAGAACGAGAAAAAGAGAGAGATTAGAGGTAGAGCTAAAGCTTACTTTAATATATGTTATTGGAAAGACAAACAGTATTCAAGGAGGATACAATTTCCACACTCATAATTCGGTGTTACAATCATTGTATGTATGATACTATGATGTGAAGCTATGACCGATTGTAATAGGTTGCATTACGTTAGCAATGTTAATCATATCAGTGTGTATGCTGAGTGATTGATTGCTTTGGCAGCATAGTAGTTGTTCCAGTTTGCTAAATCATTTGAAGTTTACTATGTCACTAATTCACTATTATCACCCCTAAAGTTGATGAGCTATGACTGAATAGTCAATTTTAAACGCAGTTGTATAAAAGTTTAGTAAGGATATCAGATGATGTGAAAAATTTTAATCTCATTGAAAAGAATGTGTTTTCTAATGAAGTGGTAGTCGATTTCAATAAGCTTAGTGCATGTGAGCATGGAATACAAAATTATTTGCAATAGGTATGGTGGAGATATAGTCACAATAAAGAGGTGTGGGTTAATCAACCATAATCTGAATTCTTGGTTAGTCTATGGAGCTTGAAAATAGGGAGGTTGGTGCATGTATATGATGCCATTAAGTTGTCCATTAAGGCATAGGATACATCAAGTTGTAAGACTTCCCAACATTGATGAAGAGAAATGTTAAGTATAAAAATTCTAATGGCCGACATTTTAGCCACATTGGGCTTAAGTTGGCTTAAGTTTCTATGTAGATGATGCCCTGTTCTTGGTGGTATTCTTGAGCCACCATGCAAGCTTTGTGTCGAGCAATAACTTTATTCACATGGAGCTTGATTTTGAATGTCCAATGAAAGCCAATGACATGTAGTGAGGAAAAGGTTATATAAGAGATCATGTTCCTTGTTTCTAGAGTGCATGAAATTTCTGAGACTTAGCCTTCCATCATTTTAGGTCCTAGGTGAACTCATTATAGAAGGTTGGGTCAAGTGGAATTGTGATTGTGTGTTTTAGGTTAAAGAGATTTTTGGGCTTGAGAGAACTATTTTAATATTCTTCTTGTTAATTAGACTATGCTCCCTGAAAATTCACACCCCGACCTCTATGCACTCTTTTTTGTCAACGGGGAAAGTTTTAATGGAATCAGGTTTCAGTATAAATTTTTAGAAGGCTGGTTAAATTTTAAATAAGACACTACCCGTATATTTCGCCATCATTTTGCAAGGACTTTATGATCAAAGGTCTAAATTCCCCCCTATGATTAATTACTCATCACAATAACGAGAGAGAACTTCTAATTAAGGTTAGTCGTTGGATAGGCACTAAGTACTCAACGTATTGTAGCAACAGTTTTAGGGTCTTGAAATTAGATTTGTATGATTTCTAGGATTTGAAAATTATCGCCATATATTTAAAGCGGGTAATGGGGGAACGATGACAGCCTGATCAAAAACACATGATTCCATCGTCCCAAACTGTCGTAATCCCTAGTATATTTAGTCAAAAGAGATAGTCGACCAACATGATCGAAGGATCATTATCACCAATCATAGACTGCTTCCTCCAATGGTACCTAGTAGACTTGGGGTGAATGTTTGACTAAAGAGATACATTTAAATCAACCTTAGTTAATAGAAGGTTTTGTACCCTATCAGGTATACTATATGATTCATTACTCAAGGGTTTAGAGCTATTGAGGAACGTATGGGCTCTGGCTTTGTGCTTTATGAGTTGTATATGCCTAATGCACCTGCACATTATCGGTGCATTTGCATATTGCTTTTTACAACATATGTGTATTTTAACATATTTGCAAATTGCGTTGTGTATTTTTAGTATATATTTGCAAAATGTGCTTGCACAATTCTCTTATGCTTGCATATTTCAATATATTTGCATTTTAATTAGGGCATTTCTATGCTATATTTTTATGTATTTTATTGCATATACACAATGCAACTGCACAATTATCATCACATATACATATTGTATGTACACATATATCAGTGCACCTGCTGATAAAGCTATATATTTCCAATGCACTGAATTATGTATTTGTATTCTTATTGGAGTAGGAGTTTGAAATTCATTCATGATCTTTAAATCTACACAGCATTCTCAAACATCATACTTACATATTTGCCATATTTGCCATGCTCTCGAAGCATATGCTAGACACTTACATAACCTTCAATGTATATTAATGAAATTTGCATATGGCATCTGATTACGCTCGTTGCATTTGTGCGTTTATTAAAGGCGAATTTGGTGAGATTTGAAGACTGACTCAAGATACGTGCACATTGTGCTAAAAATATCCTAATTCAGAATATTTTTCTCACATCTTGAATTCCATGCACAAATTTCAAAGTGTTGCATATTGAAATTGTAGTTTTAATTTGGAAAACTCGTGCAAGTGATGACTATGTCAATTCCAACTTTTAGTTTCGCATTTTGCATTTTGTTAGAATTTTGTAAGTATCGCCTTTTGTCCTCTTATACGGAGGGGTTGTGAATTCAATAGCGAAGAAGGTTGATATACGAATGAGTTTGGGAATGAATATAGAAACTAGTACATGAGGATACATGAATCAACTCGTACATCACATCTATCGATCATCAAACTCGTTAGATGTGCTCACCTTCATGATCAATCAAATTTAAGAGGTCAACAAAGAATAAAGAGTTGACGAAAAACTAAAATGATAAAAATCAATCATAAAATCCAAACATTTTCATTTAAGTAAATTTAAAGCTGAATACATATAGTTTAATTTTAGTAATAATAAATCTTGGGCAATCAAGTTATTAAAATAGTACATAGTTTAGATATCTTGCATCTAATGTTCATAATAATATAATATTATTAGTAAAATTCTAGTTGGATGGTCGACGTACAGAAATGTATCGATATGTGTGATAGAAAAGTACCCCTCAAACTTAAAAAGGAAAATTTTTAAGGTGGTGAGACCTACAATGCTTTATGGCATAAAATATTAGCCATTAAAATTTCATTCAAAATAACTTTTTTATTAATTAAAAAATAAATTTTTACAAAAATTAAATTTTTTTTTACTAGAAAGCTATTTTAAAAATAGTAAAAAAAAATGTTCCAAACGAAGCCTAAAGAAAAGCATAAAGTCAAGCATAAACAAATAACAAGTAGTTTGCTTAACGATAAGAACTTCGCCAACTATCACAAAATATACCCTGAAGAATACACTTTGAAGAGACAAATTACCAAAAAAAAAAAAAAACTAAATACAAAACGAGCGAGGAGATAATAAAAAAACATTTTGAAATGCAATAAAACTCTATTTCTGCAATTAAACAAACATCTTACAAGAAAAATGTGTATCCGATGTATTTTACTAACATTCAACCTCAACCTTGATTCACTGACCTCAGATAAATCATATTAACACAGAACATTAGCAAAATACAATGAAAACTAAAAAAAAAAAATACAATCTAAACAAAATGATGATCCAATTTGAAGTGTTGCTCCAGACACTAGCAAAACTTTTGATTCAGTTGCAGAAGAGAATGTTGATAGAAGCATTTGCCCAGTCTATGATCTATGGTTTCCAAACTTTCAGAGCACAATCTTCCCCATAGGTAATAACAAGATTCATGTGAGGATGATGAGCTACACCAATCACTTCCCTTTCGTGAACCTGTAGAAGAAAATGGAAAAACTCATAGAAACCACAACTTCTTCACTACACGCGAGCATTAGAATTCAGGACAAGAAAAAATGAAAATAAAATTGCTAGAAAAAATAGCAAGTTTACAAACTAAGATACTGGTCATAATGATTGATCATGTTGACTCCTAAACCAAACCAAACTTTTCTTCAAAAAAAAGAAGTAGAGAAACATTCCAGTTCTGATTTTACATCCATGCATGCTAAAATGATGGTGGTGAGACCTGCAATGCTTTATGGTGCCGAATGTTGGCCATTAAAAGAGAAGTATAATACTAAGTGTTGCGGAGATGAGGATGCTCAGGTGGATGAGTGGTTTTACCCTTAGAGATAGGATACGAAATGAGCATATACGTGAAAAGGTTGGAGTAGCTCCAGCGGTAGATAAGATTAGAGAGAGTCGTCTTAGATGGTTTGGTTACATAAAACGGCAGCCTTCCGATGACCCGGTTAGGAAAGTAGAGGTATTAGATTTGATTTATGTTAAGAAAGGTAGAGGTAGACCTAAAAAGACTTCGTTAGAAAATATTAGAAATGATCTTTCTTTATTAGATTTAAATGAGAATTCGACTTTTAACATGACACAATAGAGAAAGGATTCATGTAGCCAACCCCACGCAGTGGGACAAAGGCTTGTTGTTTTTGTTGTTGCATGCTAAAATTATGGTTACTGCTGGTAGACACATTCCTACTATAATATTCCATACACCCTGAATGTTTTTTTGTATTCCTAGTTTACGACTAAAGACTGTAAAACACTCCAAATCTAATAATAATTTGCAAAAAAGTTCAGCACACAGTTCAGATTAGTTGGTTAGAGTTCCCCCTCAGGTTGAGGTGAGCGAATCCAAATCTCACCACAAAATACTTTGCAACAACGTATATATGACTGTATGTAAACATTTAATTGTTTCACTTGATAATAGAAGATGCTACATCTCTAGAGGCACAATCTACTGTAACATAGAATACCCACCTTCATCAAGTGTTCTAGTTTACCAGATTGATGGCTGAAACAATACAGATTCCTGCACATATCAAGAAAATCAATAACTAGTGAGTATGGCCAGCAAAAAACAGAGGATTTTAAATGAAAAAATGGAAAATGTAATAAATATCATAATTTTTTAGGAAACCAGAAACATAAAACAAGATAGCATGGTTCGATGGGGTCACCTGGCTAGCTCAACGATGGAATATGTAATTCACCAATTTAAATTGAATATAATGATAGATAAGGAGTTAGCCCGTTCACAACTATAAGTAAATCAAACCCTAAACCCTAAACTATCATTTTAGTTTTGGGTATCATATAGTTAATGCAATGAATGCCAATATCAGGACGAAGAATTAGCAAGGAAATTTGCTACAGTGTGTAAAAAGGGGGAAATAAACAGCGCTTACATGTCTTCACCAACACAGTAGATCCATTCTCCTTTTGGTGAAACACAGGCAGCAACAAAGTCTCCACCTTCTCTTTTACCAGATGAAAAGCTCTTCACCACCTGTAAAACAATTTTTTGAGGAAATAACAGTTTAATTCTAAACGGGATTTGAAGAGATCAAAACGAAAAGAATTTACCGAGCATCAAAAAATATTTCATTAGTCAATCACGTAAATTAAAAAAACCTTTACACTAAGTCGAGTGTAGACTACAAGAAAGGAACCATTTGAGTCCCTTTTCAAAGTCATGATGAAGGTGTTCAGAACTCCTAAAAGAAAAAGTGCTTTATCCTGGTATAAACAATCGGATACCCTATAAAGAGAATTGTTCCATGGGCTTCAAACTTGCTAACTGACTTAAGCTCAGAATGTGATATAGATCAGATAAACATAGCGTCGAAAACCCGAAAGAAATTCAAACTTGCCAAACAGATTTAATCTAAGAATCTGATATAGATCATATAAGCATATAGCCTCAAACCCTAAAGATATAGCATACAAATGCTAATAAAGTGACTTTTGTTAAAAAGGAGAAAGTATAGCCAGCATGGAAAGAGCATTTGAGGGGAAAAAATCAAAGAAATTTCAAAAATGACATGACGGGAAGAAAAAGAATGGATCACGCCAACTTGAATACCTATATAATGAATAAATTAATCTCATCAGCAAGTTAAATTTGTTTCTGAACATGCTGGACAAATACATGTCCAAACGAAGTAATCAACTACAAATAATACATGAGATCTCAAATATACACAACAACAACAACAACAACAACAACAAGCCTTTATCCCACTACATGGGGTCGGTCGGATACATGAATTTTTTTTCTCCATTATATCCAGTTAAGAGTCAAAATTCTCATTTAGATCTAATAAAGAAAGATAATTTCTAATATTTTCTAACAAAGTCTTTTTAGGTCTACCTCTACCCCTCTTAACATAGGTTAAAACTAATACATCTATCATGTGATCTCAAATATACACATGCAGCATAAATATGTAATCAATAGATTACTACTAAGATATGGTGTACGTAACAAGTATTAAGGAAAAAAGAAAAGAAAGAAGAATAATTTACATATTCCCTCTTCATTGAGAGCAAAAGTACCTGTCCTTGAAGAGTCATGAGGTAAATTGATGATGTCTTGTTGCATACTAATATGTGTTCAGTATTTTTTGGAAACAGATGAACAGAGTTCACTGATGCATCACCACCCTAGAAAAGATGAAAAAATAAGGTTACTTTCAAAAATAAGAACTGAGACAACATGGGCCAACAGACTGAATCTCAAGTGGTACCCTTAAAGGAGGGGGCGGCTTGAAAGTCTGTAAACAATCAGTTGTTTTCATATCCCACACCTGAAATGGTAAATGAATTAGTAATTGCAAGAGTCAAAATCCCAGGCTTGAAGAAATAAAAAAACTATCAAAAAAAAAAAGAAAAAAAACAATACCTTCACAGTGCAATCACTGGAAGCTGTAATGACACGGCTGCCATCATTTGTGAATATTGCATCATTAACATATGAAGTGTGACCTCGAAATTCTTTCAACATTTTGCCAGACTTGAGGCCATGAATTCTTTCATGAATGTTCCAATAACATAGATAAATATGATAAAGTCTCAGAAAAGGGTAGTTATTCAAAAGAACGACAAAAACTGAACATAACTATTATTTACTAAGGCAGTGTACTTGATGCCATGAGAACCTTGCGGTACTATCAAATGATGCACTAAGAAGCTGGCTTCCATCACGAGAGAAAGTGAGGCTAGTAACGCCCTGTGAATGGGCCCGCTCAAGACGCCGCAAGCATTGACCAGTTCGTATTCGCCAAACCTTAAGAACAAGCAGTATGAAAAACATTGTGGGCCTTATGTCTCAAAAGAACTAGTTTTAAAACATTATTATAATGTTTAATTGGCAGGAGTTAAAAAGGCATAAGTAAATGCCATGTCATCATGCCTACACTAACTACAAAACTATTTTTTCTCCATCTATTGTGACAAGAAAGTGACAAACTTGCCAAATGCGCAAAAATGAAAAAAAGAGAAACATATTACCTTGATTTTTCCATCTTGGGACCCAGATGCAAGCATCTCTGAATCTCTACTGAAATCAACACAAAGTACAGCATCATCATGCATCATAAAGGAATCCTACAGTATTTACATGAATGTCAGCAGCCAAAAAAAAAAAAAAAGCTTCACGCTGGCATTAATGCTACTACTATGAAAAACACAACAAATTAGTACTCGGCAGACATGCATAATTATCCAGAGCAAGGCATAATCGTAAGGGCACTCTGTGCTATGATGATTCATGCTATAATTTTATGTGACATTTTGCAATGCTTTGTTTTGGTGGCTGATTTCCGGAGTTCTTGCTTGGCGTCTTGGACCCTAGATTCGTTTAGGCATTGGGAGAGAACGGTCCTACTCTCGAATTGAGGATCAATTGTATCTTGCTTTGTTGCTTATGTTGTTTGATTTCCACCAAAAAAAACTACTATTTTGTTGTTTTTTATTCCATTATATTCGTGAAGTTTTCTCGTTGTTTTCATTAATCTTGCCAGGGTTTACTTGAAATATTCAAATATTTCCTATCACACCTAAGTTCACATGCAACATTTTAATAGTACAGTCATGATTGATAAAAGCACATCATCTTAAATTATAGATAGACACATTCCTCGGGCTGGGGCAGCGGGCAAGGGCGGGAATCAAAATTTTTTAAAATAAACGGGTTTTCGGGTTGACCCGGCAACCCGTCGGGTCAACCCGAACCCGACCCGTTTTTGCAAACGGGTCGGTTTCCTGGACCCGAACCCGACCCGCTTCGGGTTCGGGTCAACCCAAACCCGGAAATTCCGGGTCGGGTTCTGGTCGGGTCAAATATTGACAGGTCTAATTTTTTCTCCATCTATTGTGACAAGAAAGTGACAAACTTGCCAAATGCGCAAAAATGAAAAAAAGATAAACATATTACCTTGATTTTTCCATCTTGGGACCCAGATGCAAGCATCTCTGAATCTCTACTGAAATCAACACAAAGTACAGCATCATCATGCATCATAAAGGAATCCTACAGTATTTACATGAATGTCAGCAGCCAAAAAAAAAAAAAGCTTCACGCTGGCATTAATGCTACTACTATGAAAAACACAACAAATTAGTACTCGGCAGACATGCATAATTATCCAGAGCAAGGCATAATCGTAAGGGCACCCTGTGCTATGATGATTCATGCTATAATTTTATGTGACATTTTGCAATGCTTTGTTTTGGTGGCTGATTTCCAGAGTTCTTGTCTTGGTGTCTTGGACCTAGATTCCTTTAGGCATTGGGAGAGAACGGTCCTACTCTCGAATTGAGGATCAATTGTATCTTGCTTTGTTGCTTATGTTATTTGATTTCCACCAAAAAAAACTACTATTTTGTTGTTTTTTATTCCATTATATTCATGAAGTTTTCTCGTTGTTTTCATTAATCTTGCCAGGGTTCAAGTGAAATATTCAAATATTTCCTATCACACCTAAGTTCACATGCAACATCTTAATAGTACAGTCATGATTGATAAAAGCACATCATCTTAAATTATAGATAGACACATTCATGTTTCACTCGCAAAAAAATGAGATGAAGATTGAGTATACTCACATCAGCCTGATATTGAAGATCTTTCTTGAGCTTCCCACTCATGTAATCCCATACCTGACAATGGGTGACAAAGCATGATTAACAATTTCCTAATAAGTTCTTTTAGCCATGTTATCGAAATAATTACTCATTTGAATCAGAATCATTGCAAAGAAAGAAAATCCAAGGCCCTAATTTTCAAAAGGGAGAGACCCTGGTTTCAACAAAAAATTAGGAATAAGTCAGGAACAGGCTAGTTGTTGGAAAGATTATTTACCTCAATAAACCCATCAACTGAGCATGAAACTAGGTACTGCCCATCAGGAGAGAATCGTGCACATTCTGGGTGGCTTTTCTTTCCAAACTGCAAGCAACCCATGTAAGATCATAAACGCGTTACTTGCAAATGCACATGCATGTAAGAAATACATTGCAGAAAATGTGATCAAAGGATCACACCTACTTACCAAAACGCCATCCACTGCAAAATATAATTAAAAACTAAACGCACTTAAAATGAAACACAACATGAAAATATAAACCGCATGCAAAAAGATATTAAACAGCTCCCTGAAACATATTAGTAACATACCAATCCAGCATTTTTTGTTAAATAAACTTTGGGATGAACAATACCATCGCAGTTTGAAGTTGCGCAGATCAGCGCAACTAGATTGTTTTATTTTCTACAGGATCCAATAAACCTTTTATGACGCACAGATTTTATGTGATGCGTCATAAATAAGAATCCGAACTATTTAGAAGATTAGTGCTGATTGCACTGGATAACAAAAAACTGGAGTAAATGGGCAGAGAGAATAAATCAACGAGAAAGAAGGTTAACATATCTTCCTAACTTTCAGAACTCTTAATGCAAAAATTACAGTACAAGATTGATAAATATACTGATGCAACTTCCATGACGGAAAGCTATGAAATAAACAGAGCAAAGAAACTATAATTTATTAAGTGATATAAAATACCCATGCAAAAAAAAGAAGAATACCACATAATCTATATAAAAAAGATGACAAAAAAAGACCCAAAGTATTCTAATGCATACATCATACACTAAAAGGCTAGAACTATCAGTTAATAAGGAATACACAATAAGAAATAATAATAATAATATAATACCAAAGAACTGATAAATAGATATGTACATAAGGATATATTAACCATAAAACAAAAAGAAAACATAATAAATTAATAATAATAGATGATTTGTAGTATTGTTTAGAAACTATCAAATCATTATCATAAATACTTTTTCCCAACTATTTGGGGTATCCTTATGAACGCTTCTTCATTTTTCTTTAAGCATTGCACGTGATACCAACTCTGGATTATGCAAAAAAAAAATTTCACAACTTCCAACCTGGTTACACTTGATTTACACCTTTTTCCTTCCTAAAACTTGTGCATGGATTTAATGATGCCTAAATCAACTAAGTACATTCTATGCAACACTCACAAAAGCAATTTTCGCTAAATATATTCCATTCCAATGTCCACATGAAGATATTTCCCTTGTTCTCTGTATCCTCAAACCAAACTAATTCTTCAATTAGTGTGAATGCTATTGCATGAAATCATTATATAGAAGCCTGACTCTTTTATAATTGCCACAATTCTTGTATCTCCTTTATTCTTAAAAAATGATACTACAGTATTCCAATTATTTGGCAACCACTTAGTCTTAAGAATTTCATTCAAAAAATTTGTTCGCCTGTTACTCCAATATCACTTAAAACAATAAATCTCAATAGGTATCTATAGGCAAATAGATCTTTAGTTTTATGTATCTTCTTAAAAGCTAACTTCATATTAAGTACCAATAATAGCCACATAGGGTGGACCAAAAATAAAGTGTTCGCTATTAGTTCAAAAGATTTGACTAAACTTAAATACACAAATGCAACATATAATGAGGAAACAATGGAGATATATGATTAATAAAAAGCTTACCCAAATAGTTAAGCTAAGATTGATGATTATGCAAATGAATTTGAATCATATGAATTGCGTGCTAGCAGGGGCTGCTGAATTCAATGTCTTGTAAAGCTATTACTTCAAAATTTTCTTAAAATCACTGTTACATTTAACATGAAATTAAATGGACAGTTTCAGTGAGACTCTGCGTGGATGTAATAATAAGATAGTTTCAGTGAGACTCTGCGGATATGGCTCGAAATAGAGACTTCTAACAAATTCTTAATGATATTTTTACCATATATTTATTATAAAAGTTATTAATTTCACTCCTATGATCTGTACTTTCAGAATTGCATCCTCAGCAAAAACCATATTTCTCATGTGTCCTGTATAAATTAAAGCTTCCACTGATATGATTATAATTTGTTAGTATAGTTATAAATTTCACTAAGTGGCTGTTTTCCGGCATTACATGCTCTACCATATTTCTTATGTGTCTGACTTGTAACTTAGCATGTATGTGTCCTGCATATGATTACTATTATTATAATCATGAATTTAACTTAAATGAAGTAGTTGTGCTTTCAGCACTACACCCTCTACATACTCCATATTTCTCATGTGTCTGACATGAATCTTTACATGATGCGTCCAGTTTAAATCAAAGCTGACGAGGTCGTACATGTTCATTGTCATGTAGCTTATTAAGGCTTCGTTTGGGACAGCTTATTTACTGCTTCTAAAACAGTTTTCTAGTACAAAAATTAAAAATTTTGTACTAGAAAGCTGCTCTAAAAAACAATAAAATTGCCATCCCAAACGAAGTCAAGTGTAAGAAAAGCTCCATAAAAGTGCAAAAATAAATAAAAGAATGTGAAATGAGAGTACCTTTATTTGATGGCCAAGAGTTGTTGGATATATATCATCCTCATCCTTTTTCATGGCAGCGGTCCCTCTAAATAAATCAAACTGTGTTCCAGGGGGAAGCATCCCTGAATGAAAATCATTTGCCTCATTAAGAACATATATAATTTAGTTAAATTAAATGGCATACAAAATACGGTTAACATGTGTTAGACTGGCCGCCAACCTTGATGCTGCTGCCATTTAAGAGCCTGGCCAATCAAAGCCATTAATCTAGATGGTGGCACTACGCTAACTTCACTAGCAAGAGCTGGAAAGTGCATAACAATAAAATAACTCATTAAAAAGTATGAAATTAAATAATGTTGGAGCAAGAAGGTGAAGAATCTGGTATAACAAAGAAATAATCTCAAAGATGAAATAAATCATCAAATGTGACAAACGACTTAACTCATAAGAGCATGATAAAAGAACAAACTTCTACTTGATTTTAGTCTTTAGACAGATGTATGCATTGGCAATACCAATTTAAATATTGTATGTATTATACCCTACCGAGCCACCTTTACTGCCTTTCCCTACCCTAATGCAATGCGCTGCTTGTAATTTCCACACCTCTAGAACAACTATACATTAGTATCTTACCCCCACTTGCAAGAGCAATCTGACTTGAGTCCAAACTTGGATTGAAGTGAAAGGAGAAAGGGCGGAAGGAAAGTTGGAAGCAAACCCGCTAGCATTAATTTGATTCACTAACCTTTGTTTCCATCCACCTTAAGGTCAACCAAAAGCTTATAAACCACTTAGGGCTGCAAATAAAACAATATGGTTAATGAGCTCCTCCTGGCTCGACTTTATTAGAGCTTGTTTATGATCATTTAGTTAACTAATCAAACAAGCTTGAACATTTTTATATATAATATGTTGTTAAATGAACAAGTTTGAACAACTTTTTGCTCGATTTATTTATGATCAAGAACAATATTGTATAAAGCTCATGTTGAAGCTTCGTTAAGAAGCTTGATTAAGGCACAATTAAGACTCAATATAATACTCAATCTAAAGTTTGGATAAGGCTCATTTGAATTTTCCATAAATAATAGAAAGTAATATCCTAATTAATATTTATTTATACTAAAAAATAATACATAAAACTAATTAATATTATATATAGCAACCCGGCCGGGTCGGGTCCGGGTTGAAATGTCCGACCCGTTTGTAAAAACGGGTCGGGTTCGGGTTGACCCATTTATAAACGGGTCGGGTCGGGTTCGACCCGAACCCGGCGGGTTGACCCGAATTGACACCCCTAAAGACTAGCCACATATGAAAATAAGAGAAATTCATCCCAGGGAAGCATGAGAGGGCATCATTGAAACAAGCTTGCTTGAGAAGATGTGAGGAAGAAGGAGGAATCTTTCTAGAGAAGACATGGATCGGATAAGCATCAACTCAAATCGAAAAGATAACACTTGTTTCAAAATCCTTTTCAATTGAAGAATTCACTTTAAATCTCAACAAGCTCAAATCAATAAGGCTTGCTTATTTTTTCAAACGAGTTGTTCATTTAAAGCTCAATGATCACAAAAATAATCAAGCAAAAGTTGAGCTAAAACCAAGTTTAAACAACAACAAATTTAAATAAATCAAATTTGAACAATATCAAAAAAGCTCGAATCATGCTCGAGCCAAGCTCAAACAAGCTTTTATTAAACAAACTCGAGCACAAACAGCCTCCTGATTGGCTCGGCAAGATTCGTTTGCAACCTTAAAACCACTCCTTTTAAGCATCCCTAATCAAGCAAACTTTGATGCGCATTCACAGAACTCTTCTTGCCCCCAAGTGAACAAATGCTCCCAATGAACAATTTGATATCCGTCTATACAATGTTCATTTATGTTTAGTTATTTCAACAAGCTTGAAAAAAATTTTAAAAGCTTGTCTTATAAATGAACAAGTTTGAATATTAACTCACTTGTTCATTTATGTTCGTGATACATTTGTTGTTTAGCAAGTAGCCCTTTAAGAACATGATAAAATGCTCATGTAATGATGGCTTAATCTTTTATTTGATTATTTATTAAATGATATTCTACCAATTTTTCTATAATATATACATTTTAAAAATTATATATATCATTACATATATCTTTATGAAGAAAATATCAAATAAATAGCAAGATAGCTGAAATTAAGCTTTTTCTAATTATTATTATTAAACTTCAGAAAAAAAGTTAAATAGCACCTAATTAATTATGACAATTTTTTTAAATTCATTAATCAAATTGTCCACCAATAAGCCTATATACCTATAAATCTACCTATGACCCATTCTTTGAAAGCAAGAAGATGAAAGCAATAAGACCTTAGCATGGTCGCCCTCATATAACAATTAGAACGACAACCAAAATGAGATGTTGTCTTTATAAGCCAGAGTAATAAATCCCAATTTTTAAACATGATCATAAACATAAGGGGGTAAAGTAAACAAGGTACATAGCCTAATAATTTTCCAATACCTAATCATCTATATATGAGGGTAGAGTAGACAACCTCTATGACCCAATAATTGTACAAAACTTCACCATTTACATATGGGAGCATATAAGGTACAATACACAATGATGGTTCAAAGCTCAATCCTCCACATACGATGGTACAGTAGAAAGTGTGCATAACCCAATAATTTTTCAAGGCCTAATTCTTCACATAGGGGAATAGAGTAGATAGTATCCACACGTTAACAATTATTCAAACGGTGATATTATAAATACAAGAGTGCAACTCACTAAAAACGTTTAGAAGTTGCTTAAGGCGGCCTTTTGTAATGAAAATTCATTTAACAAGAAAATTGTAATGGACTTCCTTGCATATAAGGCAAAGTCATAAGACCCATTTTTCGTGTCCAATCCTCTACAAATAAATGATAGAATCGACAAAGCCTATGGCTCTCCAACAATATGGATATAGCCCCCATCGAAATTGGTCGCAATACCAATTATAGATTAATATTGAGGAAATTAAACTCAAATACTCTATATCAATTCACATCAGGTTATAAGTACACCTTTGAACCCAATCCTCCACGAGTAAATAATGGATTCAACTAGGTTCAAAACAACAATATGGATAGGGCCCCATCGCCTAAAAGTAACCATGCATACGCCCCTATGATAGCTTAATCATTGCATTGCTCAAGAGTTGTTGCAACATATTTTAAGATATGAAGTAAAACATTCTTTAAAGCATAAGTCTCACTTTGCTTTGGAGATATTCAAGTTGTTCTTTTATCAAAAGTATCTATTAATACATCGGGTTTGGGGTGTTGCGCAGAATGGCAAACCCACACAGGTTGGAAGCTTTCCAACCCACTAGTGTGCAGCGAAGCTATGTTCCTAGACCCTCCTTGGAAGCAAACCAAGGACGTCTGAGCACAAGTTGCCAATATGGACGCGATGGTGCATTGCATGTAGAAGAATATAATGGGATTGGTAGCAAACCTTGAGCAATCTGAGAACGACGCCTCTCCTTAGTTGACTCTTGATAAGCCTGTTATACATAATAGTTAATTACTTAATGACTGGTTCTTCATAATAAAATATTGTCATGCCCAAATAGAAATGCTATTGGTTTTAATTCTAAATTTTAAATCATAATTCTATTTATTAAACCTGTAGGATTACAGGAAAATTAAACTACTAATTATGGCATTAAATGAGAAGACAGAGTAGGACTTAGCAAGATTATAGAATAACAATGCTTAAATCTTTAGAATGATAAATAAATACATTGAGGTGTATAAGGTAAAAGTTTAAGTTCATTTTTACACTCTTACCAAGTCGTTCACATGTAATAAAACCCATCGCCGTATTCAGGTATTACCTTCAAATTAACAATCTATGATCTCTAAAAACCTTAAAGTTTCATGGATAAATGTTTTAAATCCAATGTTCAATGCTTTATCCCAATTTTCAACAAAAAAAGGAAAGAGAAATTGCACGAAATAAGTTAGGCATTGTTCACATCTCACCAAGGAACAAACAATTTGAGATGTCTAAATAAACCAAGGGTGAGAACAAAAACCATGTAGCTTGCACGACCTTGCATACTTAATCTTCAAAAATTCATTAAGGTTTTCTAAGAAAAAAAAAAAGAAAAATCTCATCATTTCTGCCAACAGTTCTCACATACTTGCTATTAAAATACAAAAGCACAGTAGCTCAATGATAAATTTTTTCTAAAAGAATTTTGAAAGAAAGATGTGGAATTAGAAAAACAATTATAGCAATCATATTGATGTGTCAGAATATAGAAATATTTCTTTTTTATGCATGTGTCCACGTCATTGCAACTCTCTATTTGTAGAACATTCTTATTCTCATAACGTACCAACTACGCCCTTTCTACTACTTTTTATGTGTTAATATGCACATCGAAAATAATTGGCAAAGGCTTTCAAAGGCAATCAAGCCATAGTTAACTTTATGATCAAGAAGAAAAAGATCTAACCATCTATCTATAAGAAATGTACAAAAAAAATGATAAAATGTAGGTAATTCAAGATTTAGTAAAATAACTAGTGAAGATGCACATGCAAGAAAGAAAAGGTTACCTCATTGGGATCAAAATAGGTCCGAACCAATAAATGCTCGAGTCTCAAATATCTCTCAGGCTGCTCTTGTTTCATTACTCCCATAGCCTGAGTTTGCCTTAATATGGCACGTGCAGTGTCTAACTCACGAAGCTCTATCATCTCTAAGACTATCTGTCGAAAAGAAATAATTCAAAATTCACATTATAAGCATCCATAGACACCAACCTGATATGCAAAACAAAACTGAAATAACAGAAATACAAATCACATATATGGATACATCAAACAAGCGTTTCTGCAATAGGTCATCTCACACAAAAGTCTTAAAAGAAGAAAAAATGAGCAGAGGTTAAAACCGGTGCTTTAGGAGGTCTTAGGGGGGCAAAGCAAAAGTTGCATCGGGAAATCACTGGAGGCATTTGACTAGTGCAATTGTCCTACCCGCAGAACTAGGCCTCACTCCAACCTCATGGGGTGCCCTTCTTGTGCCTGATTGGTAAGACTTGTGTCCCATGAATTAAGTGTACCTACATTAATTTAAATTATCAATTATAAAATTTTAATCTATTATAAGTAACCTTCTTATTATTCAAGTCAAAACTTAAAGGAAAATATGCCTTAATCTTATAGCCCAAACGATTCTTCTCCCACACATTATCAAAGCCACAAGCCTGCAACATCTCAAACGCATTTGTCTCCCTCACATACACATCATCAAAGCTGCAATAGACATCCACCGTCAACACCACTTCTCATCTCCCTCTCAAGTCTCTACTCATCATCATGTTGCTTGTGCAGTTGAGCTTGCTTGAAGTAGTTCCTAGGGATGGAGGCCAGTTTATCACGGACTACCAGAAACTACAAAGTCACCACTTTCCTTTAAATCAACTCTTTGTGGTATGTTGGAACCCAAAATTTATAACCAAGAGAGAGAAATCTAGAAATTTCCTCTATTCTTCTAGCTCTTAGAGTGTAAGGACAGACTTTAAGAAACAATAACTTGTTATCCTTTATCTCTTGTTTTATTTTTAAATGTGTAGGCAGTAAAATCAGTTGTGAGCAGTGGCTTAACTAAGGTTTAGTTTGTTCCTTAAATTGAATTTGAAACAACACAACCAACACTTGCATCTCATTTAGATATATTCACTGGAGAAGGGTACTTGGAGGATGTCTAGCTTTAAGATGAGGAGTTGAGAAGTCTATAATTAGTTGTCTTTTTTTTTCATTTTGATTTCTAATTTAATTTGACTTTACATATTTGAGTCTAAGGGACTTTGGTGTTTAAATATAAATTATATGATTAGGTATTTTGAAATTTATTTTAATCTTTTTCTCATGTGTTATATTTGTAATCATAATGTCTATTTAGAAACATTAAATATAAGACCCATGGGGCTTACACCCCACCTAGTGTCAAGGAAAACACCTCACCTATGCCTTCACCTTTTAAAATAATGATCGAAACACAAATGGAATTTATTGTGAACTGCGCAAAAAAAATGTACTATCTTCAAATGGTTAAATGAACTTCTCCGAACTTGTTAAGAAAAAAACCAATGTTTGGCAGCTAAGAGTCCTGCTCCATGAAAATTTTGAAATGAAAAAAAATAAAATAAAATAAAATAAAATAAAATCCATAGTTGATAAATCTACCTGTTCATACAAGTCCTCCAATTTATCCCTTGGAAGTTTAAGCTGCGACACTTGGGGCAAGATAGCATCCCACCTTCCACTATTAATATCAGCAACAAATGTTTCAAGGCTGTCCACAGTATTCAATGAAACTTGGCACTCATTTTGTAATACTTGGAAGGATTGATGCAATGAATTCTCTTTGCAGAATTGCAAGACTATCTTTATCACACTGCATGAGAAATATGCTAGCCTTTAACTTTTCTACCCATAACTATGTAAAAGAATCTAAAATGCAAAAATGCACGTAAGTTGTGCATAGAGGAAATAGAGGTAAATTTAAGCTTATAATCAATGATGTTTGTCAGGGTAAAATTGGAGTAGTGGGGCCCATGGGATTAATTAAAACCTAATTTGAATTTCAGGTTTTAATCAATTAAAAGGAATTCAAAATTTGAAATCAAAACTGATAAGATTTTATTTAATCTCTCCCTAAATATAAGGCATTAATTTAGGAAGGATTAATGAGGGAATCAATGCAAGGAATTTGAATTTCCCTGGGCTAGGCGGCGGGATTTCCTGGACAGAGGAGGGGGACGGGCTAAGGGGGGCGGGATGCGGTGGCTGGATGGGGCCGGTGGCTGGCACAGCCGGCGGTAGAGGAATGGGGAGGGGCTGAGGCGGCGGGATTCTATGGGGAAGGCTGCAGGGAGGTGAGGAGGCGGGCTGGGCCGGTGGCTGAATCAGCCGGCGGAAGGGAGGAGGACGGCCTCCTATGCCGACGGGCTGAGGGAATTTTGGACAGGGTGGGTTGCAGGGAGGTGGGGAGGTGGACAGTAGGAAGGGTCGGGTACGGAGATTTAGCGGGGGAGAAGAAAACAACAAACTAATTCAAGAGAACCAAGAGCTCACCGGCATGGGCTGTTGGGTAATTCGGGTGGAACCTCTCCTAGGTCTCCTCTCTCTCTTTCTCTCAAGCTCCCAAGCAAGAAGACAAAGACAAGTTTCAGAAATTTTATTAATCATTCATCAAGCTCATACAATAAGAGGAGATCCCTTTATAAAGATCTCAAAGCATGAAACAAAAAGACTCACATGCCCCTTGGGCTACAATAAACACTACGCCTACATAAGGGCGAAATCGTCACTAGTACATGAAATAAAAGATACACAAAATAAAATAACATAAAAACGACATGATAACATCAAAAATATAAACTCCCGATCGTAGCCGTCGATCTACAATTCCTTCGCCGATAAACCTGCCTAAAATGTCTGTCGATGACCTCATCAGTCTAGCTTTAGGATGAGGAGTTGAGAAGTCAATAATTAGTTGTCTTTTTTTTCATTTTGATTTCTAATTTAATTTGACTTTACATATTTGAGTCTAAGGGACTTTGGAGTTTAAATATAAATTATATGATTAGGGATTTTGAAATTTATTTTAATCTTTTTCTCATGTGTTATATTTGTAATCATAATGTCTATTTAGAAACATTAAATATAAGACCCATGGGGCTTACACCCCACCTAGTGTCAAGGAAAACACCTCACCTATGCCTTCACCTTTTAAAATAATGATCGAAACACAAATGGCATTTATTGTGAACTGCGCAAAAAAATGTACTATCTTCAAATGGTTAAATGAACTTCTCCAAACTTGTTAAGAAAAAAACCAATGTTTGGCAGCTAAGAGTCCTGCTCCATGAAAATTTTGAAATGAAAAAAAATAAAATAAAATCCATAGTTGATAAATCTACCTGTTCATACAAGTCCTCCAATTTATCCCTTGGAAGTTTAAGCTGCGACACTTGGGGCAAGATAGCATCCCACCTTCCACTATTAATATCAGCAACAAATGTTTCAAGGCTGTCCACAGTATTCAATGAAACTTGGCACTCATTTTGTAATACTTGGAAGGATTGATGCAATGAATTCTCTTTGCAGAATTGCAAGACTATCTTTATCACACTGCATGAAAAATATGCTAGCCTTTAACTTTTCTAACCATAACTATGTAAAAGAATCTAAAATGCAAAAATGCACGTAAGTTGTGCATAGAGGAAATAGAGGTAAATTGAAGCTTATAATCAATGATGTTTGCCAGGTTAAAATTGGAGAAACTTCTTTAAAATGTTCATAGCAGTTACTAAACAACCAGACTTACTAAGCACTACATCAAATATATTTCCAAGCTAACATGGATTGATATAAACAAAGTGTCATCAATGATATCAGTAGCGTTTATCTTAACACAATTCAAAAAAGAACCCAAGTTGCACACTATATTGGTAAATTCACGTCAATTACAACTAAACTTGAATTACTAATTTAAAAAAGAAACAAATTTCTCCGAAGCCTGCTAAGCTTGGACCATGGATAGAAGATATAAAAATTGGAATTATTGTGGGGGCCTTTTCTGTTTCCTGCCACAAACCTAAACGATGCAGTTCACTGCTAAAGGATTGCATGTAACTTGCGCCAGGGCCAAGTTAGCAGCATACAACAATACTGCATGCCTAATCCAGCTAAATTCCATTGGCTGCTTCTGAAAAGTCAAGTGCTCTATACTAAAAACTCAGGGGGATTTAGATAGTATCTAATACATGCACACTAGCTGGTTTACTTATCCAAAAGCGCTTAACATTTCGTTAGAAATTATAAATGCTTTTTTGGAAAGAACTTCACATTCTCCTAAAAATGCATAAATTTTCGGGCTTTGGCTACAAAATTCTTTTTACATGAACTAGTAACATTATGACAAAAGTTTACGGCATGGCGCACTCAAGTTCCGTTTTATAGGAGTGGAACATCCGCAATTATCTGGAATTACCGAACCCATCATTTTCTTAAATCAGCGACGAAATAAAAGAAGTCAGAGATCAGGCGGTTTAGGGTTTTGACTTACTCTCGTGCTTCAATCTCTAGGGTTGACATCGTCACCAAAATAAATTTGGGGTGAGAATCAGAGCTTCGATTTGTACCTCAAATCCGCCGCAGAAATAGAAGATCAAAGGGGAGGAGAGAAGCGGGAAGAGGGTATTATTGCTGCCGATGGCGGCCTACGAGCCGCTGGACCGCGGAAAGGAAAGGTTACGGCGTGGTGCATCAGAGGCGGTCATTTCTTTGGAGATTTTTATTTGTAAATGGTTTATTTTCAGAGGCGGTCATTTCTTTGGAGATGGTTGTTATTTTTTATAAAATTGATCATAAAATTATTGATGAGAAAATAGTTTAGTTATTATAATTTAAAAAAAAAATTTCTTTATTATAATTTTTGTATTAAGAGAAAGCTTAAAAAATAGTAATCAATTAAATTTATGTTTGATGTCTCAAAAATAATACATCAAAGCTATCCCATACATTCCATTTGATTGGGCTACAATAAATTGTACATGAATTAAATTGAGTTTATTGACCCTCTAGCTTAAATTAAAATTGTAACTCTAAATTATAGGAGCTCAAGCTCAAGCTCAAGCTCAAGCAAAGTTGGCTTAGCTCATTGTCTCACAAATCAGCTTAACTAAAATTTATTTTTATTTTTATTTTTGTCTTCCAATTTCGTTTATCTGACTCAATAGGGAGTCATTGGATTCACGAGCAACTTTTGTTCTTCAAACCTCATTGGACCAGTCAATGGCTTTTATGGGGACACCCACTACAACTTTCTCACTGCTAGACTCATCAGTGCCTTCCAAGTGAACACCTGCATTGAACTCTTCATTTTTAGTCATATCAATGCCTTTTCCAACGAATTTTCACCACAATTGTCTCATTGTTGGTCCTATTGATCATTTTTAAGCAAGTTCTTGTCACAAATTTCTTCCCTTTTGCAATGATCTCAATTTCTCAACTTAAGCTCGAGCTTAGGAACATATGGGGGAGCTAAACCTCGAACCTACTATATGAGCTTGACTCAAGCTCGAGCGAGAGATTGAGTTGTGCACATAGTAAGTGACTTTAGCTCTAATCAACTCATTTACACCCCTAAATTAAGAACAATTAGCCTACATAACATTTAATTATTTTTATGTATATATTTAATGCATAAATTTTGATAAATTTAACTTTATATGCACCATAATCATTGTAATTAGAGAAATATGCTCGTTGTGTGATTTATTGTAGAAATGTACACATAAAGTTTATGGCAAATAATTCAATGGGTTCAAACGATATTCAAACAATAATGCTCGAACAAATCAAATATAGTTCAAATAGAGCTCCAATAGGATTTGAGCGGGCTTGAACAGGGTTCAACCATGGCTTGAGTAGGATTTACGAGTGGTATATACCAAACAATGCAATCCAACAACTTTTAACATTGCGAACTAAATGTTTGCTATAACACGATGCAATCACAACTAATACAACACAACAAATGTAATTCTATAGCTATAATATATTAGAGTGCAATCCAATAATTATATGACCACAGAGTGTAATCTAATGACTATAACACAGTATGTAGTAATCTAATAGTTATAACATTGCATAATGAAATTCAAGATGTGTAACAGAGTTTAAATTATCCAACAACCACAATTAATGGAAGGGTTGAATGCTCAATTCAAACTTATATAATAACAAAGAATACTAACCTTTCATTCATTTGGCGGGGCTTATGATCAGCTTAAGCTAAACTCAAATAAATTATTTTTCATAGTTGTAATAATATTTTATGTAATTGCATTTCATGTAAACTATTCACTTTTTAGTTTATAATGATCTATCAATTATTTATTATTAGATAGTTATCCATCATACTAAACTCTATAAATGATCTGACCAGTGTCAGGTCGCTTTATAGGTATGATTAATTGGTGCATTTGCATACATAAGTATAATAATAATAATAATAAAGTGGTTTGTCTTTCTTCTCATATGAAATCATATCAATTCTTTTATCTCTTATAATTTTAAATCTAAATCATTCAAATTTATTCATTTCAAATAAATTCAATTTGAAATAAAAACGTGTGAATAAATAATTAATTAATTACTTTATATAGCTAGTTTTTAAAATGATGATTATGAAAGTTACAGAATTCTAATTGCTATTAAAGAATAAATATCAACTAATGAATCATAATATTAGCTTCAAATTAATTATCAAAATGTTGAACTTTATATACATTAATTATATATAAATTTATTTATTACAATGTTTAATTAAAATGTAATTATTTTTATAAATTATTATATTTATTTTAAATATTTATATTTTAAATCCATTGTATATAAATTAGATACTTTTTAAATGTTAAGAATCTTTAATTTAACTTAGTAATTATTATGCAATAATTGATTGCTTAATTACATTAAATTTGTAGCTTTTGAAATGCCTATTATGAAAATTATGATATTTTAATAATTATTAAGGGATAAATACAAATTAATGGATTGTATCAATAATCTTTAATCATCTTAACCATGCACAAATCTCGGAGCATATTTAAATTGAATGCTTCCATAATTACATTCAAGACCATATGAAATCCAATTTCAGCAAACTTATAATCAAATTAAACACATCAACGAGATAAACCAAATGATATAAAAATGGTCCAATCTGAACCCGAATGAGCCTAAATCAAGGGAGTTACAAAATCATAACTAAAATTTTGAGAACATTAATTAAAATCTATAAATAGACTCATACTCTTTATATGATGGTGGAAGGAGCTTATAACTGGAGCCAAAATTGTGACTTAAGATTCAAGAGAGTTATAAGACTCTTAAGGATTCTGGAGCACCACCGATGGGCCACCATGTTGACCTTCATCATCGATCCTACATCAGTTGACCACTACAATTCTTCGATCACCATCACTCGATAACGATTATTTGACCACTATCACCCGACTATAATTTTTCAATAATCATCTCCCGATTAATATACTTTTGACCTTCATTGGTCATTGATTGCAATCCTCCAAACTCCATCTATCATTGGCTATGGTCCTCATACCATTGTCACTAGAATGCTTGATAGTGATCCTCATACCACCATCATCTGATCATAATTATCCAACTATGATCATTTGATCACCATCACTAGAATATAGCTTTCCGACCAACATATTTTGATTGCAATCATCGAATCACTGTCACCAACTATAATCTTTTGACCAACATTGCCCAACTATGACCCTTGAAATATCATTTTTCTAACTATGTTCCTCGGACCACCGCGCTTGACCACTATCCTTTTTTACCTCTATTGCATGTCTGGTTCTTCTAAGCTATGTTGCCTATTTGCTATGCTCCTTGAGTCACCATAGTCTAACTATGATCCTCAAAACACAGTCACATAATTATAATTCTTCGAAGTCAATTGCCTGGCGACTACGACCCTCCAACCAAAATCACTCGACTACAGTTTTCTGACTATGATCCTTCAACCTCCATCTCTCAACAACAATCCTCTAGCCACTATCCCCCCACTACAATCCTCTGGCTACTCTAATACATATTGACTTCATCACCTACCATCGCTAATAAATGCCAACGTATGCCGCCACTTAAAAAAATTGATACACACTATCAACATCTACTTCGACTTCCAACTTCAATACTTAGATTTATATTGGAGTCCCGCCAATGAGCTCCTCCAATTTTAATAGACTAATGTGTTATTGATAGTGTATCAATGACTTCCTTCGAGGAAGGGCATCTTTTGTAATCAATGATAAATAATAGTTAAATTATTTAATTTCGGTTAGGCCTCGTGATATTTTTCTTTTCATAGACTTTCCACATAAAACTGGCATCTTATGCAATTATAGCACTTATCTCTTATATATGTGATGTGGACATCCGTCGATGTACGTTAATCAAAGGAAGAGAAGAAGATCGACGGCCGAGATCCCTCCATTTTATCTTAGTTTATTAATTATATTTTTTGATTTAATTATGCATTATTTTGTTTTTACCCTTATTTAAGGGTCTTGTCTTATGTAAGCCCAAGGGACAAAGTTATATTTTAGTTCCTTTTAAGGTCTATATATAGAGGCTCTTTCTCTTGTATTAGATAATAATATATTAATTAAAAAAATATTTTTACACATTGTTTTTTAAAGCTATGCTAGTTTTTAGGAGAGTGGAAGTCCCTATGTGAGGGCAATGAAATACCCACCAGCTGCAGGATGTGTCCGAGCTCATGGTTGAAATCCCTAGGTGAGGGCATCACATTACCTATCAACCGCAAGATGTGTTCGGGCTACATGTTTATCTTCTTTCCCTATCTCCTTCCCTCTCTCTTTTCTCCCTTTATTCCAACTCTCACTACAGGAAAACACGCTGTTACCGGCGGACTGTATCCGCCAGTAACATGTGAAATCCGACAAAAATCATCAGTTTCCGACGCATTTCCGTCAGATTTGCCTCCGCCGGTTTGGCTCGCGTCGCTAAATATTTACCAACATTTATATGCCACTGGTAACAATTCCGGTGCTTTATCGGCGCAAAATAAGACATGGAAGACGTCGATTTTCATTCCATAATTCCGGCGACTAATGCGTCGGTAGTTTACATCGTATGGATACGACGGAAACTACAGGCGCATAAGTCGCCGGAATGTTGCCGTAAATAAGCTACGGCTTATTTCCGGTGCAAAAGTGGCGTCGAAATTTACCGGCGGATAAAACGCCGGAATAGGCGCCGGTAATTTCCGGCGCACCCAAAGACGCCGGCATGCTCGATCCAGTTCGTTGTATCGTCGTTTCTGTCGACTTTCCGACGCATAATCCGTCGGAAACCTGTAGCATTGACAAAAAAATTTACCTTCCCAGCCAACAATAAAATTTCCACACCTGCAAACCTATACGAAACCACTTCCAGATGACAGCTATACACATAACAGATATAAACAACTTCAATATATACTCAAAAAACATAAATATCCATGTTCACAGAAATAAACAAGTTCACAAAAATAACTAAAAACATCACATATTATTCAATAACACATGTTCATAGAAATAAATAAGTTCATGTAAACTAAACTAAACTACTCTGACTCTGTGGACTCCTCAGCTGGAGTGCCTCTTTTCTACTCATCTGCTCCCTCATTCTACGCATTTCATCCAACAACTGATTCTGTTGCTCCTGCATCTCCATCTGCATTTGAACTTGTGCTTGCAACTGAGCTTGCCAATCAGCTTGTGATTTCCTTACTTATTCTAGCTTAGCTTGAAGGTCACTTATTTGTTGAGCTTGTAAAAAGTCATTAGAACTGGATGCGAAGCTGGATGCAGTAGAGGAGATCATCCCCTCGTATGCCTGAGCTTGCACACCTAAACCATAAAATCTACCATGCTGCATTCCTCCGACGGCCTGAGACCAGATGCGATACTCAGAAAACTCCATAGAACCGCCAGAAGAGCCCTCACCTGATGCGGCATGAGCCTCTCGAAGCTGTGTATATTCCTCCTGTGAAAGTTGAATATAAATATATATAATTAAACTAAAAATAGGAAATATTAAGCACATATAAATATATACTTACATGGGCTTTTCTTGCTCTCTCATCAATTCATTGTTGATCCTCCTATCGCTTATGAGTGCGACTATGCAATTCCACAGGAGTTGGTTCTCTACCAAGCATCTCTTTCTGTTAAAATTAAGAGAATTTTATTAATATTTGAATTAAAGAACAACTTTGAAAAAAATTTAAAATTCATTACCAAACGACGCCTGTGCTCAGTATGTGGAACCGAGCCGTTAGTATGAAGTGAACTATCCAATCCCCCAACATCAGAAGCTCTGTTCTATCGATTTTGATCCCTCCTCCTAGTATACTCTTCGCTGCCCCAAGCAGTGTTCAACTCAGCCCATATACCCTCTCCAATCCACAATGGTCGCTTCCTAGACTTTCTAATATCTGTGAACATGTCGCGCATCCGAGTAGACCCACGCTTCTCAAAATTCTTTCTAATCTTGTCATTGTGTTAGGGCAGCCAACAAAATTCTTTCTGCATTCAAATACATATGCTATATAATATATAAGATTTTTAACTTAAGTAAAGAAGAATTAATCATTTTACATAAAAACTAAAACCCAAAAATACCTCAAACTCTCTAAATCACATCTCTCGGACTTCTTTCGGAACTTTCTTCCAAGAAACATAAGGAGCGTCAAACCTACTCCGTATGATGTCCCGTATTTTATGTGTCGATTATTTTGATGGGTAGAACCTACAAAAAAATTTTTGTGAAACAAATATATAATATAAATATTCATTAGCTTAAATAAAAGATGAAGTACGTACATGTCACCCTCAGGTGCTATCAACATTGTACCATCTGTCGCCTGCTCTAGTGCAGCTGGTGTCGAAGATCCAGCTGCTGTCGAAGGTCCAGCTGAAGAAGGCTGATGGGGTGGTGGGGGATAGTATGGTGAAGCATATGGTGGAAATGGATAAGTAGGAGGGGCACCAACATAAGGTGGGGGTGTGTAGTATGGGTAGAAAGGAGTATTCTGCCTGGGATCTGGTGAAGGAAATCGGGGGTCTGGTGAGTAGAACTATGGGCTACTGGCTCCAGAAGTGGGTAAAAACTGTGTAGCAGGCTGAGGCTGTGTAGCAGACGGAGGTTGTGTAGCAGGCTGAGACTATGTAGCACCCTTAGTACGTACTGTCCTAACTGGTCCAACTGTAGTGATCTTCTTGGTGCGCCTGTTAAAAATATTTTTTATCAATCCTCTATTAGGCTCTTCACCTGAAGCCATATGCACAGAAATAAATAAGAAATATTAATAGCAGGGAAGTAACAATAAAATAAATACAGTGAAGTAAAATGCAGGGAAGTAAAAAAAAATGCAGTACAGTAATAATAAAATAAATACAATGAGTAAAAAAATTTTCAATTTACCTTATGTTAACTCATCATTTGTTGATTCACTTTCATAAGATGATACACTTCCAGCCAAATCAGATTCATCATTACTTTCCTCTATGGTTAGATCTACCTCCTCTAACTGCAACTTGCTCTCATTAATTATGATTTGGTCATCTATATTAATTGGGAGATTTTTTTAAATTTGACATAAACTCTTCTTGATGTGCTGATAGTATTGAAGTGGTTTTCTCAATTACTCCCCTTGGTTTTGTCTTCATAACTACCAGTCAATCCTGTTTGTCTCGTATTCTGCTTGGATAGTTAGCATAATAAACTTGAGTTGTCTGACTAGCAATGATGAATGGATCAAACTTTGCATATCTTCTACCCCGCTTTACTTCTGTTATACCGTAAATTGGATGTACTATTGTGCATCTATTTTGTACTAGATCAAACCATTCACAATTGAAGAGATACACAATATTCCTGTGACCGGGATATTCCACCTCTAATATTTCTTGTAAAACCCCATAGTATTCAGAATATCATCCCCTGTATGGGTGTTCCCTCTTACACATACGCTAGAATTTTCTGTCTTCCTACCTTCACACCAACTTCTTGTTTGGAATTTATAACCATTGACCAAAAATATTTGATAACATTTGACTAATCTATTTGGTCCCCAAGCTAACTCAAATATTCCTGAATTCTGTGAATCACTTTCTTCAGAGTGTACCTTTAAATGAACAAGATGTTATTATTAATAATATTAAGTAATTGCATAAATAACTAATTAAGACTAATTATTCAAAATATACTGTATTTTTAAATCAAGCAGTGAATTATTTCTCCACTATCTTCTGAACTTCTCCTTCCTCTAATGTACTTAAACCATCAATGAACCTCCTACAAACCATTTTGAGTTTAGAATAAAGTTTATAAGAATTATAAAAATATGAACAAATTAACTCATACTTACTTGAGATACGGCTCAACTTCTTCACAGTTCAGCAAGATATACAATGTGATAACTGTCATCTCCTTATCGATGAAATAACGCACGATGCTAGCGCCTACAGGTTCACCACTTCCACAAAATACAGATATATTAGAGGATTTACCAATATTTTGATGTATTGTACTTTCACCTAATTGAGACGATTGTTTCAAAATAATATGAGCAAAACTGAGTTGTCTCGTATGTTAAATATGCTTCACAGATAGAGCCTTCGGGTCGTGATTTATTCTTAGCTGTCTTCTTAAGTTTATTTAAATATCTCTCAAAAGGATACATCCACCTATACTGAACAGGTCCACCAACCATAGCCACATATGATAAATGAACTGGTAGATGCTCCATAGAGTCAAAGAAGCCTGGATGAAATATCTTCTCAAGTTGACCAAAATGAAAGGAATTTGCTGCTCCATAGAAATCAAGTTCTCCACATTTAATTTAGAAGAGCATAAATCTTTGAAGAATACACTTAGCTCGATTAGGGGCTTTAAAATTTGATCTGGCAGATAACTAAAAACAGTTGGTAGTAGACATTGCATGAAGATGTGACAATCATGACTTTTCAATCCAAATAATCTCCCTAATCTTATGTCAACACACCTGCTTAGATTGGAAGAATATCCATCAGGTACTCGTAGGGTCTTCACCCATTCACAAATTGCACGTTTTTGCTCTAAAGTTAATGTGAATGGAGCTTTTGGTTTGAGTAATTTTTCATCTCCATTATCCTTCAATTTCAAAGTTTTCCTCCTACAAATCTCATTTAAGTCTATCCTTGCTTTTATATTATCTTTGAATTTATCTTTGATGTCCATAACTGTATTGAAAATATTATCAAAAATATTTTTCTCTATATGCATAACATCTAAATTATGTCTAATCAGATTTGTTCTCCAATATGGCAACGACCAAAAAATATTTTTCTTGGTCCAATTATGGTTGACACCATATCATGGCAATCTTAACTCAGCTAATGTTGGAGAATCTATTATAGTGGGCATGAGCCCGACTCTTTCAAAAATTTCTTCACTACTTAATCTTGGAGGAGGTTGAAACATCACCATTTTATTTTTAATAAATGCTTCTTTATTTCTTCTGAAAGGATGACTTGGAGGTAAAAATATTCGATGATAATCGAACTAAGTGTTCTTCCTACCATACTTTAAAGTGAATGATTTTGTATGTTCCATACAATATGGATAAGCTAACTTACATGAAGTGTTTCAACCTGAGAGCATACCATATGCAGGAAAGTCCCCAATTATCCAAAGTAATGCTGCTCTTAGTGTAAAGTTCTGTTTGGTGGAGATATCATATGTATTTACTCCCTCTTCCCATAATGAATTTAAATCATCAATTAACGGTTATAAGAATACATCAATCTTTACTTTTGGATTATGTGGCCCTAAAATGATAAGTGATAGAAACATATATAGAGTAGTCATACATAACTCTGGAGGTAGATTGTAAGGAGTGAGTATCACGGGCCAACATGAGTACGGTGTAGCAGACTGACTGAATGGAGTAAAACCATCTGCGCATAAACCTAATCTGACATTGTTTGGTTCTACCGCAAATGTGGGATGTGTACGATCAAAGTGTCTCCAAGCCTATGCTTCTGATGGATGTGTGATAACACATTCTTATGAAATGTGATCATTATGTCATCTCATATGTGCAGCAGATCTCATGGATGCATATAACCGTTGTAGTCTTGGAATTATTGGAAAGAAGAACATCCTACTGACAGGCACATCCTTCAGCTTCCTTCTACTACCAGATTTTGGTTTAAACCTTGGTGCATTGCAATGACGACATGCAATCTTTGACAAATCTTCTTTAAAGTATAACATACATCTATTGACACAACAATCTATCTTTGTGTATGTCAAACCAAGTTTGGAAATTAACTTTTTTGTCCGATATAAATCTGTAGGAATTAAATTATATGTTGAATTGGTTTCATTAAGCAGGCTAATGAATTGATTAAAACATTCACGAGCAACATTATATTCTTCCTTGATGCTTAACATCTTAACAGCAATAGATAACTCTAAGTGAGTGGTGCACACTCTCCAGATTGGTTGCTGGGCAGCATGCAACAAATCATAAAAATTATGTACCTCCTTATTCGGTAACTCTTCTGCATTTTTTTCAAATTATAATC